>NC_091436.1:151684141-151984141 GCF_964237555.1 Oryctolagus cuniculus
AAAAAAAGGCTAGTATTTCACTCCACTCAAACTGAGATACTTTACTGGTATTCAGCCAGCCTTTAATTTTTCAATCGCTCAGCACTAAAGCAGAGAGCAAAGCATATATTCTGAAACTAACTGTACTCAATAGCACTTGAATTTCACAACAAGCACTCGAGAACTTACTAAAACCTCTTGCAGCACTAGAATTTTGTTACACAATATGTCATTCCATTAAGTGGGTCGTCAGGGTATGAAAAAATGCGATCTTACAAATTTTTATCGTGCCAGCACTGGACAAAACAGAAATCGGCCCACATCTCATGGTTTGCACAGCAATGAGAAACCCATCAGCGTCAATGGAGGAATGGAAGACCTCACCTCTCCCTCACAAGGCTGGGTGTGGGTGTGGTAGCAAGAGACAGCCAGCGATCCCCAATCCTGCTCGGCTCATGACACAGAACCAGTGTCTTGCTTTGTGACATCATCGTGGTGCCTCATGTTCTTCCCCAGCACATGGTACCCCTTCCAGGGTCAGATTTGGGAGGGCACATTTTCCCCATGTGCTTCCGGTTTTATCTTCAGACCATGCAAGTGTCTGAGCTGATTCATGACTGAACCACAGAAGTTCAAGTTTCAATGCCCTGTGACTCTGAGAATGGATCACTGTAACACTTCACGCTTGGGGCAAGGCAGGCAAACCCTGTGCAGGTTGTAGCTATTAGGAAATTCAAGAGCTTGACTGCCCAAGGGCAATCATCCAACAAGGTCATAATGTTCAGACAGCCTTCTGCTGGCACTGCACCTGCTCCTGACCATCCATCACGAGTCTAAATACCACAAGTTCCTTGGAATTATCACAGAATGACACTGGGAACATGCCAGGGACTGCAAGAAGAAGGACACCAGTGCTCATGTGTGTATGTGTGTGTGCTCACACCCATGAGTGCAGACAGAACCGCGCAATGTTCAAAAGACGGCAGGCCTTGCTTCTGCTTACTAATTAACAGCTTGCCTAATAACTATCAATACAAGGGAAGTCACAGCAACACAGATCAGGCTATTTTCTTGGCAGTCTTTATAATATTTCTAACTAAGCTCCCGATATTTCCTGTGTTTCCAGGGTTCTACAAACGCTAAATCTCTTTCATACACCAAATATTAATAATACCAATTAATATAAACAGTCCTCTAAAATGCTATTTGAAAGCAATCATGGACACTATTTTGCTCATGGTGAAAAGTGCAGCCAGCAAAGCCTTTGAAACAGGTCGGCAGGCGCTGCAAGGCAAGGGGGAAGCCCAGTGGAAACACTCGCTGGCCACTTACACTGGTATTTAGATGCAGCACTAAAAATGCATTTCATCAATCACCCACCAATCTTACTTTGCATCTTGGCTACCAAAAGAAAATGGGATGTGTTTCCCTGAAGAAATATGTCATTGCTCTGCTTGAATTATTAAGCTTTACTATTACAGAAAGAAACAGAAAAAGAAAAATGGAAGTAAAATTAGACCCAGGTTGCCATCTACAGACTGACTTCAGCATTGCTCACTCAGACAGCATTTGATTTCTGAATATCAGTAAATACTAGCAGGGAAACAAGAAAATTGTGTAAGTATAATCAATAATTAAAAAGGAATCAAGGTGCCCTATGAAGTCTCTTTTTTTCTAATTAAAATGAGACTGGTTTAGACGTTGAAGAACACTGGATCAAACATTTGCACAACTTAACACATACTAGAAAATAATCCTGATAGTTGCCCTACAATTTAACACTTTGGGATAAAACTAAATAGTCCAATACCAAATTTTAAATATATTTTAAGCTCAAAATGTTACGTAAGTTTCATCTCTAAAACCAAATTGTTGCATTTTATTTTGTCATTATCTTGACTCTCCACAACCTTCAGTCTCACTCTGCTTCAAATGCTCTTACTTTTACCTTACCAAAGAAAAAGTCCTCTTGAGATGGGAACACCCAAAAGCACACACTTGATTCCAAGGACTAAAGGAGATGTCATTAAAGTAATAAGTGACTTCAATGGGAAATGCATATGAAGGCTGAATTAGCGAGACAGAGGATTTTTTTATATTATACTGGAAAAATTCTATAACCAAAGCATCTGGGTGGAGAACTATTAAGGAGAAATAGCTCAATTTCCAAGAGTACAGATTTCAGCTAAAATGCTGAAACTTATCAAGGGATAGTCTCATTTAGTGAACTGCACAAAATCTTTTTTCATTTTTCTTGGGGAAAAAAATTGGTTTTGGAAGCCAAGATTCATTTTTGCAGGTCGTATGTGCTTTGTATCATGATGAAAAGATATAAAATACTTGCTCTAAACTCTTATTTAAATATGCTTCCAGGGGCCCAGCACAAGCCTCTTACTGGAGGAAAAATATTCAGTCCCTCAAAACTTTCATTTGGAAGGAAGGCACCAGTGGTTGTTGGATGTAACTGAAATCGGACAAGACCCCCTAAAATTCACACTGAAATGTGGCCCCTTAAAGTTCCCTAGAAATGCTATCCGGGGTGCCACATGTACTACCGGAATTTGGGGAGCCATACGATTTCACCACGGGCTTACTACTAAATCTCCGATATTAATAAGCCCAAGAGGGTTCTTACCTAATATTTAGAGAAGAATTCTAAATACCGGCACAGATAAACAAGGCAGTATGGTACGTTTTAAGCTTTTATTTAGTGAGAAAAATGCATAAGAGAGTGAGAGCTTTATTTAGGAGAGAGAAGTGAATGGGGTTCATAATGGAGCACCAGGAACCAGCCACGTGGATGAGCATCTAGGCCAGGAAGCCTAGGGCACATGGGAAGGCCATGTGCCCTGGAGACGTGGAGCTACAGCAAACCCCTTCTAAGCAAGAGGCCAGGGAAAAAGAGCAGGCCGGGCCACACCTTGTCCTGGCTTTTAACCCACTTCCAAAGGGGAGTGGTTAATTAACCTGATTGGCTGGTGGGCACCCAGGTGTGGCCAGGTAGGGGAATGAGGCCACACAGGGGTGTGGCAAAGGCATCAGGTAGGAACATGAGGCCACACAGGGGCGTGGTCTTCCAGTTCATAAATCTGATCAATTTTAACCTGTATGCCTGCCTACTTCATATCCATGAGATCCAGCATTTTAAAAACCTACAGTCTGCACGTTATCGAACTGCATGGGAAATACAATTAAGATGGCCACTTACCGAAAGGCCCGCAGGATTCTCCAACAACAAGGACACAACAGCTGGGTGTGTCTACATTTTCCCAGCATTTGTAAGATGTGATTGTCTGTGATCTCAAACACCCCTTTGTTATTTTTATGCCCACAGATACAAACGTTGTTCAAAATGACTTGTAAATTTCTACAAGAGCAAAAATACTGGTAATCTGACTTTTAACAAAGGTTATCTCCCAATGAGCAAGGGCAAAGTGAACACAGCCTCTTGTGTCCGTAGGTTTCTACTAAGGAGAAATCTGACAGGTGAGCGTCCTTCTTCTTGAGGTGTACTGAATCCAAAAACTTCTTAAAACTGTACTGCAGGCTGGCGCCATGGCTCAATAGGCTAATCCTCCACCTAGCGGCGCCGGCACACTGGGTTCTAGTCCCAGTCGGGGCACCGGATTCTTTCCCGGTTGCCCCCCTTCCAGGCCAGCTCTCTGCTGTGGCCCGGGAAGGCAGTGGAGGATGGCCCAAGTGCTTGGGCCCTGCACCCCATGGGAGACCAGGAGAAGCACCTGGCTCCTGGCTTTGGATCAGCGCAGTGCGCCGGCCGCAGTGCACCAGCCGTGGCGGCCATTGGAGGGTGAACCAACGGCAAAAGGAAGACCTTTCTCTCTGTCTCTCTCTCTCACTATCCACTCTGCCTGTCAAAAAAAAAAAAACTGTACTGCAAGTAGGAATTGGGATTTCCATAAGTTAATAAGAGCCTCTTAATAAAAAATAACCCATAAAAGGATTGAAACAAGTCCTATGTCTTAGTAGACTTGAAAGTATTGTGAACTTACTTATTTTTTAACTCCTATTATCCATTCATTCAACAATTATTAAATGCTTCAAAACTATCACATCTACACCAATGTTGGAAATAAAAAAAAAGCATAACACACAGCCTATGCCCTGGGCCCTTCACATTATAATGTTCATATGTATTGATTAAAATAATAAAGCCTCTACGGGCTTTAATTTCTCCAGGTATGGCATGTTCTTCCATGCTAACTGCTTCTCTTTAGTTTTTGCCACGTAACAGACACCCAAGGAAAATACACCCTTGCCTGCTCATTTCCTGACCACTGGAAAGGATTTATAATCAAAACTTGAAAGACAAATCTTAATAGGAACCCACATTTTGCAGATAGATAATGGGCCCAAGAAAGTAAAGTGTGCTCTCCAAGTTCAACAGCTGACCTGGGACAAGAATCTAGCAGCCCTGACTTCAGGCTAGTCTCCGTCACGTGAATCCTTGACGTCTAACTAACCTCCTTCCACGATCTTGTCCACAGAGCTGTTTCATCCACTTAGCATGCTCTCTCAACCTCCTCTTACGTATCTTTTATCACGTGTGTAGCTTCCAGAGTCCACCCTGTCTCCTAACGAGACTCTTCAGTCCACTCAGGAATTACGCTGAGCTGAGGCCGCGTCCGTGAATGTGAACTCGCCCCTTCACCCTCGTCCTAGGCCTCCTGTTCGGCTGGGGAGGGGTGTGAGTGGACTCCAGGGCGGGGTGCAGCAGTGGGGAGAGTCACCGCAGTGGTCTGTTTCCCAGCCAACCCCTTGGCCTCAGCATCCCTCCACTCTCACCGAGAACATTGGGAATGAAACCAAAATCTCCCCCCTTCGCTAAAACCTAATGCGAAAGTTCACAACCCCTTCACGTACATTCACGCTTTTATCTTGCACTAACGAAATCTCAGACCAATGCAATTTTTTAAAAATTTATTTCATCCCATTAATGACCAAGATAAAACTACGCAACTAATTTTGGTGCATATGGCATGGTTTACTGGTAAAGTTTTGTGTGGGCTTAGTATTCTCTTGGGTATCTGTAAAATTAACAAAACACCTCTTCAGGAAAGGCAATCTGTGACTAAAAGTAACTCACAACGAATGTGACGAGAGACCAAGGTCAGTATGGGGGTGAAAATGCTAATCAAAGGCTATCAGGGGAGCAGAGGATGGTAAAATTTCCCTTTATATGACTGCCACAAGAGTTATCTGACCTCCAAACAAGTGTCCTCATACCACAACACTTAATTACAAAGAGAAACTGAGCCTGAGGAACAGCAGCGTCTCTGAGATACAAACTCTCAGGACGCTACGGAATGTCCCCTGCAGGCCAGGGAAACAGCAGATCTACGTACGAGTCAACACTGTACTGGGGCCAGTGCTGTGGCTTAGCGGGTAAAGACGCCGCCTGCAGCGCCAGCATCCCATACGGGTGCTGGTTTGAGACCGGGCTGCTCCACTTCCAATCCAGCTCTCTGCTATTGCCTGGGACAACAGTGGAAGAGGTGTAGGTCCTTGGGCCCCTGCACCAGCGTGGGAGACCCAGAAGAAGCTCCTGGCTCCTGGCTTCGGATCAGCACAACTCTGGCCATTGTGGCCAACTGGGGAGTGAAGCAGATGGAAGATCTCTCTCTCTCTCTCTCTCTCTCTCTCCCTCTCCTTTTCTATCTGTTGTAACTCTTTCAAATAAATAAATAAATCTTTTTTATTTTTTTGACAGGCAGAGTGGACAGTGAGAGAGACAGACAGAGAGAAAGGTCTTCCTTTGCCGTTGGTTCACCCTCCAATGCCCACTGAGGCCGGTGCGCTGCTGCTGATCCGAAGGCAGGAGCCAGGTGCTTCTCCTGGTCTCCCATGCACTTGGGCCATCCTCCACTGCACTCCCGGGCCACAGCAGAGAGCTGGCCTGGAAGAGGGACAACCGGGACAGAATCCGGTGCTCTGACTGGGTCTAGAATCCGGTGTGCCAGCACCGCAGGTGGCGCGGCTCAAAATAAATCAAAATAAATCTTTAAAGAGAAATTGTATTGTAGCGGCCTTAAGGTGACAGTAACCAAGAAGAGTAAAGGAATAGTAACAACAGACTTACCGCTGCTTGGAACTGTTTGCTGTGAATTCTGCAACTTTACGTTTTGTTTCACTGTTGTTGGTTTCTCTGAACTCACGTCCTCTTTCTTCCCTTTCCTCTTGAGGGGCTGAGGAGATGAGTTGTCGCTGGAGCCAATGGTTGACTTAGACTGGCGATCATTTCCCTAAAGGACAGAATTATTATTAATGGCCAGTGAACAACCACCCCCGCCTGCAACACACAAAGAAATTCCCAGTACACATGTGCCACTAACCAGCACTCAGAAGAGGGAATGCACTGTGCTGAATCTAGGACTCCCTGGCCCAATGCCCACACTAACTTCTCATTTATCTTCCCAGGGGCAGCAGGAAGGTTCCATAACCGCTGAGTGGCAAAGGTCCACCAGCTGTGCTGTAAAGCCATCTCCCTTGGCCCTTACAGGGCCCTGTGAGAGAGCCACCGCTGTCCCTGAGCTGTGGCATGAGAGCAGGAAGGAGAGGCACAGCCCTGCCGGAGGTCCCACAGCCAGTACGCAGCGGGGCAGACCGTCCACCTCAGAGCCACTGCAGCCCCGCCTCCGCCCCTCTCTCCCCGCTGTGCCTTTCTGAACGATCAGCAGGTGTCTCTGGATGAGGAATGGTGACAATCCGCGGTTTACCCAGTTAATCCGCAAGCACTTTCTGAACTAGTTTTCTACCCACTATGGATAGACACCATCATACAAGCAGACATGCTCTGTGCTTGCAGAAATCCTACAGTATTATCTTCTGGTAAGGAGCACAATCCAGAGCAGATACAGCCCTAAGCTGCTCAGGACAACATGTCCCCATTCCTTGCTGAGGGGGCTATGTGGCTTGTCCCTCTCCCTTTAAACTAGCCTTGCAACCACTTTAAACTAGCCTTGCAACCACCAAAAGTGGGCTCCTGGGTGTGAGGGTGACAGTGGGTTTCAATGGTTTTTGCACAGCCACTAGCAGCCACTATAGCCACTGCTACCATAAGAAATAACCTCCTTATAACGCAGGCTTGGTTCTCAGATGTCTGGGTGCTAAACTAAACTCAGTGCATAAGGTGTGGGGCTGCAGATGGTGGAAAGAATGCAAATTTCAGGGCTGAAATACCTGGCTCAGACCTACTGTGTGATTGTGGGCTAACTTAACCCAATGTCTGTGAGCCTGTTTCCTCTTCAGGCCAGCGGGATTGATGTACTGGCCTTCTGACCCATCAGGAGCATGAATTGGGATAGTTTATAAAGTGTCTGATAAGAAGCATCAGAATGCTTTCTCCAAAAGTAGTGTTAATGTCTTTTTCTAAGTATCATAACAAATTTCTAAGCATTATAACAAATTCACACCATGCTGAGTGTGACCTTAATGCAACATCTGTGCTATGCTAGTCTCTGAAAAATAAATGTAGTAATATTAAATAAACAAATCTGCCTAGAAACCCATTATAACTGCTCATTTTAAACATTTATATATTCAGCCATCCTGAAGCACTTAAATGGTTTTCGCCATCACCCAATTAAGACTAGAAAAATCTGCAGTCTTACAGATGAAGCTATTTAGGCTATTTTGTCATAGCCCACAAGAAAATGAATTATGCATAGATTTATTAACAGTATGAAAACTTGTCCGAATCTCTGACACTTTCGCATGTAATTTAATTTCCTACTCTATCTGCGATTTAAACATACAGTTTCCATTTAATTATTGCATTAACTGCAACGAGGATTTTTCTTTTCTTAGTGATCCTTGTAAAGCCATAACCTGTCTGCCAGAAGACACAGATAATATGATTATAGTGAAAATTCCAAAACCATCAACCCCATCTCTTATTCCAGCCTCTTTTCAGCACAGTCTCGAGATTTTAAAACTTTAAAAATCCTTGAATCAGTGAGCTGGCCTGCTGGAATTTCTGGAGACATTGCTGAACTTGCAAGGACTGGAAGCCGTCCAGTGGGTGAAGAGCTCTGGCACCCTGCAAGGCACTCAGCCTTCAGGGGAAAGAATGTAACAAACAGCAAGCAGAAAGCCCATCCCAGAATGCCCGCGACTTCTCATTTTAACCATCACCTCTCTATTTAAATCTAGCGGCATGTTCTGAGTTACCACGTTTCTGATATGGGCACTTGTAGGACTGTTGGAGCATTAGGAAAGACCACTCCGTTAAAGCACTGCACAGGGCAACTGCCGAACTCAACCATGCGTTCAGTTAGGGAGAAACAACTAACCTCCAGGCACTTTGTGGGGAAAAGGTAAGCTAAAGCGAGAGAAAGAAATTAACTATTTTCACGTTAGGGGATTGGAAATGATTTCAACGCTTTTCTTTTTTAATAAAGAAAAACACCAATGCATCTAAAGTGTTGCTGATCATAAAAGGTTATAAATGTAGAACTTACATATTTGTTTTATATACTTAATTATATAAATTATATGATATATAAATAACAGGGAGGGAGGGTCCTTTGCTTTCTGAGGCGTCCACGTGTGACTTGTAACTTAAACGTACCCATTGTCATTGCTCTTGCCCAGCGTAAGAAATAGGGAAGTTTTTCCCTCTCATCTAACCATGCCGGTGGAGACAAAGCGAATGAAAGCCTTTTACGTGCTGCGTACACGTAAACACGAACATTATATGTTCCCAACTTGTATACATAACTTATATGTAATAAAATAAAGAAAAAATATGTAATAACCCAACTTACATGTAATAAGAGGAGTCTCAAAAAGCTCGTGGGAAATGTGTATTATGAAAAAACTGTATAAATTTCAAAAAAAAAGTCTTTCTGCAACAAAAAAATTACACCTTTTAATTTCACCGTTCTCCAGGGACTTTTTCAAGTCCCCTTGTATTGCAGCCACTAGGTAGTTGCCTTCCCCGGGGCCGACCGCTCGCCCCGGGGCAGCCTGGCAACGCCCCGCAGGCTGGGGACACCTGTTACGCGGCGGGGCCGGGGGTCCAGCGCCTCGCCCACCTGCCGGGCGGCGGCTCCTCCCTCGTGGTCCCGACAGCCCCAGGTGCCTTCCGACTGCATCCACAACTGCGGCCCCCGGACCCCCGAGCGGAGCCGCGCGGGGCGGGAGGCGAGCGCGGGAAACCCCGTCTCCGCGCCGGCCTGAGCGTCCCCCCCGGGCACCACGGAGTGTGGGCGTGCCTCGGGTGTGGGGTTCGTTTCCTGGCCACTGCGCGAGTCCTGGGCAGTCACGCAGGACGTTCCCTACACTCGGGCACCCGGGCTGCGGACGACCGCCCACCAGGATTTTGACGCGAGGTGCGCTGGCACCGGCGACGGGGACTGAAGAGCGCAGGCGCGGTGGGTGGCGCGCAGGCGCAGTTCGGCATCGGGGAGGAGGGGTGCGGGCGCCCTCCCCGACGCTGGGCAGACTTGCGCCCGCCGCCAGGGGGCGCGTCGGCTCCGCGGGGCGCCCCCACGCGAGGGTTACAGTGCAAAATCTATAGAACCGGATTCGCTGGTACCTTCCTTGCGCTGTCTAGGCTAGCATCGCAGCTCGGCCTGCTGAGGGCTTGTCCCCAGAGCCCACCTCACCCCGGGGGCTGCTGAGCGGTCACCCAGCCCTAGGCGTCGCGGCGCAGACAGCTCGCGGTCTCTCCCTCCAGGAGCTGTTCCCAGAAAGGCGTGTAGGAGAAACCCACGCGGAAACCCAGCCCTGTGTCCCCCGCGCTCTCCCGGGGACCAGGGTGATTCCCACCGCAGGAGGCGCGGCTGTCCCCACGCAGCCCCTGGCTCCCTGCGCTGCTCCCAGAGCCAGACCCTTTGTGACCGATGGACACAGAGCCTTCTCCTCCCAGGAAGCAGTTACTTAAAGGAGTGATCTCCCCTCTTGCGACCCTGGAGTTCCGGGCGTGAGGGATGTTCTAGCAGGAGGCGGCTGTGCACCCCGGCACCACGCTGGGACCCGCTCCCTCTCTCCCTCCGTTTCTCTCCCCGTCTCTTCAGGCTCATCCCTGGTGGACGTCATACACCTTGTGAATCTGTCTCCTCTAGATTCTGACCTCTCTGGCGTTAGTGTTTTTGGAATCGCCGGACCCCCAAGTACTAGAACCAGGGCTTTAAAGTGCACTCAATGAACAGCTGCTGGGTGAGCCGATCAGTCAGTGAGAACACACTCAGGGCAGACTTAGGTAACTAGGTGGCCCCCAGCCGTCACCTGTCACCTGCACCACACACCTGCGCTCCAGCTCCCTCCTCCCTGCCTGCGCCCCTCCCCCGCGATCCTCCTCCCCTAGGATGCTACAGCCAGAAAGAGGTTTTACCAGTGTAAATCGAGTGCCATCCTGTCCTCCATAACTCCCAAATGTCACCCTACTGCGGGATTACTTGCAAGGGCCCTGCCTGCCGCTCCAACCTGGCTCCAGGCAGCCCTGGCTTCTTTCTGTGCTCCCCTAGAGCCGGGCTCCACCGCCGGCCCGGGAGCTTTGTTTCTCCTGCTTTGGATGCTCTTCCCGCTGCCCCATTCCTGCATGACGACGGCTTCTTAGGACAACGCGGGAGGACTTCCTATCAATCAGTGCCCTGCCTCATTCTAGTTTGCTCACCACGCCCATCATTGTCTGAAATTATGTATGCCTTTGTTTGTGAGTTGATGCGCCTGTCTTGCGAACTCCTGTTTTTCCCACCCGCTCGCCCTACACTCAGAGGCAGCTGGATGAACGTCCCGTGAGAGCCGAGTCCTGGTGTGTGGTGTGTTCACCACCCTATACTTGATGCCTGGAGGAGTCCCTGGACTTACTAGGTACTCAGCAAACATGTATCAGAGCCTGATTCAGCGAGTGGTTGAGTGGAAGGATAACAGAGTGTTGGGGGAACATTGTGGAAAGGGGGAGAGGAGCATTCTTTTTTTCTAAGTCATAGAAAGGAAATACGACTTGGCCGGCGCCGCGGCTCACTTGGCTAATCCTCCGCCTGTGCCACCGGCACCCCGGATTCTGTCCCGGTTGCTCCTCTTCCAGTCCAGCTCTCTGCTATGGCCCGGGAAGGCAGTGGAGGATGGCCCAAGTGCTTGGGCCCTGCACCCGCATGGGAGACCAGAAGGAAGCACCTGGCTCCTGGCTTTGGATTGGCGCAGTGCACCGGCCTTAGCGGCCATTTGGGGGGTGAACCAATGGAAGGAAGACCTTTCTCTCTGTCTCTCTCTCTCACTGTCCACTCTGCCTCTCCAAAAAAAAAAAAAAAAAAAAAAAAAAAAGAAAGAAATATGACTGGTAATCATGAGACTGCTCCTGTGGGGTGGAAATGTACCTTGTAGCTGTGAGTCTCTGCTTAAGTGTCACGTTTTTGTGCTACCCCCATCTCCCGTGGAGGGGCGGGGCTAAGCACCCTGCTGGACACATGCAAAACTCAATCATCAAGTGAACCAGTTTTCAAAGCTCAGATTCTTAAAAAAAAAAAAAAAATCCAAACAAGGGAGCAAAAAAGAAAACGGCATGTGCATAGCCGTAGGTGCCTTTTAAAGCAAGAAACGCATTACACATCTTTAATGGAAAATTTGGATTTTTCAAATTTCTGAACAGTGAGCAGCACCTGATTCCAAAGTTCAGCAGCTGTGACTGCAAGGAGCTGAGTCATGATCTTAATCCTAACAGGGCTTTCTCTGTCACCCTGGGTCAGTTACTCAATTACACTGGGCCTCTGTCAACCATCACCCTGGCTGCTGTACCCTGGGAATTAACAAGAGAACAAAATGCAATCCCCAAACCCTAAGTTCATGGCTTCCGTGTGGCTACATGGTTGGTAAAACATGTCTGCCAGTTACCGGATCGTTGTTTTCCCCCTTCTCCCCACGTGGCCCGGCTGCCTTCAGTCTGCATCTCCTGTGGCTCCTGCGTGGGGCTCCCCTCCTCCCTGCTCTTGCTCAGAATTATCAGTGAGCCTGCTCCATGACAGGGAGGGCTGGGTGCTAGGACACCACCTGATGCCGTCCCTGTCCTTTAGCCAGGACCACATGTGGCCAGAGTCACACATTCCAACTCCACATGTCTGGAATGAAGCAGGTCCTACCTCTTTTTTTTTTTTTTTTTTTTTTTTTTTTTTTGACAGGCAGAGTGGACAGTGAGAGAGAGAGAGACAGAAAGGTCTTCCTTTGCCGTTGGTTTACCCTCCAATGGCCGCCACGGCTGGCGCGCAGCAGCCGGCGCACCACGCTGATCCGAAGCCAGGAGCCAGGTGCTTCTCCTGGTCTCCCATGGGGTGCAGGGCCCAAGCACTTGGGCCATCCTCCACTGCACTCCCTGGCCACAGCAGAGAGCTGGCCTGGAAGAGGAGCAACCGGGACAGAATCCGGCACCCCGACCGGGACTAGAACCTGGTGTGCCGGCGCCGCTAGGTAGAGGATTAGCCTATTGAGCCACGGCGCCAGCCCGGTCTTACCTCTTTGACCGCCCTCTCTAGGCCTTGAAACGACCTCAGGCATCCAAACTCGCATCCTGCAGTTACCTCTGGCTCCAACCTCTCCACTAACTCTGCATCCCCAGTCACCAAGCAAGCCCTTTGTTCGTGAACCATAAATGGTTCCCGAGAACTCAGCTACCTCCCTGGTCTGGCCCTTAGCACCACAGGCCAAGGCCACAGCAATCACCTCCCATCTCTGACTTGGCTAGCTGTGGCCTCTCACCGTCTTGTCTTTCTGCACATAAGGCGGCTGACTTTCTACCATGGACTTGGACTAACGTTCTCGCCTCTCAGAGACCCTGAAGCGCCACACCACGCTGCATTCAAGGATGAAGACTAAGCCTCTTCACTCTGGTGCTCCGAGCCACCTGCGCTGTCTGGAAACCACCATGACCCACCATATTCCAGGCATACCCACCTCCCCACACACCTGTTGGACCACCTGCGCTAGGCAGGAGCAGCGGCTCCAGGTGGGCTGCGTGCGTTCAATCTTTCCCTGGCCATTTGCTCAGAAGGAGCCATTAGACCTGTCATTCCACTCTTTTCTCATTGTTAACTGCAGATGACAAACTGACCTGCCTCGAGGTGTAAGGATGAAATAAATAACTCGTGAAAGAGCTGGCCTGGTGTCAACCCCACGCTTGTTCACAAGGACCCACGTGATCGCCTCTCCATCCCTTCTGTTCGCGGTCCCTTTCCCCTTTTACCTACATCTTAAATAATCCACTAAGGAGTAGCCCAAGTTTCACTTCCTCCGTGAGCGTCTGCCAACATACACTGAATCCCTCCCTCCCTCCTTTGTTTCTGATCTCACCCACATACGTATTTGGTGTTTAGCCAACTTAGGTGGTCGCTCATACAAATAGTCTGAGGAGCTCAGCGAATGAGAGGCTCATAAACGTTGGGCTACGTTCAGCACTACTTGGTCACACACACAAAAATTATGTTCCTGTCTTTCAGGAATTTCACGTGAAGTCACAAGTGGGGGTGAGGAGAGATCTCGACATCATCATCATCGGAGACAGCATCATTGCCCAGCAATTATGTATTTTATGAATCGCCAGTATAAGAATGCTGCTTATTTAGACAGGGAGGGGTGCCAAGTCAGTTTTGATCTCCACTGAGTAGGCATTCGGTTCCAGAGGGGTGGAGGAGAGGCTTTAGCCACAAACAGCTGCAGCAGCGAAGCTCCGAAGCTCCGACAAAACAAGGAATGCATCCCCACGGGGAGGGGAGGGTGAAGATACACACAGGTTAAGAAATGGCACACTAAATGCTTGTCACAGCCCCCACGTGATGGATATGTATTTAGTCACTGCTGAACTAATTAACAATGAATGAATGATAGATTGAGAACTAAATATCTGGGATGATTCTCAATCTTTTAGAGGAATGTTAACTGAGGCTTATCCTTTGATTACCAAAATTCTCTTTCTATTTTTTTCTTAATTTTTAATTGACACACAGTAATTATACATACTGGTCTTAAAAGGCACAGTGTGGCATTTCAATACAGGTTATACGTTGCATAATGAGCAGATCAGAGCAATTGGCATATCTACCACATCAGACATTCATCATTTCAAATCTTTCCTTTTTAGTCTTTGTCACAACAATAAACAAGACTGGGTTGACCACTGATATGACCTAATATGGTAGTTCTTATTTCCCAGATTTCAACCATGATATAAATTATAACAGGTGCACATAGAAGGAAAAAAAATTTTGAAATCTGTATTCTAAAAATGTTACCTGTCTTTTAGGAACTTAATTCCTAACATGTAACATTAAAGTTTGAGTGTTGTTTCACATAATTGCTGATATGCCACAACGTGCTTAAGCTTTATTTCTTTGAATTTAATTGAAACCCAAAGGACTGTTTCTCTCTCTCATACAAAAATAAAGAACATTAATGAGCGAAGCATCTGATACTTACACTCCCTTTAGACTTTCTGGATCCTACAATAGGAGGTAGTGAAGAAGCTTTCTGACTGTGGAAACAAATTGCAAGTTAGAAATCCGAACGCTGTTTACAAATTACACTCAACGCAAGGTTATGGTCATCCAAACTTGGCACTCCAACCTGGCCGTCAACAGAGCTTCACAAGAAATCCCTCAGACCTTCCCAATTTTATAAAGACTATGAAAGTTCTAATTCCATTCCAAAAATTTTTAAATATTTTCCTGGATTCTATTTTAACCAATGCTTACAAATAAGCTCTTAGGACTACTTTATATTTTTCAGAGAACTTGTATTAAAATCCAAAAACTTTCTATTTGCATTTCAAAACATTTCCCAAGCCAAGTAAGGATTTCCCCAGACTGGGCTAAAAGCAAACATCATTATGTCTACCTCTGATAGATGAGCAGGATGGGAAAGCTCCAATATTTATGCTCAGGGAGCTTTTAAATCAGTCACTCTCACTAAAAAGGAAGAAAGATTCTTTTGGACTATAGGAATAAGTTGTCTATATTTTTAGGACTAGGTATGTCTTGAAACCCAACTGAACATCTTCCAAAGCAGGAGGCCACATGTAAAGGTAAATCTTACTTATTCGTGTGAGAAGGGCCAACTTTTCCTATTACCATCAAGAACACACCGTAGCTCACAGCAGGTTACTCCGTGCTGCTTAGCAGAGATCATTAAAGGATTTGATTTCATGCATGAGTAAGGGTGGCTAGCAGCAAGTGTGCTGGAGAAGAATTCTAAAGGGCCAAGAAACCATGTGCACTTGTAAAGTTCAAACGCCACGGCTAAACTTCCATTTCATCTGTTACTTACTTGAAAGCCCTGGGCTAGCCTCCCCATCAAGCTACACAAGTTGTGAGTCAATGGAAAGCGCATTGGTGTCACTCTGCAGGGGATGACCACACAGAGTCAGCTGCCAACAGCACAGCGGCCACAGAATCTCTCTGAAAAGCAACAGGGATAGATCCTGGGCACCTGGGCAGGCCAAGAGGTACCTGTGTCTGGGGCCCGGACTCACCGCCTGTGGCTCTGCAGTGCACCTGCTCAGCTGAAATACAGCATCGCTCACAAGCATGTGACTTCTCACATAGGAAAATACTCACTGTACACTGCATGCGATTAAAAGTGTAACCCTCTTTGCTTATGTTAACTATAGCTAGTGCCTCTATTTGCACATGTGACATCATGTTGTTTTTGTGTTTTACAATTTTTAAAAAGGGTGTAAAATATCATTTTTTTTAATATATAATACTTTTAAATGTCCAAATCCACTGAAAGATGATATGGTCTAGTTAAACCATTAAGACATTAAACCTTCAAATAACATTTGCTGTAGAGAAGGTCGTATCTGTATCTTCCTCACAAGACTAGCTCTCTGTTTACTAGAGATTCAGTGCAAGGTAAAAAGAAAAAGAATTACTATGCAGTATTTCACAAATTAAAAAAACATTATATTTTTGTGCAATAGTTCTCAACCTACCATGGTGACAATAAAAACAATGACAATCTGAACATACCAAATGTGCTTTCTATTCTGACTTAAAAATAAGATCCTCCATCCCATCAAATACAGTAGTGGCACTATTTCATGCATGACAAGGGAGAGAATAAGGAAGAAGACTTACCCATAAGGCCTTCTCATTGTTGACTTGTCAAAAAGTAATTCACTGTAAGGCAATTTCTTAAACTTATCTCTGCCGACAGCCACGTAAAACTGCCCATTCTCCAGCTCTGCCCCACTCTCCACAAGCTTTCCTTCTAAAGTATAAAGTCTGTCAAAACATTAGTGCCAAGAGTTAGAATTTTAATGACCCTTTAAAGACCTGCTTGAAATTACAAAATAAATAAAAACATACTGTTCTTAATTTGATTCTGTTCCTCTTCTAATTATTGAGTTACAAATGCCTCTAAGTCATTAAATTCAACTAAATACCAACATTATAATGCACACACAGTTACTATCTAGCTATACAGGATTTTACCCCAGTGAGCCTGAGGATTCTCTCTTGATGTCATACTAACATTTTAGAAAGAAAACTTAACTTGTACAGAATGTGGTCCTTTACATCCAATAAAATTCAGCTTCCACTGAAAATTGTTTTCTTATTTATATTTTGTGAGTGCTTTTAAGATTTATTTTCTTTGTGTGTTTGACTGACAAGTTTCTGACCACATTCTGTGTAGGAATATCCCCCTCCGGGGCAAAGTATTACATCCAAACCCGCACACAGAACTGGGTCACAAAAAAAGGGCTGAGTGGACAGGAGGAAAAGCCCAGTGCGAGAATTAATGATGCAGAACTGCATAGCATTCATGCTTCCTTCTTTTCCTGCCGTCCCGCCTCAGCAAGAGAATGAACATTAGGCCGTCCCAGAACTGGGGGTTTCACAAGAACCTCCCTTTACTGTAAAACCGCTGCCATAAACTAGTTAATATGTTACTTATTAAAAACAGTGATAATTTCACTAGGTGATTTAAAGAATTATTTTAAAGAACACGGAAAACAGTATTAGAAAATTAGAACAGAAAAGAGCGATGTATATTTTTGAAGGTTCTAAACAAGAGTTAGTTACTGGAAGGATTTCAAGATAATCTCTTTTTTTTTGCAATTCTTAATCTTCTTATATTACATAATTAATGCTAGTACCATCTATAAAGGCATTAAGATAATAATAATAATTCATTGATCTATCAGTTTGTGTACCAATTGCATAAATGGCCACATCGCATGGAGCCATGAAGTACAAAGAAGATAGCCATCAAAATCCCAGCCATGTGGGGCTGGCGCTGTGGCGCAGTAGGTTAATCCTCCACCTGTGGCACCGGCATCCCATATGGGCGCTGGTTTGAGCCCGGGCTGCTCCTCTTCCAAACCAGCTATCTGCGGTGGCCTGGGAAAGCCAGTGGAGGATGGCCCAAGTCCTTGGACCCCTGCACCTGCGTGGGAGACCCAGAAGAAGCTCCTGGCTCCTGGTTTTGAATCGGCTCCTTGCCAGCTGTTGTAGCCATTTGGGGAGTGAACCAGTGGATGGAAGACCTTTCTCTCTGTCTCTCACTGTCTGTAACTCTGCCTCTCAAATAAATAAATAAAATCTTCAAAAAAAAAATCCTGGCAATGTTTGTATCTTTAGTTAGCACACAGATGTGAAATCTCTTTCACTACAGCATTGTGCTTCTACCCTCGACACGTAATTCAGTCCTCTCCACCTTGACCTACTTCAAGGTTTCTGAGTAGTGGCACTGTTGACATTTTTGGACCAGATGACCCTTTGTTGGAGAAATCATCCTGTCCACCATGACATGTTACCCAGCGGCTTTGGCCTGTACTCACCAGGCGGTAGTCGCCAGTCCCACCCCTAAATAGGACCACAGAAATGGCTCCAGACAGCCAAGTGTCCCCAGGGGGCAAAATCACGCCTGGTTGAGAACCGCTGGCCCAGAGCCAGACTTTCTTCTTTCATTTGCCTTCAGATCATTAGATCTGAATCAGTAGTTAACTTTTATGGGTAGGCATTAAAAGGCAGCCTAGCTGTGGACTCTGGAAACAGCCAAGATTCAACTGGTTTCCTCTGCAGATAGGTAAAAGGTATTGAATAAATTCTACCCCATGGTTTTAGCTCTCTTTTTTTTTATATAAATCTTTTTTTTTTTTTTTTTTGACAGACAGAGTTAGTGAGAGAGAGAGAGAGAGAGACAGAGAGAAAGGTCTTCCTTCCATTGGTTCACCCCCCAAATGGCCGCTACGGCGGGCACACAATGCCGATCCGAAGCCAGGAGCCAGGTGCTTCTCCTGGTCTCCCATGGGGTGCAGGGCCCAAGCACTTGGGCCATCCTCCACTGCACTCCCTGGCCACAGCAGAGAGCTGGCCTGGAAGAGGGGCAACCGGGACAGAATCCGGCGCCCCGACCAGGACTAGAACCCGGGGTGCTGGCACTGCAGGCGGAGGATTGGCCTATTGAGCCGCGGCGCCAGCTGCTCTTTTTTTTATAAGGCAAAGAAACACGAACAGGGAGTCTAACTGATTTCTGTATATGCTTCTGATATAGAAATAAACTGATGCATGGAGAAGATCCCACCAGGACCACTCTGTTGTTCTGTTAAAGGGACAGGTTCCAAGTGAGCAGCACCAAAGCTTGCTCTTACCTGGCGTCACATTAGGACCCAGTTTCCCTGAGTACTCAAGTGTCTGGGGGACACATAACTACATTTTATCTCTAATTGGTATCTGCACAGATTTTATGTCTATGTATGAATTTGTTCATTAGCACAAGTACGAACAGGTGCATCTGGACAAGAAATTGTGTGTGTATCTTTGTGTGCTTTATATTATTTATTGGGTGAGTTTACATTTATTGTATGTCAAAAGATAAAACTATATATTCAAAAAAGTCAATATATAATTGTTGAGATCTGCCTTCATTCCTGACAAAAAATAAAACCCAGGAGGACCAAAGGTTTAAATAAATTTTTTAAATATAAGATAAAACATAGGAGAATATTTTGTATAATCTTCAAGTGAGAAAGATCTAAGCTAGTTATAAACTAATGCTCATAAAGAAAGAATGAAAATTTGTCTACTTCAAACTTCCATTTATCTACATGCAAAAAAGTATAAAGAAAGTGCAAGCTGGAGACATTTAAAATTCACATGAACAGGGTAAAAATTTCCTAATATGTAAAGAGTGCCTATAAATCAATAAGATAAATGTGTAAAAGCCATGGCTGATAGAAAAAGTACATAGATAATGAAATACAAGTACATGGCATTTGTTTTGCAAGTAACTTGGAGGCTAATAGCACAGGCTCTGGAGTCAGACTGTTTACTGCACTTGATTCCCAGCCCTGCTACTCAGCATCAACACAATCTTGGGCAAGTCACCATCTGCCTCTGTGTCTCAAATTTCATGTCTATTAAAAGAGAACAATAACACTACTTAGCTCATACGGTCACTGAGCTAATTAAGTCAAAAAATGGAAAGCACTTGGAATAATACCTGGCTCATGAGAAATAATCAACAGATATTGAAGTATATTAAATAAATAAAACACAGGTATATGTATATAATAGCAAAAGATGGGGAATTACCTAATTCCCTCCAAAAGACTTAAATTAGCATACTCTCATACAATGGAACACATTTTAATCATAAAAATATCAGGATATCACTAAATTGTACAAAGGATCATCTTTAAGATTTGCGGTCACAGGATAAAAAAAAAAAAAAAGATGTATGCATATACACCAGCAGTCCCTGTTTCTGAGGGCTCCATAGCTGCATAGCTAACCAACCATGGGTTGAAATATTTAGAAAAATAAAAACTACTTCATCACTAACAATGCACAGATTTTTTCTTCTTGTCATTATTCTATCAATAATACAGAATAACCACTATTTATATAGAATTTATATTTTTAAGTATTAGAATTAATCCAGAGATGATTTAAAGTATGTTGGAGGATGAGAGTCAGTTATATGAAAATACCATACCATTTTGATTATTTAATTTGTATCTTATTTAGCTTATTTATTTTTACTCATTTGAGAGGAACAGTGGGGGGGGGGGGCAGGCCAAAGCCAGGGACCAGAAACTCAATGCAGGTCTCCTTTGTGGGTAGCAAGAGCCCATCTACTTGAGTCATCACCCATACCTTCCAAGGTTCACATTAGCAGGAAACTGGAATCAAAAACAAAACAAGACTCAAACCAGGCTCTCCATTGAGGAGTGCAGGGGTCTAAAGCAGCATCTTAATGCTAGGCCAAACACCTGCCCCTACTATGCCATTTGGTTTAAGGGAATTGAGCATGTATAGATTTTTGTATCTCAGAGGGGTCCTGAAACTAATTCCCCAGAGATATCAGGGGATGACCATTCATTCGCTCAATTTTTTATGTACACATATGTATGTATGTAGGTATGTCCCCATTTGTATTTTTAAGAAACAAAAGTTGTCTTCCTTGTGTATGCATGGAATATTTCTGTAATGATACCAAAAAATCCTAGGGAGGGGGACTGGAGGAGCCTGATATGAGACAAATGATTTTTATTTAGACCCTCTCTTCTATTTTAAACTTTTTGTCACAAAGTATTACTTTCAATTAAAATTCCTAGTTATGTTTAAAATCTCAAAGGCTGTGAAACTGTATATATCAATATATAAATATGCATAACTAAAAGACATGCTATCATTTTATAGTCCATTTTAACATGTGTGTATATATTTATGTATTTTTATATAGGAGTATATGAAAACAGTTCTAAGAACTTGAAAGCAAGTGTGTACTCTGCAGTATACCAGGATACTTCAACTAATTCATGAAAAAACTGAATTAAAAGATAAGTCTGGTCTGGGACCCCCAAAAATGGAAATCATATATCAAAGGGTCTTACAAGCTTTCATGCAAAATGGATAATATGAAAAATTTATGATTTCAAAAATTTTTTGCACCAAAAAAATTAATTCTATTTTCCATGAACTTTTTGAAAAATCCTCTGGAAAGACTCGGGGAAAGATAGGTATCAAGGAGAACGACCAGAAAACTCTTGATTGATTTTCAAATGTGTGTGTACATGTGAGTGTGCATACACACACACACAGGTATACCTACACACTCACCGTTTCAATATGCTGCACAAGTGTCTATATTATTTGTAACCTTCCCACTCTTGAAAGAAAATAAATGTCAACCTCCATTAAAGGAAAATTTCCTAGGCTTCAGGATTTCAAGCCTATGAGAAATGCTTTGGAATCTTGAGATAAATCCTCTCACCTGTCTCCTCCTTAAACCCACCTCCTGAGATCTGATGGCTTCTTTTTACCCTAATCAGATAGTTCAGACCATCAAATAATCATAAATATCTCCTGGATAAAAAGAATAGTTAAGATTTAACGAGCTGCCTCTTTCAAAAGACTCCTTCCCAACTAAACAATGTTAAGGCTGGGGCCAGCGCCACAGTGCAGTAGGTTAATCCTCCACCTGCGCTGCCAGTTCTAGTCCCGGCTGCTCCTTTTCCAAATCAGCTCTCTGCTATGGCCTGGGAAAGCAGAAGATGGCCCAAGTCCTTGGGCCCCCGCACACATGTGGGAGACCTGGAAGAAGCTCCTGGATCCTGGCTTCAGATTGGTGCTGCTCCAGCTGTTGCGGCCATTTGGGGGGTGAATCAACGGATGGAAGACCTTTCTCTCTGTTTCTCCCTCTCACTGTCTATAACTCTACCTCTCAAATAAATAATATTTTAAAAAAAGTTAAAGCTGGCCTTTACTCTTTTTTTTTTTTTTTTTTTTGACAGGCAGAGTGGACAGTGAGAGAGAGACAGAGAGAAAGGTCTTCCTTTGCCGTTGGTTCACCCTCCAATGGCCGCTGCGGCCGGCGCACCGCGCTGATCCAAAGCCAGGAGCCAGGTGCTTCTCCTGGTCTCCCATGGGGTGCAGGGCCCAAGCACTTGGGCCATCCTCCACTGCACTCCCTGGCCACAGCAGAGAGCTGGCCTGGAAGAGGGGCAACCGGGATAGAATCCGGCGCCCCGACCAGGACTAGAACCCGGTGTGCCGGTGCCGCAAGGCGAAGGATTAGCCTAGTGAGCCGCAGCGCCGGCTGGCCTATACTCTTGACCAAAAGAATAAATACAGCTTATATTTACTAGCGTGCTACCCTGTGCCAAGAACTATTTCATGCTCTTTGTTACTACATTCCTTGAAACAACTCCCGAGGTGAGTACTATTCTACGTCCATTCTGCAGACAGAGAGACTGAGGCACACAGAGTGTCTGTGGACCAGGGACTGCAGGGCCCGCTGCAGGCGACTTGGCTTCCAGAGCCCATGCTCCAAGGGAAGGTTTGCTTCACAGACCTGTGGACGGCCCCGCTCCGCAGCGTGATCTTCTCCGTGACCATCTGTAGTATGTGGTCCCACTGACTCAGGGCTTTTCTCGGGATGAGGAGGCGGGAAGCTGGGTTTATGAGGTCTCCGTTTGCAATCAGGCTAGGAAACAAGAAGCCGGGCCGTGCGGAACTGTTAGCCTTTAGCCACACAGCAAACTCCCAACCGAAAGGGAGCCACCAAGCCAGTTTCAACCGGAAATGTAAGGGGCTCCCACTTACAAGATCGTGCGGGGTTCCTGCAGCGACTTTCTGAAGCGTGCCGACACGTTGATCCTGCTGTGGATTACTGGTTTTACCTTCGGAAGCAAAGAAACATAAGCCACTCAGCTTGTATTTGTTTTTCCTAACCTAGGAGGAAAAACTTGGGGTTCCCAGGGAAGTGGCTGAGGCCTCCTCTCCTTTGGCCTCCAAGGCCCAGGCTGCTGGTGGAAAGAACCCCACCATTTATGTGACACCTGCATCCCAGACAGGGCATCTAGCTCCCAAGCCAACGACTTTTTCCCATTTGCCAGAATGCATATTCTCAATCCGCGCCCCCTTGGGCTAAAGCCTAACGTCTCATTCCAGACACACACACACCCAGCCGATCATCTCCTACCCACAGCCACAGAGCCCTTCTGCCTCCCCTCCCTCCACAACCTGACTCATGTCATCCTGTCTGTCTGCCTCTCCACCTGTCTCAGAAGGACTTGCATTGCTTGACAAAACTCAGTCCCACCTCGCTCTGTCTTGGCTCTGTCCCCTCTGCCGCCTCTATTTAGTCTGTCATTGCTAAGACTCTTCACCTGCCCAAGTGTCTTCAATTCCTCCCTTGACCCCATGGCCATTCAGTCCTCCTCCTGCCCAAACCTTCCTTTGGTCTCTATCGTCTGTATGCTTTCCACCACACCTCTGACAGACCAGGCTCAGTCTCCAGCAGGATGCCCAGGATCAAGCCCTCGGTACCCTCAGCTCCTGCACCACTCCCTCCACCCAGCCTCCTAGTTGTGTATATTAATCTAACCAGCCTCTGTCCCCTGCATTCCCAAACATCCCCTGCATCCACTCCTTGTCTTCACTCTCCATAGTTTTTTGTTGTTGTTGTTTTCTAATGTTTTTAAGAAATAAAAAAAAAAAAATGGAAGTTCTCATCTGCAGGTTCACTCGAAATGCTCTCAATGTTTGGGGCTGGGCCAGACCAGAGTCAAGAGCTGGAATCCAAATCCAGGTCCCCTACAAGGATGGCAGAAACCCAATCTCCACTGCTCCCCCGGGTCTGCATTAGTGGGAACCTAGAACTGGAAGCAGAGTCAGGACTCAAACCTAGGCGCTCTGACGTGGGAAGCAGGCACCTGTACTGCTACGCCAGGCATCATGTATCTTTGAATCACCAAAACAGTGCTCCAGGTATTATTACCATAGCCCCATTTGACATGAAGAAACTAAAGCTTAATCAACTTGCTTAAAATCACATACAATAAGAGGCAGAGTTTTTAGTGAACCTGCACCTATGAACATGCAACTACCTGCTATAAACTTGGACAATTACCCAAATATCAAATACTTGCCCTGAATCATTTCTGGGACTCTCTCTTCATTAACTATGCCACCTTCCTGAAAAAAGAAGAAGAGGGACCAGCATTGTGGTGTAGCAGAAAAGGCCACCACCTGCGACACCAGCCTCACATATGCACTCTGGTTCAAGTCCCGGCTGCTCCACTTCTGATCCAGTTCCCTGCTAATGGCCTGAGAAAGCAGTGGAAGATGGTTCAACTGCTTGGGCCCCTGTACCTATGTGGGAGACCCAGAGGACGCTCCTGACTCCTGGTTTTGGTCTGGCCTTGCCCTGGTCATTGAGGCCGTTTAGGGAGTGAACCATCTCTCTCATCTCTTGCTCTCTCTCTCTCTCTCTCTCTCTCTCTCCTAGTCTCTCTGTAACTCTGACTTTCAGATAAATAAAATAAACTAAAAAAAACAAGAAGAAAGAATTCTTCAATGGTCCAACAGTGCCTAAAACAGTGCTCAACGACCAGGGCCTACTGGTTGAACAATAAACATTTACAAAATTGCAATTAAAAGATACTCCAATTTAGCGTGAGAGGGAGAAAGGAGGAAGAAGGAAAGGAATATCATTATGTTCTTAGAATTGCATCTACAAACCGTATTGAATCTGTTAAGAACTAATTAAGCATTTAAAATACTACTAATAATTTACAAATATTTATTGCTAATTAAAAAAAACAAAACAAAATAAAAGATACTCCAATTTAGAGTGCTTAAAAATTTAATAATAACAACATTCCATTTTAAATACACAGACTCTTGTCCCTAAACTAACATTTATAGTGATGCTTTGTTTTTCCTTTTTAATCAGAATGGATATGTAGACTTTATTAGGGCCAGCATTCCATAACCATAAAGACCTCTTTAAAACAAATAAATGTCCAAAGAACTTTGTTAAATAGCGATACAAAATGAAGTCAAAGCCAGTAAAACTATTGATAAATGAACATACTTCAGCACATAAACCAACAAGTCTCCACTAGATTTTTCATGCCATGACCTAATTACATTATTTTCCTAATTACAGTATTGTAAACCATAATTAGTACAGATAATAATGTACTTTTCCAAAGTAAAGAAATATACATGATCTGATGCTTTTATGAATCTTTTTTGATGCCACAAGATAAATTTTACTGGGAAAAACATTTTTTAAGTCTTAGAAAAAACAGACACGATGAAAAGGATGTATTATTATATACAACTAGTTTTAAAATATCATGATGCTGACTTCCTAAGAAAACACTTAATAGGAAATTCATGCACTTGAACAAAATTCAAGTGGTGAAAAGGAGCATATAATAAAAAAGAAAGCATCCTTCCCACTCCCATTACCTAACCACCAATCTGCAACCAGAGTTAGAAATATTCCTCTTAGCTGACACGTTGTCCTCTGGTGACTGTCACCAGGGGAGATGGGACTCCAGATGCATGCTGGGAACACAACACGCAGGGCTTCCAGTGAAATATTCCTCTTGAAAGTCTCTACACACATATGCGTATTATTTTATGGAACTATTATATACCTACAATTTTTTTATTTTATTTATTTATTTTTGACAGGCAGAGTGGACAGCAAGAGAGAGAGAGAGAAAGGTCTTCTTTTACCATTGGTTCACCCTCCAATGGCCGCTGTGGCCGGTGCGCTGCGGCTGGAGCACCACACTGATCCGAAGCCAGGAGCCAGGTGCTTCTCCTGGTCTCCCATGTGGACGCAGGGCCCAAGCACTTGGGCCATCCTCCACTGCACTCCCTGGCCACAGCAGAGAGCTGGCCTGGAAGAGGAGCAACCAAGACAGAATCCGGCGCCCCGACCAGGACTAGAACCCAGTATGCCGGTGCCGCAGGCGGAGGATTAGCCTATTACACTCATTCTTGTACACCTTGCCTTTTTTTTTTTTTTTAAACTCATCATGGATATTGTTTCCTATTGGTTGTTAGAGTGAAGGTTACCTCACTCTTAATAAACAGCTGTCTATACTCCAGTCCATGAATGTGCCATAATTTATTTAACCTGTCCCTAATTGGTCCTTTCAGTTGTTTCAAAATTCTTGCTCTTGCAAACAATGCCATGATGGATTTCCCTGTAAATATGTATTTGCGTAAATATGTAAGTTATATATCTGTATAAATTGTCACAATTGGAAGTTGGCTGAAATAGCAGATAGGCAATTTTTTAGCTTGCATGGAATTTATCACAAGCGCATTCCTGACTGAACCCAGAGTCCTGTAATTTATATAGTTCATACTGTAACAAAGAAAATAGGTTTGATATACAAGGAATGCAGTTCTGAAGCCAGGACTGTGGCTTACAATGTCCTTGAATGACCACAAAGGCCTCTCAAAGCATATCTGCTTACTCTTATGGCTTAGAGTGGTTTAACGGGAATGTGTCTCTGCCCACGTACCCACCAGGCCTTTCTCAGTCTGTGCCCTGCTTCCTCCCCTCCTAACCACAGCTACCCTGCCGGGATGGCCCTCACATGAAAGCTGCTATACACATCCCTGGAGCTCTCCCACCTGTCCCCCAGTCCCTCAGCCCTATTTTGTTTTTCCCACAACACTTACCACGGCCTAACATGGTATGTATTTTACAGACTTGGTTTTTCCTTGCACGACTCTACTGTGACATGTTGGCATCAATGTTATCTAGCAATGTGCATCACACGCATCACACTCAGTTGTCATTTCTGCCCATGTCTCACCATGCCCCTGTGATATCATCAGTTGTCATCTCTGCCCGTTTTCTAATTTTTTTTCTAATTTTTTCTAATTAGTGTTTTAAACAATAACATAAGTCACATACACAAAATTAAGCAGAATCTACTCATTATAAGGGAACTTTTCCAGAACACTGATCAGAGATGAAGCATTGATCATTCAGTAGTAATGTAGAGACAACAGTAGTATTGTAGGCTTTAAATAATGGAAAATACTTCAAGATTTTTATCAATTTTCATATTAGCCCATAGATTTTCCCTTGCCCCTTGAAAATAACATTTCAGATATAACTAACATTAAGTACCAACCCAGCTAGTTGCAGAGGGTTGGACACCTGGAAAGAGTGTCAGACCCCTGTATCCCCAGGGATGGGTCTCACTGGTGAGCAAGCTTGTGAGATGTGTGACTATGGCACCAAAGCAAACGAACAGGTACCAAGGCAGGGCCAGTACTGTGGCTTATCAGGTTATGCCTCCCACTTGCAATATCAACATTCCACACCAGAGTCGAGTCCTTGTTGCTCCATTTCAGATCCAGCTCTCTGCTAATGCACCTGGAAAGGCAGTGGGTGATGGCCCACATACTCCCCATGCCACCACTGTAAGGGACAATATGGAGTCCCTGGCTCCTGGCTTTGACCTTCTGCCTAGCCCTCACTGGTGTGGCCATTTGGGGAGTAAACCAGCAGTTAGATGATCTTTCTCCCTCTCCCTCTGTCCCTGTCATTCTACCTTTCAAATAAATAAATACTTTTTAAAAGATATCAACGCAAATCCGTTCATTTTGGATCCAGCCAAGTTAATATTCCTGGTTGGCAATATTGGTGGGTGAGGAAATCACCACCAGTAAGAGTCTTGCCTTGGTTCTGCACTGGGCTCAATGCTGTCTTGGAAAATGCAGCTCATTCGTATATTGACATAGGGTTAGTGAATCAGAGAAAGAGGTCGCTCTGCAGATAGAGAGAAGAGCCTGGCGAAGCCCTCGTTTTTACCCCCTGAATGCAGGTCAGGTAGACAGACAGACAGAGAGATAGATAGGGACAGACTGATTGAATAAACTTTTCTTGGAAGTACTTCGAAAATCAAAGGCAGCAACAAAGACTTAACTATACCCATCCTGCTAGAATGGAGTGAGCCAGGACATTAATGCTGGTTTTTGGGAACAAAACACATGCTCTTCCCAACCTACTGCTCTGTCCCTGGTATTTCCATAAAATGAGTGTATGTCACAGACGGCTGTACTAAAATAAACTCTTCCTGTGAACCTGATAAGTCTAAAGAACTTAAATTCACAAATTCCACAACACATAGTGGGACAACATCACAGCTGGGTCAACATTCGGTTTAAACCTTCATGAGAGGGGCCAGTGCTGTGGCACAGTGGGTTAAAGCCCTGGCCTAATGCACCAGCATCCCATATGGGAGCCAGTATGAGACCCACTGCTTCATTTTCAATCCAGCTCTCTTCTGTGGCCTGGGAAAGCAGTGGAAGATGGCCCAAGAACTTGGGTCCCTGCACTCACATGGGAGACCTGGAGGAGGCTCCTGGCTCCTAGCTTCGGCCCAATTGGGGAGTGAACCAGCGGATGGAAGACCTCTCTCTCTCTCTCTCTTTTTCTGCCTCTCCTATCTCTGTGTAACTCTGTCATTCAAATAAATAAATAAATCTTCAAAATAAATAAATAAACCTTCATGAGTTTTTTATGAAAAATAAACTTAATGAAACTAAAATTATTGTTTTAAAAAGATGTTTGGAATAACACAATCAATGTCAATAAACTGAGTAACTAGCGATCCGAAATTCTGAATTCAGCAACTGGTTGCCAACACTTTTTCCGTGAACTGAGTCCACGCCTCACACCTCAGTCTCTTGATCTGTACAAATAGGAATAATCCTACTGAACTAGCCCAAAGGGACGCTCCATGAACTAATTAATGAAGTGGCAATACCACTCCCTGAGGTGGTTAAATGAAGTCTTCAGAGGCTGCATCTGCTTCAAAGCTCAGCACTCTCCACCCCTTGGAACCCTGGCGAGAAAACTCGCCTCCAGGATCTGGGGAAGCGGTGATGATACTGAGATACCATCACAGAGACTTATGACCTCCAACCTCTCATGAAAACCGACTACACTGGCCTGCGCCGCGGCTCACTAGGCTAATCCTCCACCTGCAGCGCCAGCACTGCAGGTTCTAGTCCTGGTTGGGGCGGAGGATTCTGTCCCAGCTGCTCCTCTTCCAGGCCAGCTCTCTGCTGTGGCCTGGGAGTGCAGTGGAGGATGGCCCAAATGCTTGGGCCCTGCACCCGCATGGGTGACCAGGAGGAAACACCTGGCTCCTGGCTTCGGATTGGTGCAGCGTGCTGGCTGTAGCAGCTATTTGGGGAGTGAACCAACGGCAATGGAAGACCTTTCTCTCTGTCTCTCTCTCTCTCTCTCTCTCTCTGTCTAACTCTGCCTGTCCAAAAAAAAAAAAAAAAAAAAAAAAAAACAACTACACAATTTGAAAGCTCAATTTTCAATAATTTTATTTTTAAAATCCATCAGATTTTGTGGCTGTCCATAAGGTAGACTTCAGCATTTAGAGAAACAAATGCACTAAAGTTACTCATTGGCAACACATAGGGCAACCTACATAAAGACCCTTCAACTCGATTTTCCTTATGGTGTGTATTGAAGAAAAAGTGAGTTTTCAAAGCGGTAATCTTTGAGGAAACTCTGTTGCTACTCTCCAAACACAGCACACAGCAGCAAAAACAACAAGGTCCTTTGCAAAATATTAAATCATTTTTAAGACACCAGAGTAGAAAATAATTTACCTAGGAGTCCATATATCTAACCCAACCAAAATAAATTGCTCCGAAGAGATTTTTTTAAATTATCATCCTTTTTCCCCCAATAGTCTTATTTTTAAAACGGAAGGAAGATTGGCTGAGATGTCTAACGCACAGCAGTAGTCTGACCTACCTATTAATGTGTGCATCATAATGGCATGTATGGTGCCTCTATCAGAACATAGTTCCTGCTGGGAATATTTCCTAACCTGCGTGGAACGATGTCACTTATCATGGAACTCGTGGATGTGTGGACTGAAAGAGACAATGGAAAAGAAAAAGCTATGTAACAAGTGGTCAGGACGGTGATCAATCTCTTCAAAAGACTCGGTGTTTCACTAAGAGATAACTAAGGAATAGATGGGAAGTAGATTGTGGAAGACTGTTGCTCCCACGATGACAACAAAAACTGGAAGAAACGCTAAAATCATACAGTTATTAAAAACTCATTCAAGGGAATAAGATTCAAAGAAGCCTAGGTGAACTACGTTCCGGAGAGAGGTGAACTCTTTCCAAGTGGGAATACCTCTGCAGCTGCTTGCATCCCCAGGGGCATGGAAGGCAGAAGAGCAAACGTATGGGTGAGTCAGCACAGCGGAGAAGACCAGACGTGGAGCAAGTCCACCCTCTCCACGAGTTCTTCCCAGGGGCCCTTCTTCAGGTGCACGGGAGAATAGCAAAAGCCAAGAGCAGGACAGAAGGGCAGAGAGACATCCTGTGCTGGAAAGCTGGGGATGCATGGAGAGCAGAGAATCTCCAGCCCGACTGACTGGCCAGAGAGCTCTTACCATTGCACGAGGATCACTCCCAAGCCCTGACCGAGAGACAGCAGGTCCTGATTCCACCCTCCAAAGGGCTGAAATCATTGGCAAACTGAAACCGAATAAAGCTGCAGCCCAAACGGTACCCAGCTCAACCCTGGATGCTTCAGAACTCAGCCCTTCCCCCCGGCAACCAGAAGAGGGAGAGCTTTTTTTCTGAGTGTAAATCTTATCTACACTCAATTTCTTTTTTCTTTTCTTTTCTTTCTTTTTTGACAGGCAGAGTGGACAGTGAGAGAGACAGAGAGAAAAGTCTTCCTTTGCCATTGGTTCACCCTCCAATGGCCTCTGCTGCTGGCGCACCGCGCTGATCCCAAGCCAGGAGCCAGGTGCTTCTCCTGGTCTCCCATGCGGGTGCAGGGCCCAAGCACTTGGGCCATCCTCCACTGCACTCCCGGGCCACAGCAGAGAGCTGGCCTGGAAGAGGGGCAACCGGGACAGAATCCGGCGCCCCGACCGGGACTAGAACCCGGTATGCCGGTGCCACAGGCAGAGGATTAGCCTATTGAGCCGCAGTGTCAGCCTCTATACTCAATTTCTACACATTTTCTACAAAATGACAAGTATACAACAAAAAGTACACAATATGTACAGAAAGGGGGAAAATAGGACCCATTGTCAAGGGATGAAATCAAAGTCAAATCCAAAGATGATCATGATGCTAAAATTAGCAAAAAAGAATGTTAATAGCTATTACACATGTGCCAAAGAAATAAACAGAAAAGGTGAAATAGATGGGAGATGAGGAATCTTAGTGCAGAGACTGAAACTTCAAAAAGGAACGAAATGAAGATTCTAGAGCTAAAAACCAGAATATCTGAAATGAAGAATGCCATGGAGCTAGCAGATGAGACACAACAGAACATTCTCTGAGACAGTGGCTTCCAAAAAGGACATTGTTAGACAGCAAAAGCCAAGGGAGTTGGTTGTCAGCAGACCCACACAACCAAATCTTAGAAAGGAAATTCTTCAGACCGAAGGGAAATAATACAAAACGGAAGACCAAATCTGCAGAAACGAACAGAAGACATTTGGAGGGAAATGTGTGAGTACTTTTAAAGGTTTTTTAAATGGTTTTAATCTGAAAGCAAAAAGAGTAACATTTCATAAACACAGAAGTGCAATACTCAATAAAAACTCAAAGGTTTGAGTGAAGACAAATGAAATTATTCTGCTATCAAGTTCTAAAGACCTGAGATAATAGTGCAAACCCAAACAAGTTAAAGATGCATATTGCAAACCTTAGAGTAACTACTAAAAATCACCAAGAGGCATCACTAAAAAACCAATAGAGATAAATAAAATAGAATAATATTTCAAATGTTTTTAGGCCTAAAGAAGGCAGGAAAAGCTTAAAAAAATAAGAGTGAGCAATCAGCAATAGACTCAAAGCCAATCAAACCTGTCATTCACTAAATGTACATGAACTAAAAACTCCAGTTGAAGGACAGAAATGGTCAGGCTGCATACAGAATTAATATCTATCCAACTGCATACAGAATTAACATCTATCCATGCTTACAAAAACTAAACTTTAAATATAAGGTCACAAGTAGATTGAAAGTAAAAGGATGGGAAAAAAACACCAGGTAAATCTTTCTTTCTTTCTTTCTTTCTTTCTTTTTTTTTTTTTTTTTTTGACAGGCAGAGTGGACAGTGAGAGAGAGAGAGACAGGTCTTCCTTTTGCCGTTGGTTCACCCTCCAATGGCTGCCGTGGCCGGCGCCTTGCGCTGATCCGAAGGCAGGAGCTTCTCCTGGTCTCCCATGGGGTGCAGGGCCCAAGCACCTGGGCCATCCTCCACTGCACTCCCTGGCCACAGCAGAGAGCTGGCCTGGAAGAGGGGCAACCGGGACAGAATCCGGCACCCGACCGGGACTAGAACCTGGTGTGCCGGCGCCGCTAGGCGGAGGATTAGCCTAGTGAGCCGCAGCGCCGGGCTGAGGGAAATCTTAATAATTCAAGATGTTTGTGATCAAAACAAAATTACAAGATATACAGAATGCCTATCTTTATTAATTTTTATAGTGTATGCATATTAAAGGGCTTTTTAAAAAACCAGAACACTTTTTTCTAGATGTTTCTTATAAAACATTATATCCTATATAATATCTGACACACACTAAAATATCTTTTTCTAGCACTGTGCTCTTTTGGACTTAAGAAAAATTAATCTCCAGAAAATTAAATACTATTAATCTCCCAGGATTTATTCCTGCCTTTTTTTTAAGGTAAACACTTCCCTGATCACATTTATTAAACCCAATGCTATTTACATCAATATCATTTTGCCAATGATAAATATCTCTAGCCCAGATCTTTCTCCTAACAGGATAGATCTATTTTTATTTTATTTTATTATTATTATTTTTTTTTGACAGGCAGAGTAGACAGTGAGAGAGAGAGAGACAGGTCTTCCTTTGCCGTTGGTTCACCCTCCAATGGCCGCCGCGGCCGGTGCGCTGCGGCCGGCACACCGCGCTGATCCAAAGGCAGGAGCCAGGTATTTCTCCTGGTCTCCCATGGGGTGCAGGGCCCAAGTACTTGGGCCATCCTCCACTGCACTCCTGGGCCACAGCAGAGAGCTGGCCTGGAAGAGGGGCAACCGGGACAGAATCCAGCGCCCCGACCGGGACTAGAACCCGGTGTGCCGGCACCGCTAGGCAGAGGATTAGCCTAGTGAGCCACGGTGCCGGCCCCCAGCAGGATATATCTAACTGGTTACATGAAAACAGAAATTTGTAAAACTATGTTTGTACCTAAACTTTTTAAAAAATAAAAAAATATTTTACTTATTTATTTATTTGAGAGTTAGAGTTACAGAGATAGGGAGAGACAAAGAGAAAGGTCTTCCATCTGCTGGATTCCTCTCTAAATGGCCTTAATGGCCGGAGCTTGTCCTATCCAAAGCCAAGAGCTTCCTCCAGGTCTCCCACATGGGTCCAGAGGCCCAAGCACTTGGGCCATCTTCTACTGCTTTCCCAACCCTCAACAAAGAGCCGTACCAAAAACTGGAGCAGCCAGGCATGAACCCATGCCCATAGGAGAACACCACAGGCGGAGGTTTAGCCCACTATGCTACAGCACCAGGCCCTGTACCTAAACTTAATCAATTTAGCAGAATTTTTTGGCATTATTCAATTTTCATAAATCACCTAATTTTGTTCAAAGCACTCACAGAAAATGTGCCATGGGACATATCCAACAATGAAGTCCCCTGGTGATCCCCTCCCCAGACTTGTCTCATCCGTGCCCTTCTCTGTATAAGACCACAAGTCTCTCATGAGCCATACCCATCATGCTCTAACAGTCCCCCTGCCTCTAGCCATTTTCCTCTTGTCCACCTGTTTCTGAATCAGTCTTCTGAAACACAGACCCAAATGTACCATGCAAGGGCAGCCACTGCCTGGAGATGAAGTCCCCGTGCCCCAGTCACATTGGAGCTGGGTCCAGCCTTCCACACTCTGACCTCATTTCTCACTATTCTACCACTTAATCTTTATTCGGCGGGACACAGTTACTCACTTGGGAATCGCTTTATCATTTTGTCTGAATCTCTGCTACATTTTTTCATAAATATAGGGAACTCACCTTACGTTATCAATATTTATGTGAACTGCATCTCTTATTTTATTAAACAGCTTCACCTATAACCCAAAGACCCACCCACTGTGCTTTGGGCATAAAATTGACTTGTAAATCCTTCAATTAAACAGTCATTAGGGGGCAAGCATCCCACATTGGAGTGCCTGGATTCAACTCCTGGCTCTGGTGCCTGGCTCCAGATGCCTGCCAATATGGACCCTCGGACGCCACGGTGATGGCTCAAGCAGTTGTGTCCTTGACATCGTAGGAAACCTACCTGCTGGATTCCACCCTGGCTGAGCCCAGCTTTTGTGAGCATCTGGCGGAGTGAACCAGAGGGCAGATAGGATCGATCTCTCTCTCTCTCTCTCTTTCTCTCTCTCTCTCCATGTACATTGTAAAAAGTTTAAATAAAAATTAGGAACAGTTTTGAACAGTGAGGCATTTTCCACATATCACCTTGGCTTGTAAATGTCTGTTTATAAGGTAGACATTTTCAAATAAGTTTACAGTTCACCTTTGTTCTGCAAAATAACCTTCGGAGGCAGTTTTGTTCCAATTGCAAAGATGGGAAGAGAAAGCCTCCCCACCCCTCAGCGTTACACAGTAAGCAAAGAGACACACAAACGCACTTCGGATTTATAACCCAGTTCTTGCCACTAGGCCATGCAGCCTGCTAATGGGCTAGAAGAAAACGGGCCACCAGCAGAAACAGTAAACATGTATTTGCGTGCACTTAAGATCTGTCTTGGGGGCCAGTGCTGTGGCAGAGACGATTAAATATCTGCCTGCAGTGCCAGCAATCTTTATGGACAACCCTTCGAGTCCTGGCTGCTCCACTTTCTTTAATTTTTAAAGATTTATTTATTTATTTGAAAGGCAGAGTTAGAGAGAGGCAGAGGGAAAGGGAGAGAGACAGACACAGAGAGAGAAAAAGAGAGAGAGAGAGAGAGAGAGAGAGAGGTCTTTCATCCACTGGTTCACTCCCCCAAATGGCTGCATAGACATATCCCAGGCCACAACAGAGAGCTGGATCAGAAGTGCAGCAGCCGGGACTAGAACCAGCACCCATATGTGATGCCAGCACTGCAGGTGGCAGCTTTACCAGCTATGCCACAGTGCCAGCCTCTGCTCCACTTTCGATCCTGCTCCTTGTTGATGGCCTGGGAAAGCAGTAGAAGATGGCCCAAGTGCTTGGGTCCCTGCACCCAAGTGGGAGACCTGGAAGAAGCTCTTGACTCCTGGTTTCAGATCGACCCTACTCTGATTGTTGCGGCCACCTGGGGAGTGAACCAGTGGCTGGAAGACCTCTCTCTGTGTCTATAACTCTGCCTCTCAAGTAAATAAATAAATCTAAAAAAAAAAAAAAAAAAAAAAAAAAAAAAAAAGGAAGAGCTTTTACAATAAAAGATCTGTCTTGGACTATATATAATTGAATATATGAACATATTTATATATATGTATATCTAGGGCACCCTTACTCAAAGATTCTTGTATCTTCTCAAGTCCACTTAAGTTTCTCTCCTGACAGGTACTATCTGGCAAATATTTTTATCTGTCTTCAGCAGTGTGATTTATGGATAACACTAACAACGAAAATTGAACTTTGTTAACCCCAGATTCAGCTAGAAATTCTACATTCTAGCATAGTGGCAAAATCAGGCAAACCACTTAAATATTTCGGAAAGGATATTCTCAACAACATTATACGAGTCCTTTTAAAATTCCAACTGCCCTAACTTCAGTGAGAACCTAGTTATGGAAGATGTCTCTAATTATAACGAACAAGCTGTTTAGAACATTCCCAGAAGGGTCCAATTAGTCTCTGTGAGCTGATGAAACCTCCTGAGTCTACCTGGGTCCTGCCAAGGTGCCCGTGTTGTTGCACCCAGTCCAGGTGCTGCCTCCCAGGGGAGGGTGGTGCTTATCCATCAAGTGTGGATCATCATCTCTTATTAAGAAGGTTCTTTTTCCTGACAACAACGGGTACTGCAGCATCGGCTCATAGATTAGCCTGTGGAACTTTTGTCTAAAATGACTGCTTCCCTTCACTGACAGGAAGACAATTCAAAACAAGCTAACAGACAAACAAGTTGGCTCTTCCAAACGTAGCAAGTAGAGCATTTCCTTTTAGCTTAAAAGTGACCCAAAAGATAATATCCTCGTCATACGGAATGCCTTGCATGAAAACTCTCAAGTGCAAGCATATGCTAAATAAACATTTATATTGCTAAGTCTTGTCACCACATTTTGATCCAGCAAATCAGTTTTCCAGCAAACCAAACAACTTTAAGCTATTGCCATCCTGGCTTAATTTTTTTCTTTATTGCACTCTACAGAATATTTGAAAGATCTGAAAATCTTAAGCGTTTTGGATAATGTGATATCAAACGTCAAGTTTATTAACTTCATCCCAAAAATAATTATTTGTAAAGGGTACTTAATCTTGTAGAAAAACTCAAAGAGTGAAGGCACTCAACAGTCAGTCTGCATGAGTTTTCCTAATGCTGTGCTGAAGAGAGCGATATGACCCCTATAAAGTTAAAAAATCACTGATTAACCCAAGAGAACTCTCAGAAGTAATGGGAACTGCCACAAACCAAGCTTTTGGGCACGGGAGGTGGGGGGTGGATTTTTGGCTTGTCTTGTCTTTTGTTTTCTTTCTTACTACATCATACTGATTATTTCACTGTTGTCATTTTTTGTTTTACTTCCCCAAATGGGATTTTGGTTGCCGAACCAGCCTAAGGCAGTGGAATGTAAAATTTCCACCAAGAATGCAGAACGGCTGAGAGTGTGTCCCCAACGCTACGGGATGAAAGTGAGCAATTCTGAGTATGCAGGGGCACAGGCATGGGAAGAAGTCACGTAGGCCCAGGACCCCCACTGAAGAATGTGTCATTGTACATGATCTACACTCAGTGTTTCATTAATACCGAGAGCGAGGTTAACCCACCAACAGACTCCAAGGAAGGGGTGCTAACATTTTCAGCAAAGATTAACTTTTCACCAGCTGTGCCCCAGCTCTGCGCTCGGAGGACTCAGCACGGAGGAGGGCAGACGGGTCCCCACCCCCAACGCTCACTGAGCCTCCGCTGGGGTTGGGGGGTGGGGGGCGGCAGATGAGCACAGGATGAAGGAGGCAGCACCACACAGTCAGGAGCTCAGCACTGAGAGGCAACGTCAAGCCCTGGAGGCCAGCTCTGTGTGAGCCATCTGAGGCAGGTCACTTCAAGTCCTCACGTTCTCCAAAAACATTAAAGCGTATTTAAAATGCAGGTTATCTGGCCGGTGCCAGTTCGAGTCCTGGCTGCTCCACTTTCAATCCCACTCCCTCCCTGCTAGTGTGCCCGGGAAAGCAGCAGAAGATGGCTCAAGTGCCTGGGCCCCTGCACCCACATGGGAGACCCAGAGGAAGCTCCTGGCTCCTGGCTCCTGGCTTTGGACTGGCCCAGCCCTGGCTGCTGTGGCCATTTGGGGAGTGAACCAGCAGATAGAAGACCTTCCCCTCTGTTTCTCTCTCTCTCTCTCTCTCTCTCTCTCTCTCTCTCTAATTCTGCCTCTCAAATAATCTTTAAATATATATTTATAAACATCACAAAAAATACAATAAAATGTAAGTTATCATGAACAAAAATAAAAGCCTTTAAAATTAAACTAGTAAAAATATAACCTTATTAACCTTAAATTACTAAGGCAATAGGGGTCTGTATGACTTGGAAGAAATCATTACATAGACCAAATGGGATTCCGTTTAACAACACAGACATCGGTATAAAGATAGCAAGGATAAACAGTCAACTAGATGTTTTCACAAATCCATCTATAAATTTCAGTTTCAAATGCTCGCTGGATGTTCATCTGTAACCATTCATCTCATGAGCCAAGTGGGATAGTAATTAAATTTAAATTAATAAGCATCAGTGTTTTTAAAAAAGATAAAACTAAAAGACTCCTGAAGAGCAGGAACACCCCTAACACTGTTCCAACACTGCACTGTCCACCAACAGACCTGTAATGCCATGAAATCCCACTGTTCCAAATGGCTTTGGGGTAGGGGAATGTGTCCCATCCTTAACCAAAGCTGATGGACTGGTGCTAAGTGCTTGAGACTTTTCAAAAGAAATAGTTTTTTTCTTGGACTAGGACTAAGAGCTAAATTTAAGAATTTAAGCATGTTTCCCACTAAAATTAAACCCAGCCTCACAGTTAATGTCCCTCTTTCCCATTTTTGTATAATAACTCTAATTCTCTGATAGAAATACTGATGAAGTATACTTTAATTACCAGAAAAATGAGGATACTTCACAAATTTAATGGAAACAGAATTAAAAGATAAGTTCATTTTGGTGCAAAACAATTTTGAAATCAATGTACAGTTTTTTCATATAATTACTTTTCATGAACTCTTACAAGATCCCCTCATTTGCATGGATGTCAAAAATATTTAAACAAGAATAAGCTTATCTTTTAATTCCGTTGTCCACAAATTTTCGAGGTAGCCTCCTCACATACTTTCAGGATGTAAATATTACATGTTAACCTAAGCCTTTTCTTTTCAAATAAATAGTCCCATGTAATGAAGCATTTGTGCCTGAAGTTCTCTCCCAAGCACCAAGTTAACCATACCAACCAACCCTCTCTACAGCCCAATGCAGAAAAGAAAGAAAACCTCTCAGCATGGTGCTTTCCTTCCAAGGGAAGGAGCCGGCCTTAAGAGGGACCCCTCATTCTTTCCACCTCTCACAATGTATTTTCTGCTGTGTGCCAGACATAATTAGCTTATGTTGTCAAGATATTGCTATCGAAAATGATGCCAAGCAGGGGCAGCTGGTTGGCACAGAGGTTAAGATGCCACTGGGGACACTTGCATCTCCTATCTGGAGTGCCTGGGTTCAAGTCCTGGCTCCACTCTTGATTCCAGCTTCCTGCAAATGTGTACCCTGTGAGGCAGCAGGTGACAGCTCAAGCATTTGGTTCCCTGCCACCCAGAGGGAACCGCCTCACTCCTGGTTCTTGCAGATATCTGGGGAGTGAACCAGCAGATGAGAGATCTCTTTTTCTCTCCCTCTATCTACCAGTATAGCTACCTGTCGTTCAAATAAATAAAAATGTGTTGAACTTTTTTCTCTCTCTCCCTTTCAAATAAATAAATAAACCTTCAAAAAAAAAAAAAAAAAAAAGAAAGAAAGAAAGAAACAGGGTTGGGATGGGGGGCAGCATTATGCTGCAGCAGGTTAAGCTGCTACCTGAGGTGCTGGCATCCGATAGGAGCACTGGTGAAAGTCCCAGTTGCTCCAGCTGTGATCCAGCTCCCTCCCTGCTAATGTGGATGGGAAAGTAGTGGAAGATGGCCCAAGTACCTGAACCCTTGCCACCTTGGTGGGAGTCCCGGATGGAGTTCCTGGCTCCTAGTTTCAGCCTGGCCTAGTCCTGATTGTTGCAGCCATGTGGGGAGTGAGCCAGCAGATGGAAGATTCTCTCTCCTCTGTCTCTGTCTCTCTCTCTCTCTCTCTCTCTTACTCACTGTGTGTGTGTGTGTGTGTGTGTGTCTTTCTGTAACTCTGCCTTTTAAATAAATAAATCTTTAAACATAAATAAGCTTACCTTTTAATTCCATTTTCCACGAACTTTTCCAACTCACCTTACAGGTGTATTTCTAGTTCTGTCTGCTGAAGGGGCCCAAAACCCACAAGGCTTAGTAACCAAGAGCACCTGTATGCCCAAATACGGATTCCCAAAGACTATCCTTCAATAAAAGGAACTGCAGTCCTCAGAGAAACAACTGAGTTCAGGACAGAGAAGGGAAAACTCAAATGAGCTGCTCGCTCGCTCTCCCTCACATCTGTGGAAGGCTTGGAGCCTAATTTTGGTAGGTAGAAATCTACCTTCCAAGGGCACCATACTCCCAGGTGCAAAACTACCTCCTGCCATAAAGATGAGAGAAGTTTGTCCTCCCTCCATTAGCTAATGCAGACTGTCACCCCAGTAACCAGGTGAAGTCAGGGTGAGCCACTCTCTCTTGCTTGAGGACTAGCCATTATCCCAAGGACATGGATGGATTGCAGTACAGCAGTACATATAGTCCTGGCGGCTCCACTTCTGATCCAGTCCTCTGCTAATGGCCTGGAAAAGCAGCAGAAAATGGTCCAATTACTTGAGTCTCTGCCATCTATATGGGAACCTGAGTGATACTCCTTGCTCCTGGCTTCAGCTTGGAGGCATTTGGAGAGTGAACCAGCAGATGGAAGATCGATCTTTCTTTCTCTCTCTCAATCTCTCTCTCTCTCTCTCTCTCTGTCCATTTATCCCTCTCTCTGGGTAAACTCTGCCTTTCAAATAAATAAAGATTCTAACAACATCTGATAATTAAATAATTGTATCCATTTTAATTTCCTAGCTTCAGTAACAAGACTATGACTATGTAAGATGTTAACAGAGAAGGCTGGATGAAACAAGGTATAAAAGGTATTTATTCTCTGTGCCATTGGGCAAGTGTTTCCTAAAACTACTTCAAAATAAAAAAAAAATAAGTAGGGATGGATGTTTGGCATCATGGTTAAGACACCCCTTGGGATGCCAGTATCCAATATTGGAGAGTGTCGCTCAGGTCCTGATTCCAGCTTCCTGCTAATGTGCACCCTGGGAGGGCAGCCAGTGATGGCTCAAGTAGGTGGGTTCCTGACACCCATGTGGGAGACCCAGATTGAGTTCCTTACTCCTAGCTTTTCCTTGGCCCAACCTGGTCATTACGCTCATCTGGGGAGAGAATCGGCAGATGGAGGATCTCTCTCTCTCTCACTCTCTCTCTAAAATAAAATACATAAATAAACTTTTTAAAATATGGGAGCAGGAATGCTAAAAGTATTTGGGAAAAAAGTAACAAATGTAATATTCAATTCACCTTAATGTAAAGTTGTACTACATAAGAGGCCTCTCCATCCCTGTCTTCTACCAATAATTGAGAACCCTGCACTTACAGAGTAGGTGAAATCATTGGCCAGGACAGCCCGTGGTAGTCCCCATCTGTAACAAGACAATGTACTAAACACTTCTGGGCTTTGTTTTAAAAGAAAGCTGACCTTCTCCTGCTTTGTTAAGCCAAGAGACAAGGTAAAAAGAGCAACAACAATAAAAATTAGTTCCGCTAAGGCTGACAATAAATTAATTACGTCTGCGCCTCTGAAACAGAGGAGGAAGCGGTGTTACCTCCTGAAGGTCAGCAGTGGGTTTGCCGCTAACATGCACAGGGCTCTTGGTTCACATACCAATCCGGTTAGCTCAGAACAAGAAACAAGGGCTTGTTGTTACCCAAGGAACCTGGCTTAATTGGGGAAAGAGCTGCCCTCCCCAGGGGTAGAGCCAGGCCAAAAGGATCTGACCTCCACATCAAAGCCACACTGCCCAGGCCCTCGAAGCACTGGATGCAGAAAAGAACATTCGAGGCTCACAGAGACTTGTCTTCCCAATTAAAAGAGTAGGAATCCCTCACACAGTAAGTTCAAGACTCCCAGTGGCTCAGGGACCTGCCCTTTAGGTAATTATCTCCAGTCTCCCACACTCACCTGCCATCAGAAAAGCAAATGGAAGTGTAGCTGCTTTAAGGAAAACATGCAAAGAAATAAAATCTGTGCTTGGTCCCTTAAGACCTAGAGGAGGCCGGCACCACAGCTCAATAGGCTAATCCTCCGCCTGCGGTGCCGGCACGCCAGGTTCTAGTCCCGGTCGGGGTGACGGATTCTGTCCCGGTTGCCCCTCTTCCAGGCCAGCTCTCTGCTGTGGCCAGGGAGTGCAGTGGAGGATGGCCCAAGTGCTTGGGCCCTGCACCCCATGGGAGACCAGGAGAAGCACCTGGATCCTGACTTCGGATCAGCACAGTGCGCCGGCCACAGCACGCTGGCCATGGCGGCCATTGGAGGGTGAACCAACGGCAAAGGAAGACCTTTCTCTCTGTCTCTCTCTCTCACTGTTTACTCTGCCTGTCAAAACAAACAAACAAAAACAAAACAAAACAAAACAAAAAGACCTAGAGGACAAATAAAAATTTTTGAGATTATGTGTCCCACTTGTCAAGGTTTCTCAGCAAGGAAGTCGAAGTCTTGGCCCCCACTTTTCTTATTCCCCTTCCCACTCTATCTGGATCGTCCGGTGAGAGGTGCTGCTTGCCGGGCAATGGCTCTCTGGTGTCTAATCCACAAGTATTCCAACACAGCAAAGACAACACAGAAGGAGGAGAAGGGGCTTCACATCGAATGCGATTAGGTGGGGCCACATTCACCTTACTCCCAATCTGCAGGAGAAGGCTCGGGATCAGGAGATCCCTGGAGGAAACTTCACTCGCCTCTTGGAATGACCCAGAATGCAACTCTTCCAAGTCATGTGATCCAAACTCAGACGCACTCCATCAAGGTAGGAGGCAGGGAGGAGTCCGCTTCCTCAGGTTCTGCCCTGGTTCTCCTAGGGTGAAGCACTCACAGGCTGTCATCTCTACTCCATGAACAGCGTTTGCGTTCCAAGTGGACAAGGGGATGGTAAATCCTCCCAGGGACAAGAGAGTAGCCAGGAATGCAGGTTGTATGCCCACGGGGGACATGGGAGAGGACTGAAGCCTCAACCAGTCATCCGCCTCAGAGGATAACTTAGAACCACCTCACCACCCACAACAGCGGAGATTCTGCCTCTATTCTGAGAGCCTAGAGGCTCCTCAAACCCTGAAAACCTCTCAAGGGAGTCCAGGTAGCCCTGTTTCTACGAGTGTTCCGCAAAGAAGAAATCAAAGATTTCAGTCACATTAGTGCAGGTTTCAACAAATGTTCCAGATTTTCTCCAATTCCAAGGTACTTTATCATGTGGAGCAGATTTTCCACAATTTAAAAATCAATTGCGAGGCAGTGTTGTGGTGTAGCAGGTAAAGCCTCTGCCTGCAGTGCTGGCATCCCATATGGGTGCTGGTTCAAGTCCTGGCTGCTCCACTTCCAATCCAGCTCCCTGCTAATATACCTGGGAAAGCAGTGGAAGACGGCCCAAGTACTTGTGTCCCTGCACCCCTGTAGGGACCCAGAGGAAGCTCCTGGCTTTGGCCTGGCCCAGCTCCAACTGTTGCTGCCATTTGGGGAGTGAACCAGTAGACAGTAGAGTGATCTCTCCCTCTCCTTCTCCCTCTCCCCCTCTCTCCTTCTCCCTCCCCTCTCCTCACCCCATCTTTCTCTTCATCATCACACTTCCATTTTAATCTATAGCAGAGTTGACTCCATCATACAATATTAAAGCCTGTTTCCAAAAAATGAACCTCATACATGTAGATGGGAAATGAGTCACATTTGTCTTTCCTTATCTCTGGTTTTAAATAAAGTTAAAAAGGACAAAAACAGTTTTTCAGCCCCACGACTCCCTATTTCCTCTTACCACCATGACATCTACTTGCTGTTATTGTAGCCTCCCTTTCCCTGTCCCACACTGAATCCCAGACCACAAACTAGCACAGTGTGGAACAAGAGTTACTAATCAAGCTTCACATGAAGTCCAAACCAAGAAGAAAATGAGAGGCAGAATCAGAGAGAAAGGGAGGGCGAGAGAAGGGGCAGGAGGGAGGGAGGTGGGGAAGGAAGGAGAGAAATAAGGAAGGAAGGACAGAGGACGGAAGAGAGGGAGAAAGGAAGGAAGGAAAAGCAAACAAATTTTGTAAAAAGTAGACCTGCATGGCCGGCGCCGCGACTCACTAGGCTAATCCTCCGCCTTGCGGTGCCGGCACACCAGGTTCTAGTCCCGGTCGGGGTGCCGGATTCTGTCCCGGTTGCCCCTCTTCCAGGCCAGCTCTCTGCTGTGGCCTGGGAGGACAGTGGAGGATGGCCCAAGTGCTTGGGCCCTGCACCCCATGGGAGACCAGGATAAGTACCTGGCTCCTGCCATCGGATCAGCACAGTGTGGCGACTGCAGCGCGCTGGCCACGGCAGCCATTGGAGGGTGAACCAACGGCAAAGGAAGACCTTTCTCTCTGTCTCTCTCTCTCACTGTCCACTCTGCCTGTCATAAAAAAAAAAAAAAAAAAAAAAACTCAAACCCTTTCCATGTTGCCAGAATGTTTATCTGCTTCCTTCTTGACTCAAGTCTATGTGAAAACAAGGCTTTTTTTCTATAACACTGATCAACAATATGACACACCCTCCTGAATTAGCTCCTAGGATAGTAGAAAACCAGTCCAAATTTGAAAGTTTAATATCAGTGATCCATAAAATAAAAAAATCACACAAAGTTTGCTAAGAAATTGTGGACATATATCCTAGCTATAAAAAGAACAGATGTATAAAAGAAGCCAAAGTTTATCAGGGAGGAAAACACCATCATTCGTACCAAGGAGAACCAAGAGTCTATGCTGAATTTTCGCCAGTGTTCTCACGGAACACGATGGCCCCGTGTTCCAGTGGCAGGATTTGTTGACCACCCCCAGTGAGCCGCTTCACCTGCGAGCCCAGGGGCGCTGGTTTTATCATTCCCATTGCTTCAGCACAGCACAGTGCCTGGCATACTGGGAAGTCAGCAGCAGCCACCTAGGGAGCCCTCTACACATGGGCTTGACTACCAGAGCTGATGAGTAACAGGACGGCTCATGTTTGATGAGCTGAGTTGAACTGAACTGGAAGGAACCTAAGAGTGGGCCAGGTGTCATTGCCATTATCAGCTCTCACTTGGGGAAAATGAGGCCATGAGGCCACTCTCTCCAGAGCTTTTGACTAAATCCTGGGATCTCTTTTACCCAATAATTATGGTTTAATTCCTACTGACACTTCCTTTGTGAACTCATGGAGTCTTCAAGGTCTTCAGCAACTAACAACATATGTTATATCTGGATTTCACATATACAATTAGTTTTCACTGCAGCAATCTACTTGTAATCGGTTTGTGGGCGTTAGAAACATCATTGGGGCAGGCATTTGGCACAGCAGTTACAATGCTGCTTGCTGCTTGCGGCATTTCCATGAACCCATGAACCCTATCAGAATGCCTGGGTTCGTGTCCCAACTCCATTTCTGATTTCAGTTTCCTGCAAAAGCACACTCTGGAAGGCAGCAGGTGATGGCTAAAATACTTGGATCCCTGCCATTCACGCGGGAGATCTGGATTGAGTTCTGGACCCATGGCTTCGGCTTGGCCCAGCCCCAGCTCCAGCTGTTGTGGGCATTTGGGAAATGACCAGCAGATGGAAGGTCTCTTTCTATCTCTGTTTATCCTTGTCTCTCTATCTTTCAAATAAATAGAAAATAAGTAAAATAAAGAGTGTATAAATTTATAATGAATACTTAAGGTGTTACCAGTAAACAAATATTCTTAAAATAAAAATGTTTCCTAAAAGGCTTGTGAATATAATATCTTTCCCCTTGTATCTGTTAGTCTCTGCTGAACGCACATTGAGTTAGATGTACACTTTCATGGCCAGCATGTTACTTTCCTACAGATGGCAAAGATGATAGCAAACACAGGGAAATACGTTCTAAACTAATGTTCTCCCGTTTTCAAGGAAGAAATTATAAACTATTTTCTGAGTGAAGTATAAATCCCATGACAATTACCAACAATGCTTAAGTGTGTCAACATAAGTCCAATAATTGCTATTTGCTTAAGAACCAGAGAGGAACACTTTCTCCAAGAGCATCCTTCTCCACATGTGCAGAAACCTGGCAAGCTCTCCTGCTTAGGTCCCACAGTGGTTCTAAGCCTGCTTCCTGCTGTTGCTGAGCTGAGACAACTCAGGACTCTGAAGTGGGTTCCCTGTGTAAATTCACTGATACTGCTATTAGATCTCCAGGTATAAGGAGCTCACATTCTGGTAAAGGACACTATAAAGAATATCAGTCTGGCTGTGCTTTGGACCCTTGAATATGCACTTATGAACTCAACTAATGGAGGCCATAACTTGTACCTGAGTATCTGGGGCAGAGGAGAAGTTTGAACAGTTCCAATGTCCTCAGAGTTGAGTATCATTGTTCTGGGGACTTGCTTTATATAAGAAAAGCCCATTTTGAGTTTGAAGGTCAAGCCCAGAGGTACACTGCAAACTGGTAGCCAACACCAATATGAAATTTTCTGCTTCTCTGGCCATGCTGCTGGTCTTGTTACCCCATCCCCAGTGTCTACTGAACTACTGCCTTCTTAAAGCCCAGCACCTCTCTGAAATGTTCTGCTTCTAATCCACCACCACACAGTATTTGCGGCATTCCCCTTGGTACATTCATCGGTACTGGGCTTGGACATAGTGGTGGACATACTGTACTTTGCTACATAAAATGTAGTGTTATGTAGTTTGTCTACATATCTGTCATCTGTGCTGAACAACAAGCTCACTTCTGGAAAGCTGGGGCCACAGATTTCTCACTTTTTGTCTCAATCATGTAATTCAGTATCTCATGAATGATACTCACCTGATGTTTCTGGATAATTACAGCCCTTAGAAATTATTTTATGCATTCCAATGAGGAAACTACTTTAGGTCCCAGAATCAGGATTCAAACCCAAGTCTATTAGTTTCCAAGATTCATGGCCTTTCCACTATGCCATGCTAGTGATAAACAATGCTAGCAAAATGCATGAAACTGGAGATCACTGTGTTAAGTGAACTAAGCCAGACACCAGAAAACAAAAACTATGTGTTGTCTTTCATATGTGGAAGTTGATCCAAATTTAAAATAGTGATTACTAGAGATGAGCAAGGAGAAAGAAGGGAGGTTGGACAACAGTCCTGAGACACAGTAGGGTAAATGGAGCAGGTCTGGTATTTTCTAGTACAGTGAGGGAACTATGGCTCATGTAGATGTATAATATCCTATATAAAGAACTGGAAGAAAGGAGCTGGCAGGCTCCAAATAACAAGGAAAAGATGGAGTTGCCTGATACAGTTGGTTGAAGCTACATATATGTGTTGAAAACTTTCATTATACCACTTAAAATGTGTATTACATGTTAATGTAAAATTTGAAGATATATACATAATTTTGTCATGATAAGCAACACTAAATTGAAGCATTCAAGTAAAATCAGATGGAAATTCCCTACTGAAGGAAGCATAGAGATTAAGCCTTGGAGAAATAACTCAGGTTACATAAGTTCAGTCACCCAAAGTGTGTATAGATGTGTAGTAAGCAGGGAGAGATACAAAACAATAAACAGCACAATTAAAGAAGAATGTCGAGAGTCAAGCCCTTTGCACACAGATAAATTTCTGGGAAAGCCCTTTGCATGTGTGTGAGTGTGTGTGCTTCCTCGTCTCCTTGAGCATAAAGTATGAAAAGAAGAAAAACAAGTTCAACAAAATCTACTTTTTTCAACCTAGGTTTACTGAAGGAGTAGTCACATTTCTACTTCATTTCAAGTCTTCGTTTTCACTCTGTCATTCCCAAATGACAAAGGTAGGGAAGTAGGGTGATAACTTGGAAGTAAGAACTCAGTGCAGAAAGGGTGGATGGTGGCTTCACATTAGCATCCAATGTTCTAAACAGAGTACGGAATTGGAGAGAGACTCCTTCTACTACGCACAGGCATCAACCTACCTACTTGAATGATTACTGTAAGTTTTATAACAATAGGCCTTGCTTACTGTGTGCGTTAATTACATTCAATACAAATAATTTGAGGAAACCATGAGACCACACCAACAGTTGCACACAAAACATTGGGTCTTTCCTGAGCTATCCTCTATCAGCATTTAGTTTATTATATCAAGTTGGAGACATGAATGAATGAAGAGAAATGGGAGAGACACAAAGGAACACATTTGTCTCTAAATTTCCATTCTGTGGCTCCTTTCCATTCCACTGTGGTGCTTATATAATATGAAATACTTGGGGGAAAACTTTTATTTAAGGAAGAAAGTCTCTACACTTTCTTTGATATAGAGGGGAAAAAACCAGGCACTTTATGAAAAATGATACTTCATCCAGGTTTTGACCTGAATTAAAGTCTTTGGTGAACTTATATCCCACTAAACATGCTTCAGACTTACAGGTATGCCAGTTAGCACCAGCCATGAACTAGAAGCCACTTTGTTTGCCAGTCTGTCTCTTCAATGCCTGGCTGGTCCGTCCTAGTATTACTTTCATTAGGAGCACTCAGAAGAATAACTATATTTGGATGGCTTGTTGTTGCGATTTGGTTTCCAGGTTACCAACTACCAAACAACCCAGGGCTGAATTAACTACTGGACAGGCTGTTCCCAGCCTCTAGACTATGCCTTATGCATCTGAAGATAAATTGCAATGTTCACACCTAGGGGGAGTAGAATAATAAATCAAAGTAAAGGGTCACATTGTACAAATGGTATTGGTTGGGCAGCCTTGCACTAAAAAAGTCGTTCTAACTTCAAAAGGAGGAGGAATCCGGCCCCTAAAACCATCTGAAAACTTGGCCTTTGAAAATGGACCACCGCAAAGAACGTTTGAGAAATTTTATCTGCGGCTCTGCTTTGCTGGCATATGAGGCACCTATCCTCCCATTCAACTTTCTTCCGCCTCTTTCTAGACCGCAGGGTGCACGGAGGTCCTGTAGTTCACGGGACAGAGAAAATTCAGAGAGGAAACAGCAGAGAACCAGAGCAACCGAGGGACAGAAAAACAGGGCCACAAGGCTTGATGTTGCCGGCAAGCATTATTCAGCCTGAGTAAGAGCCCTGGCTGTTACCATCTTTTTCAAGTCTGTGATGAACTCTTCCCAGAAGACTACAAGCCTGACTGTGTTCCAGAGGGGCTTAAATTGCAGTTTTAGAAACCAGGTTATTTTCATCATTAAAATGAGTTATGACAAAAAGCAACTGGGGCATTACTTGAAAAAAAATATGCTATTTGGGGACAAAAGGAATATTACAGTAAAAGGTCACAATTGGACGCTCTTTCTCCGTTCTTCTGTGGATGATCAAGATGTGTAACAGCACCTGTCGCTTGCCACCTTCTATTCTCTGCTCTTCCCTCTTTCACGCACACAACCCCTGAGAGCTCTCCTCTTCTATAAAACCTTCATCTCTAACTGAAAGATGGGAGAATTCCCTCAGGTTACATCAATTCCCACAGCGCTTCAGTATGCACCAAGCCACTGTTTATCCAAACATAATTTAATGTTTTAATGTTTTTTAAATGTCTTCATTTAATGTTTTTTAAGTTGTCCAAAAACCTTTTATCATCAATACCTCCTGTCTTATATTCCAAGCTCCTAAATGACCATAACCCTCTTTCTCTTGATATGCAAGAAACAGGTAGACTTGGCTTCATGCAGTGCCAATGATTTGATATAAACAGCTGTGTTGAGTTAATTCAATGTGGCCTTTATTATTTTCTTCAAAGAACAGTTGATAGGAGGGTATGTGCTTCTGAAAAAAAGATCAATTAGGAAAACATATCTTTATGTGGTTTAAATAACATATGAAACTGAGACATTTTTGTTTGTGGGTGCACATCAAATAAATAAAGATCTTTAATTTTATCAACTTTTAAATCATATACATCACCTATCTTTTTTGGAAAGAAACTGAAATTACTTTTGCCGAGTTAGAAAAGTCTCTATTTCCACTTAAAGAGTAAAGATTGTACATTATAAAATATAAAAGTACTTTTAGACATACTCCAAAAACTGACCAGGGAAAATTCTATTTTCTTTTATTAGCACTGATGATATATTAATACAAAATAGTGATACTTTAAATATGATCCCTTATTTTGTATCACTAAAATTATCTTAAGCTGGTCTAGACCCAGAGACCATATATGATGTTCAGATCAGCGTGGCAGTCTACTGGGCAATCTAGTCATTCATTCATTCATTCATCCATCCAGCAGCCCTGTCCTTTATTACATCTTGCTCATTATAACTTTTTTCATCTCACTTATAATTTTGACTCCCTGATGCATATTCTTTCCATTCTAATCATTAATTTGAGTCAATTTAAAATAATAATAATAATAATAATCTGGAGTACTTTTTGCCAAAATTAACATGTTAATAAAATGCTATCAAGAAATATAAGTCAATTAGGAGAGTCAACAATGTATATATTTAACCAAAAATAAAATCTACATTCAAACAAGATATCACAGCTTATAAACCTTTTAACTTTGAAAATAAGTTGTAGGAGTTGGCACTCAGCCTAGCAGTGAAGATGTCTGCAAACCATAGCTGAGTAGCTGACCCCAACTCATCCATGTCATCTCCTTGACCCCAACTCGATGCCAATGCAGCCCCTGGGAGGCAGTGGTGATGGTTCAGGTAACGTGATTTCTGCCACCTTATGTGGGAGACCTGGACTGAGTTCCTGGCTCCTGGTTTTGTCCCAAACCCAGCCGCCATCATCGCTGGCACCTGGGGAGTGAACCAGCAGATGGGAGTTCTCTCTCTCTGTCTTGTCTCTCTTTCTCTCTCCCTGCCACTCTTTATTTCTGACTCTCAAATAAATAAATACATTTTTTTATGTTTTTGACAGGCAGAGTGGACAGTGAGAGAGAGAGACAAAGAGAAAGGTCTTCCTTTTCCATTGGTTCACCCTCCAATGGCCGCCGCGGCCGGCGCACCGCGCTGATCCGAAGTCAGGAGCCAGGTGCTTCCTCCTGGTCTCCCATGCAGGTGCAGGGCCCAAGAACCTGGGCCATCCTCCACTGCACTCCCGGGCCACAGCAGAGAGCTGGCCTAGAAGAGGAGCAACCAGGACAGAATCTGGCACCCCAACTGGGACTAGAACCCGGTGTGCTGGCGCAGCAGGCGGAGGATTAGCCTATTGAACCACGGCGCTGGCCTCAAATAAATAAATACATTCTAAGACAACAGAAAATAAGATGCAAGACATGATGCAAGCAATGAGGTGAGAAGCTGGCTGCTGCAAACTTCTTAAGGTTGTGTTGAATACGCACAATACAGCATACAAGAGGAATGCATGGAGAGGTAGACTAGTGAACAAGCCAGAAAGATAAAGAAATGAGGAGAGGGTTCGAGGAATTAGGAGAGGTGGTGGAGACATCAGAATTGCTCAGTGTAAGCCATGAGGAAAGAAGGGGGAAAAGTCATTCTGAAAAGATGGAAATGACACAATTTTAAAAGTGAAGCATAAACATTATTAAATAATTTAATTTACAGTTAAGCTCTATTTCTTATATATAAAAATATAGGGTTATATCTTTAGATATCAGAAATATTTTTTATATATTTAGAAATGTCTAACTGCTTTTAATTACTTCTTTTAATTATGTGAACTGACTGCTTTTTTAAATTAACTGCATGCAAATATTCAGACTTCTCATTTTAAATTACACATATAATAGTGTATTTCTACTTAAGTCTGGTGAGAAATTATATTTCAGGAGGTCAAATTCACAACTTCATGTTCTTTTTCCTATGGTGGCAATACTGTGCAGGAAAAATTTCCCAAAACAAAGGGTGCTTCCTCAGTAACCAGCAAGCCAAGAATGAGAAATTACTTGTAGACTGGAAGAACCAGGTTGCACAGCTATTAAGAATATAGTGTTCTTAACTCTGGAAACTAGTTGGTGGGAAACAAGTTTTTCATTTCAGGAAGCTGAAAAATACATATGAGAAAGGAAGAGAACCTGCGTGCTGATTCCCAAGGCAAGGAGGAAATACTCTGACAGCTCAAAGTATGTGATGCCTAAATACCTAAATGCTATAGATGATCCAGGTTTTCTGTATGCTAGACATTCCCAAAAAATGTGCACAGACATACTCCTGGGTCATATCTTTCCCTAGAATCTTGTCACTCCCCATCAAAAGGTGGAGTCTATTCAACCTCCTCAAGAACCTGGATGGGACTTTGGCCTGCCTGGAAAGTGGTACTGTGTGGTGCCCATATCTTAGAATCACAATGTTATAAATAATACAAAAAAATAAAGATGGAGGGGTTAGCAGAAATAATTGTCCACCAGGTGGAGGATGAATACAATGCTATAGTTGCAAATCTGAAAACAGCCCTACAAGGAGAATGAATGTACTACAGCTCCCCTCCTCAACAGGGGTGGATACCACAACATATAATGGTAAGCAGAAAAGCAAACTGCAAAAGAATGCATAGAGTAGGAGTCCACTTACATACAGTTACAAATCTAACTGTATATCATTTGGGATAGCATATATGTGTAGTAAAACTATGTAACAAGAGGAATAAGGAATACAAAATGCAGGACATTGCTTAACATACTGGGAAGAAGCAAGAAACGAGCTGAGGAGAGACAGTAGGAGCCTTAACTATATCTGTTCTGTTGTATTTCTTAAGCTGGTTGGAACATACAGATGCTAATTTTGTTGTTCTATAAACTGTTGGTATATTTTCTGTTTTGATGTAACGTGTGATTGAGAGATAAGTAATAAAAATTAATGGACAAGACCACCAAGGGCTCAGGAATCCATGAAAAGCCCTGAGCAGATGAGGTGCTAATTCAAGGGAAGAGAGATGCATAGCAAGAGGAAGTCATGAATGCAACCTCCAGTTCATGTCTCTCTGCAGAAATGCCCCGTTTCCTTCCAAAGGAAGTGTAAGGAAGATTTGTCATCCATTGGCTTCCAACATCTGAATATATTTCCTATTTAAGTAGAATTTCCACCATATGAACCTTGGAGGGAAGCAGATCCCACCAGCACCCACAGAGAGCAAAAGGCTGGCTGTTGACTTTCTCAGCCCTTTTGCAGCTATCAGAACCTCCCTTTGCTGGCCCAGCAGTCCACCCAGGGCTTTCACACTAGTACTGATGCTACAAAGCAGCAGAGAGAGAAAAAGTGTTTCCATCAACTGCAACAAAGTCCACTTGCAACATCTGCTATCAAAATTTAGGGATGAGTGCCGCCTCTGTTCACAGGAGGTGACTGGACTGTCCCCAGTGGCCTGATCCTGTGACATAATGTGATCTGGGTCTGCCTCCCTCGACTCCTTGTAACCACTCATTTGCTGAACTTTGTTCCCCAGCCCTCTAAGAGACTTTGAAGGATGCCCAACATATTTTCAAAAAGTCCTTCCCTGTCAAAATAAGCCCTAGAAATTTCCTTTTGACTACTGCAATAGGATTGGCTAAATTGTATTTTTCACTCTACCTATCTCAGTCTTTAAAAAGTGATGTCAGCCCTCAATATTTGAAGAATAACTCCAAGATCCACTCACAAAAAGAAGTTTCCTATGTGCTATTTTATATGGTAATATATTTTCCATTCTATTTAAGTGACAATTGTCCTGACCATTTATCAGATATCTACTTTATGATCACTCCAGTCAGAAGTAATGGTATCATCTGGACTCTGTAGAGAGCTTTGCAGCTAATTACACTTGTATTTAGATGTTCTCCATTCAGTCGCAGCCTGCTAAAGCAGCCAATATGTCAACAATTTTTATTTAACTTATGAGCTACTCAATTCACATGGCTCTTACTATCAGCAGCAACCAAGAGTAATTTCCATTTACTGAGTTCTAAATATGTGTCAGGCACAATACTACAAGCTTAGCATATGGAGAGGTCTTCAAAAACTTCATGGAAAATTCATACTATGGAAAAACCAGGCATGGATATTAAAAACAAAATAAACCTATCTTTTCATTTCATTTTCCAAGAAGTTTCTGAAGCATTCTCAAATGTCTGTATGTTTCTAATCCTCACAACAATTCTTTTTTAAAATATTTATTTTATTTATTTAAAAGGCAAACAGGCAGAGGGAAAAACAGAGAGAGGGGGAGCTGGGGCTCAGAGATCTTCCATCCACTGGTTCATTCCCCATCATGGGCTGCAACAGCCAGGTCTGGGCCAGGATGAAGCCAGGAACTCCATCTGGGTCTCTCACATGGATGGCAGGAGCAAGCACTTGGGCCATTTTCCACTGCTTTCCTAGACACATCAGCAGGGAGCTGCACTGGGAGCAGAGCAGCCAGGATTCAAACCAGCACTCTGATGTGGGATGCCAGGGTTGCAAGCAGCGCCTTAACCCACTTGTGCCTATTTGCATCCTCCAATCCTGAGTTGCTTTTTCTCCCCTGGTAAACATGGTAGGTGGTACTCAAAACCTCTAGTCTGATTCAGCTAATTACACCAAATGGCCCTTCCACAGTGGTATGATACAAATCAAAAAGCTCATTCAGTGGTTCTTGGCTCAATATCTCTGTCTCTCATCTCTTCTCACTCTGCAGTAAATTTCCATGTAAAAACATTGCTGGTTTCCTGTGAGAGTCTTTTTACACTCAGACATGCCAAAGCCATTTGAAGTAAATGTATTGGAAACATTCAACATAAATATCCGTCCTGTAGGGAATATTAGCAAAGCCAAAGAAAATGTCAATGGAGAATACAACTAAAATAACTCCAGGCGCGTTTTGATGAGTAACGATGACTTGTTAAAGAAGGCTGTTAAGGAAATGAAAAGAAAATCGGGCCCCTTTTCCGCGTCTGCATTCCTAGTTTTCCTTGTATATCTTTTCCTGCCAGCATCATCAAATCAAGGTGTGATAAATAAAAATACCGTCCATGTTCCTAACATGCCTTTAAGAGAAAACAATGGGATTCTGCTAATTCTGCAGGACAGGCTTCCCCCTGCACGAACACACCACGCAGTGACACAGAGAAAGTGTGAGTGACAGCCGTGAGCTCTGCAGCACCGCCAGTGTCCCCATCAGGTCCCCCCCTGAAGAATGGGAACAGTAACAATGCCTACATTATGTAGTAATTGTGAGTACTAAGCCATATTAGATAAAGATAGCCATTACAGGGTATTTAGAACACTACCAAACACACTAGCATGCACACACACACACACACACACACACGGTAGGTTCTGGTCTTGTGTGTCTTTTACCATTTGGATGGGCTCTATATTCAAATAATTAACACTTCAAATATTTCTGACTCTCACTGTTGCCAAAAATAAATAAATAAATAAATAAATAAATAAATAAATAAACAAACTGGACCCTCTGTCTCTATGAAGGGGATATCATCTATCCAGTGAATTCCCTTCATTACCCCTATATTCAACCAGTCCCTACGTTCTGTCCCTGAAACCAGGCCCCACTACCACCACCACTCCCTGTGCCATCATGAGCACCACATTCATCGCCATCAAGTGGCCTCCTGCAGTGAGAGGGATCTTGTCAATTCCCTGCTGAAATACTCCATAGCTTCCAGTAGGTTTTAGGAAAAAGTCAAAACTCCTTTTAAAAATTTAAAAGCACCTTCCTACTTCCCAAGTTCATCGCTCACATCCCTCTATCCCCTTCCCTCTCCCCACACTTGCCTGGCTTCAGCCACACAGAACACACGTACAGGCAGTCATTTGGTGCAGTGGTTAAAGCACCACTTGGGACACCCACATCGCATATCTGAGTGCCCCAGTTCAAGTCCCAGCTCCTCCACTTCCACTTCAGTTTTCTGCTAATGTTCACCCTGGGGAGCAGTAGGAAATGGCTAGAGTATTTGGCTGCTTGTCTCTCATGTGGGAGATCTAGATTGAGTTTTGGGCTCTGGGCTTTAGTCTGGCCCAACCCCTGACTGTTAGGGGCATTTGGAAAATCAATCTCTCTCTCCCCCCCACCCCCACACACTTCCAAATAAGTAAGCATGTAAATAAAATAGATAATTCAAGAAAAAATACTTTTAGAAAAGAACACACAGATGTTTTGCATTCTGGCCCTCTCATCTGCAGACACACACATATGCTGCCCTTTGCTTTGAACACATCCTCCCCATCTGCCTGGCTACTATCTCCGCACTCATTCTCTTTAGGTCTCAGTATAAGTGTCATTCCCTCCAGGATCCCTTGGCCTATGACAGCACGTTGGTATCTCTTGTAGCTTCCCATTCACTACCAAAAACAACAAGGGGCAAGTGTTTGGCACACCACTTAGAACACTATTTGAGACACTCATATCCCACCTTGGAGGGCCTGGGTTTGAGTTCTGGCTTTGCTTCCAGTTTAACTTCCTGCTAATACTCTGAGAGGTGGCAAGTGATGGCTCCAGAGGCTGGGCCCCTGCCACCTACATAGGAGACCTGGATTGAGTTCCAGGCTTCTGGCCTCAAGCTGAGCCAGCCTTGATTATTGTGTGCATTTGAGGAGTAAACCAACAAATGGAAAATTTCACTGTCTGTCTGTGTATGGAAGTGTATATACATCTCCTTTTCAAATAAAAAACAAAATAAGTATTTTTTTAAGACACTAAGAGCCAAGTAGCCAGCATTGTGGCACGGTGGGTTAAGCAGTCACCTGTGATACCAGCATTCTGGATGGCAGCGCTCATTCAAGTCCTAGCTCCTCTACTTCTAATCCAGCTCCCTGTTAATGCACCCAGATAAGCAGCGCAAGATGGCCCAAATGGCTGGGGCTCTGCAACCCATATGGCAGATCCAGTGGAGTTCCAGGCTCCTGGTTTAGCTTGGCCCAGTCCTAGCTGTTGCAGCCATTTGAGGGAGGTGGGGCAGGAGACAGTGAACCAGAGGATTGGAGCTCTCTCTCTCTCTCTCTCTCTGTAACTCTGCCTTTCTAATAAATGTCTTTAAAACATGGAAGGGCCAATACTTTGTGATGGGTGTCATTCCCTTAAGTTCTGTACCCTACCACATAAGAGGAGGCTTAACAGAGACATTCATCTCTTCCTCTCCAGACATAGCAAGCAAAGCTGTCTTCTCAGTCCTTTAGGATCATTAGGTGGGAAATCATGATTGTGCCACAATGATATTAAAATTCTAGGTGCTGTTAGAAATTACACGGTATCTGGGACACACGAGCAGAACTCAACACTGCTGCAGATGAAAATGCAAACATCTAGCCAAGATTGTCTTTCTGTGAATGCATCCATTGACAACAAACGCTGCACAGGTCCTCTTGATACCAGATTTGATACACACAACTCCTAACTTGATAAGAGTAAAGGGAATTCCCAAACAGATGGAAAATTCCGATTTGAATATGATTATACACAAATTAGTGAACTGAGGAAGTGGAGGAGGGATTAGAGTTTGGGAACAAATAGATGAGTCACTGAGTGAAAATGCTGAGAACTCCCAGCAGGCAAAGCACATTGGCTGCACTGCATCGTACGTGGACCCACATATACGCGCTTAGACGGTGTAAGAGCTGAGGAGAGCCAGACATAGTTAATCAAGGGAACTGATAAAATATTTAAAGTAGAAACAGCACAAGGGAATAGAAATCTGACTAGAAGGAGTACAGGCCAGAAGAAAGGCAATTAATCCAATTTTCATTTGCTATGTGACTAAATTAAATATCAGCCGACTGAGCACTTGTGAGAAGCTGGCTATACATTTGCAAATTTGCAAAAGCCATACTGAAAGTGCCTCTTTTCTGTAGTATTATAGATATACCTGTATATATGTATGTGTATGTCTATATATACATACACATTTAAAGTGTGTGTACATATATATATATATGTATGTATATGGGGTATTCAAAGACTTCATGGAAAACATCAAAACTATGCATGAATTTCCAAAATATTTCTTATCTTTAAACTCCTTTTTTCTATGAAATGTTTCAAGTACCCTGGTATATCTTTTTTAACTGACATCTTAGATTGGTTTTATTTTAATGTAGCTTTTTACAACCAGTTGTGGAAGATGGTATACTAACTAATATCAAATTTGTATGGAAATGGAGTTTTCTATTCACTTCTAGGAAAGACAGGTTTTCAATATGAAATTATATCCTCTAGAATATAACCTACAAAATGCACCTTAAGTAATAGTAGATGATATGTTTTATAATATTTTATAAAAATTGCCAGCCTAGCTACATTAAGTTGTATGATCTGAACTAGCAAAGATGGCCATGGAGATTCATAAATCTTTGAAACTCAGAAATATTGTCAGAAGAGCAAACACAGGCACACAAAGCAGCATAGACTGCCATTAGGAATTTCCTAGATAGAAATGCCCCAGGTTAAACATTAGACATTGCAAATATACTCGGTCAGTTTAGTGGTCTCTCTCCCACAATCCCTCAGAGCAGAAAGTGCTGCCCCCTGCTAACAGGTGGGCTGCAATCAGCCTTATTTCAACAAACCAAGCATCCAAACTATGTAATCATGGGATGACATCTGAGCCCGATCTGGCTGACTGCTTATAAAGGACTCTTTCACAGCGATCTGTGGGAAGTTTCGCTGTGGACCAAGCCAGACACAAAGGCACACCGCCTACATACCTCATGCTGAAATCAACCAAATGCAAACAAACAGCCTCACCTTTCAAAAATGCCTCTGTTCATCTGTTTTGAAGTACACAGGGACTTGTTTTGTTTTGCACATACAGAGGAGTCTATTGGCCTATTTCTTTCAACACTGAGACCTTGTTAGTTGTTCTTCCAGTGTAGTGATGGCTATAAGCTGGATTACATACATGCTCCCCCCACAAACCTTAACAAGCACTGCACTGGGGAGGGCAGTCTGGGCCCAAGGACTGAATAGATGTCGTAGGTCCATGGGCTCCAAGCTCAAGTCGTTGGCTTCCCTAGCGGATAGTCTCCCCATTAGGAAAAGTCTAAAGGACTTCCTGTGGGGAGCAACCCGGACTAGACTAAGTTACTGGAATTAAGACTTATTCTATGCATCTGCTCTCCCACAATATGGCGCTGGGAAAGAAGAAAACAGCTTCTACACAGCTGCCTCCAGTTCAGCCAATAAACTGTAGGACTTGCTCCTGATTGGAGGAGAGCAGCGTACTCGGCGTGTGGGCAGCCGAGTTGGGATTGGCGGAGGAGGACTATAAAGGAGGAGAGAGACGGCATGCACGGGGGAACATCTAAGGGGAACATCTGAGGGAACACCTGTGCAGCCCCCGAGAGAGCCGGCCAGCGGTGTGCCGCTCCCCTGCAGAAGTGGGGAATGTGGCAGGGGGAACCGCCCTTCCACAGAGGTGGAAGGGACAGTAGCCAACCCGGGAAAAACCAGCAGCAAACCCGGGGAGGGCCGAGCAGACGAAAGAACAGCGCAGGGTCCTGTGTCGTTCCTCCACGAAGAGGGGGAGCGACACTTCCTGCTGTGAATCAGACATTTCACATTACATACACAGGCAGAATTTTCTCAAATTAAAGAGAAATAAAACATAAACAGTCTAACCTAGCAAGTTCCTAGAGCCTAATAAAAGAATGAATGTATTATCACAGGTGATTCTACATGCACCCATCTCATTACAGATGGCCTGGGTTTCACTTCTCTTCTTCCTGTAATACACCACCCTCTGCTTTGGGTTGTCTCCTCCTGGACATAATGATTTGTGGGAAGAAGAAACATCTCTTTGGATGGTTGCTATGTCTGTTTAGGGTACTGTGTTACCTCCAGTTCTAAACACCACACTCCAAAGCAGGAATATTCCCTCAAACACTCTACTTTTATGGCTTTGTTTCAAATTTTACAGAGGAACATCACTACTGGAAGTGCCAGCAAATCCCAGAACCACATGCCTATTGACATTGGGGAACTCTCTGGAACTTGAGAGATCACAACAGAAGGTACGCATGGGGAGAGCTGCCAGCTGCTCCCCGGGTTCTGTCCCACACTCTGCCTGCCCCTCAGTGGAACAGCACAGCCTGGACAGCAGACCCTCTGGTCCTCTACAGGAAGGCCCTGACAATGCTCTAACCCACACACTTAGGCTAGGGGGCATTTTCAAATTCAATCTCAATTCATCTCCCCCATCCAGGTACACAACTGGAATGTGAGTTGGAAGAATGTGTTTACATTTAAAAACAGGGGAGGTGCCGGCACTGTGGTGTATCAGTAAAGCCACTGCCTGCAGTGCCGGCACCACTTGTGGGTGCTGGTTTGAGACCTGGCTGTTCCACTTCTGCAGTGCCGGCATCCCATATGGGCACTGGTTCTAGTCCTGGCTGTTCCATTTCTGATCCAGCTCTCTGCTGTGGCCTGGGAAAGCAGTAGAAGATGGTCCAAGTGCTTAGGCACCTGAACCCACAAGGGAGATTCAAAGAAGCTCCTGGCTCCTGGCTTTGGACTGGCCCAGCTCCAGCTGTTGCAGCCATCTGGGGAGTGAGCCACTGGACTGAAGATCTCTTTCTCTGCCTCTCTGTAACTCTGCCTTTCAACTAAATAAATAAGTCTTTAAAAACAAATAGATAGGGAATACTATGCTTTATTTTAATAAACAGTATATACTTCTCTAAATAAAAAAAAGTTTTCTTTCAATCTGACTGAAGTCCTTTAAACTTTGCAGTCTACTTTTATTGTGTTTTCCTCTTTTTGTACCAAGTTGCAAAGGCCAAGAGCTGATCACTGCAATCTTTAAAGTGTTGAAGCCCAATATTTAATGGATCTAAATAAATCATTTTCTTGTTTGATTAACAATATCTGGTATTATTTTCTAATATTTTAGTCTTTTCTTACCTTTTAAAATTCTTTCTAGAGCCTTCTTAACACCTGTGTCATTTCTGCTTAGTGCATGGTAAGTGTCCTTTTTATATTTATATGGCAAGAACCTGGCCCACTGCCTGGCATTCAGCAGGCTTTTGTTCAGTATTCCTGAGAAAATGTGAAATCACACATGAGCAGCATTCAATAAAGGGTTGTCCTTAACTCATTTGTCTTTCATGGCTAGACACTGCTATTTATTTAGTCACATTTTCCTACTATTTCCACCGTATGGAAATAATCATACCTCATCAAGGATAGTTCCTCTGACCTCACCAGAAAACTGGATAAGGGCATCATCACAATTTTCCTGAAACATGAACCTAAATAATCATTTTCCAGCAGGTACATAAATATTGAAACTGCCATCAACCAAAAGCTCCATATACCTTGGCTGAACTTTAAATAATACCACGTATCCCTAAAATTTCATCTAGTTGTGGGGTATAAGGTAATGTTTATATATATATTTATACACACACGTTTTAGAGTGATTAATATCTACCACCTCACAGACTTAATTTCACACGATGAGAACATGAAATACACAGTACATTATTACTAACTATAGTCATCGTGCTGTACAACAGATCAGAATTTATTCCTTCTAATTGAACCTTTGTGAACATTGCCCTATTTCCTGCCCCACCCCCACCCCTAGTCTCTAGGAACCAACATTCTACTTTATATTTTAGAGTTCACATATAAATAGCTCATGCTATTCAGTCTTAAAAAAAAAAAGAGGAAATCCCAACATTTGACACAATATTGATGGACTGGAGGGACACTATGCCAAGTGAAATAAACCAGGCACAGAAAGATAACTAAGTGTATCTGCAAATACTTGGTTACTTAACCATTTTATTCGACATTTTTCTATTTTTCTCAAAAGGTGATAATTATTTTATAAAAGTTTATTAAATTTATTTTTGCTTAGAATAGTTTAGTGTAAAGAAAAACAAAATACCTGCTCTAATTTGCATGTCTTCCAGCTACTCAGATATCCAATTTCTAAAATCGTGTCTAAGTGCCAAATGGAGGATATGAGATATAAATGCAAGGCATTTATAAAGGCCAGATTAAAATTACCAACCTTTTAGCTTTTGAATAGTTGATTGATTATTATTGGGTATTTTTCATTCAGACTAATATTTTTCAGGTTGACATAAACTCTTCTGTCTTTCTCACTTTTGCTCAAACACACATACACACAGGCATACACTTGCACATATACACGTTCACACAATTCAATGCTGAAACAAAGTAAATCCACAACAAAGTATGAAAGAAAAATGAAATACAGCCAGTTGCTCTTCAGCAGAAAACTCTCCATAGAGCCTTGGCAAGGTCATACACACCTCGTAATCACCATGGTCTCTAATTTGAATTGGCTTCCCTTTCAAAGAATGCTTCTGGGAGCAAGCATTTAGCCTAGCGGTTAAGACTCCTGCATCCGACACTAGAATACCTGGGTTTGATTGTTGGCACCAGCTCCTGACTCCAACTTCCTGCAATGCAGATCCTGGGAGGTAGCAGTGAAGGCTCCAGTAATCGGGTTCCTACCACCCATGTGGGAGACCTCAGTTGGGTTCCCAGTTCCTGACTTCAGCACTGGCCTGGACCCAGCCACCACATCCTTGTGGGAAGTGAACCAGTGGACGGGAACTCTCTCTCTCTTCCTCCACCCCAAATAAAAATAAAAATAAAAATGTGTCTCACTGAGCAGTTATCTTAGAGAGGTGGGGGAGGGTATAAAGTAAAAGATGGGGGAAGGGTTGGGGCTGGTGCTGTGGCACAGCAGGTTAATGCCCTGGCCTGAAGTGCCGGCATCCCATATGGGCACCATTTCAAGTCCCGGCAGCTCCACTTCCGATCCAGCTCTCTGCTATGGCCTGGGAAAGTAGTAGAGGATGGCTAAAGTGCTTGGGCCTCTGCACCCCTGTGGGAGACCCAGAAGAGGCTCCTTGCTCCTGGCTTTGGATTGGAGCAGCTCCGGCCGTTGCAGCCAATTGGGGAGTAAACCAGCAGATGGAAGACCTCTCCTCTCTCTGTGTAACTGTCTTTCAAATAAATAAAATAAATCTTAAAAAAAAAAAAAAAAAGACAGGGGAAGGGTTTCAATCATTATTGGAAGAATTTATACATGTGGGTTTTACTGCTTTTATGAAGTAACAGACCTGAGTAAAACGATCTATTATGTGTTCCTCAAGTTAAAGAAAAAAATATCCAGGTCTTTATCTCTTTAGTAGTTCCCCCTTTAAGCTCCTTGGGAACCCAGCATTCCCAAGCTAAAGATTACTGAGTTAAACCACATAGCCCCTATGCCTTCCCACAGTGGAGTTAATAATTACATTCAATCCAATGTCTAGAATCCCATTCCCAACCAAAAAACTTAAAGCAGCAATTCTTCTCATAATATGTCTCAATAGAGAGTATGTCTAATGATTAAACCAAAATGTGAGGTCTCAATGACAACGTTCAAAACTTATCTGAGTAACCGATCTCAGTACAACTCCATTCCCGCAAACTTTTCAGACAAACAAAAGTTCTGACTTTCAAACACTTCTTCTTTCTCTCCTCTCTCTGTGGTACTCCTGAAGTTCCCCACCCCACTAAGAAGAAACAAAATTTATCCAAAATCTCCATAAATTAAACCAAAATGAGGGAGATGTATGCAAGAAGATTCAGTAGGACAGTTTATGCATCAAGCAGGCTGTCACTCCTCAGGAAGACTTTCATTGGGTCTTACCTCGGATTTTTTAAAATATTTATCTATTAAGTAGAAACATCTTTTTAAAGATTTATGTATTTGTAAGAGAGAGAGAGCTGAAGAGAGGGAGAAATCTTCTATCTGCTGGCTCACTCACCAGGTGGCCCCAATGGCCAGGGCTGAGTCAGGCCAAAGTCAAGAGCCAGGAACTTGGAGTCAGTGCTGTGGCGAAGCAGGTAAAGCCCGCCTTCAGTACCGGCATCCCAGATGGGTGCCAGTTTGAGTCCCAGCTGCTCTACTTCCAGTCCGGCTTTCTGCTATGGCCTGAGAAAGTAGCAGAAGATGGCCCAAGTCCTTGGGCCCCTGTACCTGTGTTGGAGACCTGGAAGAAGCTCCTGGCTCCTGCCTTTAGATAGGTGCAGCTCCAGCCATTGCAGCCAACTGGAAAGTGAACCAGCAGATGGAAGACCTCTCTCTCTCTCTCTCTCTCTCTCTCTCTCTCTCTTCCTCTCCTTCTCTCTCTGTGTAACTTTAACTTTAAAATCAATAAATAAATCTTAAAAAAAAAAAAGGCTAGAAACTCCATCCAAGTCTCCCATATGGGTGTCAGGGGCCCAAACTCTTGGTTCATCCTCTGCTTCTTTTCCCAGGCCATTAGCAGGAAGCTGGATTGGAATGGAGCAGCCAAGACGCAAACCTGCACTCATATAGGATGCCAAGTCACAGGTGGCAGCTTTACCCACTATGCCACAATGCCGGCCCAAAAATTATCTATTTATTTATTTGAAAGGTAATATGATACAGATAAACGGAGAGACAGAGGGACTTTTCTCTGGTTCATTTCCCAAAGGCCACAACAGCCACGGTTGGATCAGGCTGAAGTCAGGAACTGGGAATTCCATCCAGGTTTCCTACATGGATGGCAGGGGCTCAGGAATTGGGGCCATCATCCACTGCTCTCCCAGCTGCATTAGACGTTGGATTGGAAGCAGAGCAGCTGGGACTCGAACCAACACTCCAATATGGGATGCCAGCATAGCAAGCAGCAGCTTAATGCCAGCCTCTTTACTTCAGTACAGACAACACACCTGGTCACGGAGAGATTGCCTTGCTTCTCATCTCACCTGTACCTGGCCCCACCCACCACCAGGTGAGGAAGAGCAGGTAAAGCAGAAACCTCAAAGAGACCCTGGATGTTTCTTCAATATAGATGTGGGGAAGCTGGCAAAAACTATCCTCACCGCTTACCCTAGGAATACAGATTATTGAGATTTAAGAACATAAAAATGAAGCTCTAAATCGTTCTGTATTAGAAATCAACAGATGCAGAGAGTTGGGAGGAAGCAGAAAAGAGACCTCGGGATGGAGAAAAGAAAGCAGCCCCCGAGCAGCATAGAATAGAAGACCGTGGTATTTTTAAGACTATGGAAGTCTAAAGCAGGTGCTCCTTGACTCACGATAGGGGAACATCCTGATAAACCTATGGGAAGTTGAAAATACCATAAATTGAAAGTATCGTACATTGAAATGTATTTAATCCACCCAATCTACTAAACATTCTAGCTGAGCAACACAGCGCACTGGAGCGTGTCTGTTGTTTCCTTTGGGACTGTGGGCATGACTGTCACCCAGCATCACAAAAGAAGATCGGATCACATAGCAAAGGCCAGGAAAAGATCTAAAATCAAGCTTGCAAGTATGGTCTCTATTGAATGCAATCCTCTTTCACACCATCGTAAAGTATATACATATATATATATATTAAGTTGAGTTATCAGGATATATCTTAAGTTGCATTATCAGGAAATCAAGGATGTCTACATCAGATTTTGAGATGGGGGCAGAACTGTGGCATAGAAGATTAAGCCTCCGCCTGTGGTGCCAGCATCCCATACGAGTACTGGTAGAAGTCCTGGCTGCTCCACTTCCAATCCAGCTCCCTGCTGACAGCCTGGGAAAGTAGAAGAAGATGGTCCAAATGCTTGGGCCTCTGCACGCATGTAGGAGACCCAGAAGAAGCTCCTGGCTCCTGGCTTTGTCCTGGCCCAGCTCCGAACATTGTGGCCATTTGGGGAATGAACCAGCAGATGAAAACCTTCTCTCTCTCTCTCTCTCTCTCTCTCTCTCTCTCTCTCTGTAACTCTGCCTCTCAAACATATAAACAGATCTTTTAGATAAAATGTTGAGAGTTGCTAACACTTCCACATGACCTGCAAAACCTACTCCATTTCTTTAAACTGTTGATAAATTTCACCTCATACAAACCTCTGTGCATGGGGTATTTGTGTGGACATCAAGAGAAGAATTTCACTTTTGGGTTAACAGGGTCTTCAGCAGACACAAACTGTGAGGGAGCATAAGAACCCATCAACTCCATCAGTACTTTGGAAGCAGAAGCTCAGCAGAGGTGAACATGAGCTCAGAAGCCCTGCGGGACCGCACAGCAATCCTGGGAAGAACGCTGGCCACTCCAAAGACGAACCAATGGGCACCCAATCTGCTTTTGCTGACCACAGGCAGATGGCCTACTCCAGTCATTATCATGTGACAATTAGCCTGGGTATCTATAACTCCAGGAAAATGGAACTTATTTTCCAGGAACTTGGTGCTCATTACTTTTCAAAAATTAGCACCAGTATTCCCTATACGTCAACAGTACAGCTCAAAAACTGTGTATTTGATTAAGTAAATAACAAAGTTAAATAAGTAACAGTAAATTTAAAAACCATGGACCTGGGCCGGTGCCGCGGCTCACTAGGCGAATCCTCTGCCTGCGGTGCCGGCACTCCGGGTTCTAGTCCCGGTTGGGGTGCCGGATTCTGTCCCGGGTGCCCCTCTTCCAGGCCAACTCTCTGCTGTGGCCAGGGAGTGCAGTGGAGGATGGCCCAAGTGCTTGGGCCCTGCACCCGCATGGGAGACCAGGAGGAAGCACCTGGCTCCTGGCTCCGGATCAGCGTAGCTCTGGCCATAGCAGCCATTTGAGGGGTAAACCAACAGAAAGGAAGATCTTTCTCTCTGTCTCTCTCTCTCTCTCTTACTGTCTAACTCTGTCAAATCAAAAAAAAGGCAACACCACCACAGAGATGCCCCCCACCACCGCCACCTTCCCTCCCTCCCCAACCCCCCCATGGCACTTGACCAGAGATGAAACATGGTGCTTCCTGCCAATTCGGCAGCTGGCTTTGTACCAGCCTATCCTCCGGGCCTGACGCACAGCACGGTGTCTTTCTGTTCTCCATCCGAGCTGACTGCACCCTCCCTGCAGAGGCAGATTTTGATGCCTTTGCCTATATTGGCAATAATCCCTTCTTAATCAAATTGCAGAAAGGGATGTTCTCAAGACCTCAGTCTAAAAAATGAAGCCCAAAGGAGTGAATTTAAAACCACTTCAAACTGGTGAACCCTAACCTTAGTCCCATAAGTATTTTCTCAGACCTCGGGGACACCTCCGGCCCAGCATACATGCCACCTGGCAGCCCGGGTTGGCCACTTCCGTCCCGTCCCCTAGACTCTGAACTCCTCAACAGCAAGGGCCAGGAAGGCTCCATTTCCTGATGCCCAGTGCAGCTCAGAAAGCAAAACAGTAAACCTGATTTCCACCCTAAATAATTACTTAAGTCATTATTCAGGAGACTCACAATGCAAGACAAGACGTGGGATTGGGAGATGAACAGCTGAACCCACACCTCCAGGTCGGAGCAGAAGGAAACTTCCACTTGAAGGGCCCAAGGGGCCAAGCCAGAGGAACTTGAAATAAACAGCCCAAGGCAAACTACACCTGCTATACTGACTCACACCGTGATACTAGAGATGCTCACCCACCTGTCTTTTCAGCAAGGCTGTAAATCCTGGAGGTGGGACGTCCTACACGCCTTGTTCTTTTGGCTCACCCTGACCACTCCCCTGTACCGTATAGGCGTTCAGTCATGGAGAAGCAAAGTGGGTAGGGAGGAAAGCAAGAAGAAAGGAAGCAAAACTCACTTTCTGCTCAAGCAAAAGGGGAAGAATCGCAATGGGGGTGGTGAGGTATCAGGCTCAGAAGCTTCCACTGCACGAGGAGAGGCACAAGGCAAGGAGGCAAAGAAGGGGCTGCTAAGTCAATGCTGCAACGCGGCACTGGGGATGAGATCTGAAGCTGGACAGAGAAGAGGGAGAGATGAGAGCCAAGAGAGAACTGATGAGCTACCAAGGTTAGAAACTGAGGAAAGTGTCTTCATTAAAGCCATCATGGACGCAGGGTCGACGGGAAGAGCAGGGGGAGAGTACAGGGAAGTCTCTTTGCCTAGGCATTGGTAAAAGCAGGGTCAGTGTGCAGAGGCTGGGAGACTCTGCCTGGAGCCAGCACAGTGCCCTGACTCAGAACCAGGTGCAACCACTGCAGAATCACTTCTTCATTCATCCTTCTTATTCGTCTTTCCTTCTTCTTCTCTACATTTATTTTTCTCCCTCCCATGTTTCTCTTCCTGTGCCAAATACAACCAGGTATTTCTATGGGGTTAATAGAAGAGACCCTTTACATTTCTTTTCCTTTCTTTTTTAGAGAGAATCTTCCATCTGCTGGTTCACTCCCAAAATGGCGACAACAGCCAGGACTGAGCCAGGCCGAAGCCAGGAGCCAGAAGCTTCTTCTGAGTCTCCCACATGGGTGCAGGGCCCCAAGTACCTGGGCCATCCTCTGCTGCCCTCCCAGGCACATCAGCAGAAAGCTGGATCGGAAGCGAAGTGGTGGAAACACGGACCAGCACCCATATGGGATGAAAGCCTCACAATTGTATGCTTTACCCACTGTACCACAATGCCAGCCCGATCCTTTACTTTCCCGCCTCATCTGTCACCACGAGGGGCCACAAAGAGGCAGCAGAGTACCGCCAGTTTCGGTTTCAATGTCTCTTCAAGGACTAACCTAATAGAACCAAAAAGTGATGACGTGAACCTCCAACGAACTTCAGATGTTGAGACACATGCACATTCTAGCGGCCACAACCAGCAGTCAGCAAGTGGGTCCCCAGCTGTCTAAATGATTAGCCCCATAAGGAACACTAGAGCATACCATGGGCCTGAGTGAGGGTGTCTGGAGCAAGGGAAGGCGTGGAAGCTCCCCACACTCCATGGTGGGGTTTCACAGCTATGGTGGCTTGGACCCAACGCTACACCTGTGCAGAGCCCCCAGCAAAATGCGAGGTATCTATCATAAAACGTACTGGGGCTAATTAGAATGAATATGCTTTAAACAAATGAGAAAACTGAATCGCGTACACTGGTGTGGTGACGTTTAATATGCAAACTCACCACTGAAAACTCAAACCATATGGAGCAGTCTCAGATTTGAAGGAAATTCCCCCAGTTTCACCCTTCATAATGACATATCTTAGAATAAATGTTTTTGTGCTACTACTGCACTGAGACTTCCCCTTGAAACAACTTCAAACCCTCCCATTCTGTATGTTCATGTTCTAAATCCACTTCAACATCAGTTCTCTGAAGCTTTCCCCATGTGCTGGCAGACTCCAGAAGCTCCCAACACCACCACTACTTCCCAAGGTGTGCAGTCTCCCCAGGAAAGCCTGAGGAGGGAAGGAAACCCCCACCTTAGGTCAACAGAACAGACTCTACCAGTGCTGTGGCTCCCGACTCTGTTCTCAGTCACTGAGCACAGCTGAGACTGGCTTGTCGAATTCCACAAGTTTGATTGGAAGGCAAGTGTGGAAGAAAGAGGCAGTTCCCAAGGCAAGACTCAGACACAGCGGCCGGCGCCGCGGCTCACTAGGCTAATCCTCTGCCTGCAGCACCGGCACCCAGGGTTCTAGTCCCAGTTGGGACACCAGATTCTGTCCCAGTTGCTCCTCTTCCAGTCCAGCTCTCTGCTGTGGCCCGGGAGTGCAGTGGAGGATGGCCCAAGTGCTTGGGCCCTGCACCCACATGGGAGACCAGGAGGAAGCACCCGGCTCCTGGCTTCAGATCAGCGCAGTGTGCCGGCCGTAGCAGCCATTTGGGGGGTGAACCAACAGAAAAGGAAGACCTTTCTCTCTGTCTCTCTCTCTCTCTCTCTCACTGTCTAACTCTACCTGTCAAAAAAAAAAAAAAAGACTCAGACACAGCAGCTGGGCTCCCAGGGTGGCTCTACCTAAAATAACAGCAGAGAACCAACAGCAAACTGATATTTATGAGAAATCACTTTCAGAGTTCTTTTTTGTTTTTTTTTTTGTGTGTGTGGGGGGGGGGGCGGGGAGAATGCAAGAAAGTAAAAAAAAAAAAAAAGGCAAAAACAAAAACTCCCCTCCTGGCCATGCAAGTAGGGGATCCCTCGGCTCCAAACAGGTTTGGGATGAAGGCCCTAGTGTGGCTGTTGAGACATACTCTGAGGCGGAGATCACAGCTGGTGCTGGGAGAGGGGGCTGAGTGCACTGCTTGTCTGGCCTGGGGTAGGCTCCGGAGGACACAGCCAGAGAGGGCCAGAGAGAGAGAGGGGGGTGTGGGCAGCTGGGTACTCAAACCTCTCCTATCTCCTTCACATTCCTCCATTTCTTCCTTTGCTCTCTTTGCATCCCTCTGGAAAGCTCTGTGGGGAAGGACTGAGAAGAAAGCAAAGGCTACAGCAGGGCAATGAGAGGGAAGTAGAGGGGCAGCGGGAGCGTTGCCGGTGAGAAACAGAGTGGGAATGATGCAGTCTTTCCTTTGGAGATATGGGGAATTTCATGTGTGTGAGGCCGGCCTTGTGGCACAGCGGGTTAAGCCACTGCCATCAGAGCTGGTATCCCATATTACAGTGCTGATTCAAGTCCTCTGCTTCTGCTTGGTTGTTTTTTAAGATTTATTTTATTTATTTGAAAGGCAGAGTTCCACAGAGAGAGAGTAAAATAGACAAAGATCTTCCATCCACTGATTCACTCCCCAAATGGCCACAACAGCCAGGACTGGGCCAGGGTGAAGCCAGGAGTTTTATCCAGGTCTCCCACATGGGTGCAGGGCCCAAGCACTTGGGCCATCCTCCACTGCTTTCCCAGGCCATTAGCAGGGAGCTGGATCTGAAGTGGAGCAGCTGGGAGTGGAACCAGCGCCCATATGGGATACTGGTGTTGCAGGCGGCTGCTCACCTGTTATGCCACAACACTGGGCCCAAGTCCTCTGCTTCTGATTCAGCTTCCTACTAATGAGCCTGAGAAGGCAACTAAAGATGACCCAAGCGCTTGGGTCCTAGCCACCTGCCCATGTGGGAGAACTCAACGGAGTTCCAGGCTTCTGGCTTGGGCCTAGTCCAGCTCCAATCATTGCAGTCATTTAAGTAGTGAACCAGTGGCTGGAAGATCTCTCTCTCTCTCTCTTTCTCTAATAAATGAATCTTTACTCCCCCCCCAAAAAAAGTAGGGGTTGGGGGAAAGAAAACAATGGTCACTGTTTCTAAAGTGGAATAACAATTAGCAAATTAAATTAACATAATTCGCAGACTTTTTCAAGAGAAATGGAATTTCAGTCAGTTTACTGCACACCTGAGGCACGGTGCTTCATCAAATACACCAGAATCCAGAGGAAATATACTGTGCTCATGATTTTTCAGGAACTCACACATCTCAATTTCTGTTGCAGAAATCCAAGTTCTGGCACCCATTTCGTGCCAGTTAGCCTACCTCCAAGAGGTGTGTATTCTTCAAACAGAACCAAATCCTGAACGAATTCCCTGATCTGTGCCTCATTTGCTTGCATCAGATATCAACTAGTGGTCACTGCTTGTCACATAAGCACAACCAGGAAAACCATATGCCTTAGTATCCTTTCAGCTATACAGCCAATTGCTTTCATGAATCAACAGTTTAACACACATTGAACATCGAAAATACAAGCAAAAATATTATTTTAACCCATGTCTGGGAACAGCACTTTTCCTCCGAATTATTTAGACGACGCATTTTATCTCACATGCTTTAAATACTACATACAAAAGTCAAATGTTTGATTGTACAACTTTTTTTTCTAGAAAGACCTATTTGGTCCTGTTGGGCATAAACATGAAATGAGAAGTGGTGAGAGGGAAGGGAGTCCCTCTGGGGCTATGCACCAGCCGTGAGAAAAGCCCCTCTTCTGCCATCATGTCCTCATGGGTGAGCTTCCCCCACTGCATGCTTGCTCAAAAGGACAGTGGCCGTCTGGGCTGGTGAACCGAGTCCAGTCTGACTTTAACCACAGTCTTCCCCAGCGTCTCTGGGACACTGAAGACTGCTGCCTTAACTCAATCTTGAATCCACTTTCTCATCCACAAACCAAGGATCGACTATGGCCTCCGGAACACCTGGAAATCCTACTAGGGTTCCTGAGCCCATGTGGGAGGTGTGCTCTGCAGGTTCACCTCACCAGGTTCTCTTCCGGTCCTCGTGGGAGCCTTCCCTGACTGCTTGAGGGGACTTTCACGCGGGTTAGCACAGGGACGTTGTCCTGACGCCACAGCAAGCCCACGGTGGCACCCGCTCTCCTCTCAAAGCCTCAGGGGCTGGTTCAAACACTGGGTGTCAGAAGCCAGGGAGCACTGGGGACATGGTTTTGGTAAAGATTCAGCCAGCAGGGCTCCCAATCTTCTCACATGCCAGAGGAAATTCTTGTGGGTTTCAATCAGAGAACAGGAAGCCACAAAACGGGAAGAAAAGGATCGGGCATGTCTTTGGGTGCCTACTCAGTCTCTGCATTTCTAATGATTCAAAAAATATATTTGTCTTAAAAGACATAATGTCCCATTTATATACACATGAGCTATCTCATCTCTGATAATTAGAACACCACTCAAATCACTAAGACACATGGTACAAACAAAAAGAAGGCACTGTTACATACTGGAATTTTCAACATCGTATTTGCATTACCTCTGTGTTAACGACTTCCATTGGCCTTTTCTTGTTATCTCCTATGTCCAAGTAACTGGGGGGAGAAAACAAACAATAAACTGGTTTTACAGGGTTTGGGTCAGTTTTTTAAATTTCTTTCAAAATTATTTAAAAATAAAACAAGTCATAAGAAATGCTTAAGCCTAAAGCAAAAATCAACCATTACTAATGAAAAGCCATTATAATAGTGGAAACCATTCCCCCCCACACCTCTCTCTCTCTCTCTCTCTCTCTCACACACACACACACACACCGTCTTGCACAAAAAATAACTAAATCCTTTTAAAAAAAATAGTGGGAACCACTTCAGCACCGCCAATCAGAGCTGATACTTGTCTTTTCTATACGTCAAGAGAATTAAAATCTTAAGAATACCTACTTCTGTTAGGAAATATTTTCCCCCTAATGGTCAGCTAGTCACTATATGTACTATATTTTTAATTCTTATATGAATTTGATAAAACGTGATTTGTGTGTAAAGCTGCTTAAAGTCCAATTAATCACAGATTTTTGGAAGTATTAATACATGTATTTGAGCAACAATGGGGGAAAGCTGGTAAATCATCTTCTCTCTGAGACACAACAGTGACACAGAAATGCTTAGCCACATGCATGGCTTAGATATTGATTCAGACAGACCAGTGGACTAGTTAACCCACAGAGACCCCTATTATTCCATTACTATTCACTACAGATATTAACTAAGTGACCATTCTTTAGCTGCCGCATAAGCACAACTATATACCTCTGTGAACTTCAAGTTATAAGTCCATCTCTGTAATGTGGTTGCAGTTTCAAACAGTCCCTAAACTGTGTTTCATACATAAAAGATAGTAAACATTTACTATAAAAGTATACATCTAGCATTTAATTTATAACCATAGTTAGATCAATACTCAACTGCTATATTTGCTAACTTGACAAAAAAAAAGTCTATATTGGAATTAACTTTGGCTACTGAATACTTTTATTGTTGTTAGTGATGCTTGCTTTTTTTGTTTTGAATATTTTAGTTAATTGACACTTCTGGAAATCATCATATATTTCTCCCATAGAAACAGTAGTTCCATAAGACAGTGCAAACACTCTGTCTGTCTTAGCCATAAAACGGGTCCTCCGTGAATCTGCAGGGACTGTTTCTAATGAAACAGCGAAACATTCTGTCATGTGCACGACAGTGACCTAAGACTCACAAAATTGACGGAGTAGAGTCATCTCCAAAAATGCATAGGCAAGATGACTAGGTTTGGGGGAGAAATTATTTCTAGAATTCACTGCCATACAGATGTAATTGGTATTGAAGTTTAGTTATGGTTTCAAAAAATGTTAGAAGATGTAAGTGAAAGAATTTCAAGCATGAATTTGGTTGTTTCTATTTGAAAGGTATTTTGCTACCCTCTCCAATATCATTTAGCATCTCAATGAAAGCCCATGGATTATTCTTAATACCCTTTGGGCTCTCCTTTGTTCTGACAGCTATTTCGTTTGTTGAATAAACTTACAGTGCTATTTATATTCAGCATTTAAATCTTCTTAACTTCTATCAGTATAACCATAGATACTGCTACTTTAATACAAATAAAACTGTCATCTGTCAGCATGGAAATCTAACTCTGAATGTTGATTGTTAAAACAAATTCAGGTGTGTGTATGTGTGTAAATTAAAAGCAAAAGCAATTACACAAAGCTCTTATACACTTAAGAAGAGTAATTTGAAGTGCACTTTCTATTTGGTTTGGAACCATGTTGAGTTGGTAATGATGCATAAACAAAAGAGAATGTGAATTACTCAAGTGAGTCTGCTATTTTCAGGTAGTTATAGATTCTGAATGGGGTGTCCATTCCAATAAAAGTGCTGTATATAGAAAATATCTAATAGAAATAAAGTATATAATGAGAGTGACTGTACCTAGAGATGCCTTACAAATAAATGACACTTTGGTCCATATCAGTAGCACTTGCTACTGTACCCCTGTGAAGGAGGAAGAGTTATGTTCCCTTTCTATACTAGCTGAGTCAAGTGACTTGCCCAAGAACACAAAGCTAATAAACAGCTGTCTCAAGTGTCCTGGTTTTAAGTTCTATGTTTCTTTAGGGCACAGTTTAATTTAGCTCTTTTCATAAAGTTGGACAGAGGGAAGGGAAAAGTAAATCCAACATATCCTTCATCTGCTATAAAAAGAGGGTGTGGCATAGAAAAAGTAGGAACACCTAGAAATGAATTTAAACCAACTTAGGAAAAGAAAGCTGCGATGAGAGAACTTAGGTGACATTGGGAAAAGTACTTCTATATGGTTGCAAACTGCATCAGCATGGATTTTTGGTGAAGATGCTTTTTACTATTTTTAGATCTAAGATGAATTCCAATTAAATTAAAATGCTGTATTACAGCATTTTATATACAGCATGTATATAGAGTGACCATATGATCTAGCAATTTCACTCCTGGGTATATACTAAAGAGGAATTAACACTTGTACACACATGTCCATAGAAGTATTAGTCATGATAGCCACAAACTGAAACAACAAAAATATTCATCAGCTGATCAACGGAGGAGCAAAACATGGTATATTCATATCATGGATATGAATATTCAATGATAACAACAATGAAGTGCTACCGTAGGTGCCAGCATGGATGAACCTTGAGGACAACATGGTAAGTGAAATAAGTCAGACACAAAAGGCCCTATTTGTTTGATTTTGTTTACGTGAAATGTCCAGAACAGACAAATCCATAGAGACAGAAAGTAGATCAGTGGTTACTAGACTGGGAGAGGGGGAGTCTGGGGGTTACAGGTTTCTCTTTGACAGTGATGGAGATGGTCTACAATTAGTTTGTGGTGATGTTTGTACAACAATGTGAACAGAATGAAAACCCCTGCAACGGGTAGCTACTGGGTTACGCAAAATAGATCTCAAACGGGCAATTAAAAAGTCCACCACAGAGCGTGAATTCTACCTGTCCTTTAATGCTCCTTCCGCCAACTCCACACTCCCACAGAACTTTTTTTTTTCTAATTGCACTCATTCCTTTGTATTTTCTATTAAAATTGTTGGGGGGGGGGGAGGGAGTGTGTGGTCTCTCTCCTGTCAGACCGGAAGCTACTAAAGAAGTCACAGCTTGTTCGTTTTTGTTTGGGCTGCAAACCTCAGCACAGTTAGCAAACTCACTGAGCATCTTCTGAGTGAGCTCCTGGCAGCAGCTGGGGATGAGGGGCCCCTGTTCTTGAAGACCTACACTTCAGGTGCTGGAGACAGACAGGCAGACCAATACAGTAAACCAGCGAGCTTCACCAAGCAGCAGCTAACAGCATAGATGCGGGTAGGGGGAGGAGGGTCTCAAAGTAGGGCTGTCAATGTTACTTGGAATGAAAAGGTTGAAAGTACGTAAGTGGTGGGTGCAAAATGCAGTTTTCTCCTCCAGTAATACAGTATACAATATTTGTGGTTTTTTTTTTTTAAGAAATCTTAATTTAAATTGAAAGGATAAGTTTCAAGAAAAGGAGGGAAGGAAGGGAGGGAGGGAGGGAGGAAGGAAGGAAGAGAGAGACGAACAGAAAATATAGCAGTATCCGTTCACTAACCTTGCAAGAATACTGTTTATAAAGAGTGCTGCTGTTTGCACATACACGTTGTCTGGGCCCACGGCTACCTACGTCCCAGCAGAAGGTGTGCCGCCCCCCCCCGCCCCGCCCCCAGGCATTGCTGAGAAACCAGCAGCCCCGCGACCCACCGAGGAGCGGGTGCGCCGGGGGTCGCGCGTCTCCCCACCGCAGGCGCGCGCCGGGTGGCCCCCGAGACAGGGACTCACTTGAGCTTCTTGAAGGCTTCCTGGCCCCCGGCCACGTAGTTGCCCCCGCTCTGGATCTGGTCGAGCTTCCGGATGCGGTGGCCGGTGAGCGGGGTGTAGATGTTCCTGACGGCTCCAAAGGGCGCCTGAACGCCGCCCGTCACCTCCTTCAGGAACACGTCGAAGCTGGACACCTTCTTCTCGTGGATGACGACGCGACGACCCGCGAAGAAGGGGTCCCCGTTGCGGTACACCAGCACGCTCTTCACCACTGGCTGCGACAGGTGGCTGGGCCTGGCGCCCGAGCCACTCATCCTCCCCGCGGGACGCCGCCCCAGCGGCCTCCCGGCACAGCGCGCAGCGCGGGCCGCCTCCTGAAAGGGACCGGAGGGCGGCAGCCCCACAGGTGATCCAGAAGTAACGGCCGTGTGCCCGGTCCACCCCGCCGAGACGCACTCCGGGCTGTGGGACCCAGTGCACGCTCAAGTCTCTCGCCGCCGCGACCCGCGCGGCCAATCAGCGCTCGCAGTGCGCGCACCACACCTGTTCCACCTGCTACCGGCGGGCCCAAAGTGCGCCACCTCCGCACGGGAGCGCGAGGGGGAAGCGCACGCGGATGATAAATACTGGCACACCCGAGTTCTCACTTCGTACACTGGGCCTGCAGCTCTTTCCAAACAGCTCAGGTTTCGCTCTCCTAGCACCCTCGCCCCTCACTCTCGGCCGCTTACCCTCAAACTACAGCAACTCAGACCCCGGCTGGAGTTGCACAAATTCTTCTCTGCTAAAGAAGAAACTCCTGAAGTTCCTCGAGAGAGCGCAAAGCCCCGCCGGTCCAGCTCCCTGGCCCCCCTTCCCCAGTGACCAGCGCCGCCGGGTGGCCAGGCCCGGTGGCCACCGCTGAGCACCGCAGACAGCCGCGCGCTGCGGCCCAGGGGGTGGCGGGCGGCCCGGCAGTGGGGCTCCCAGGGGCACCCCGCGGGGAACCTACCGGCGCTGGGGCGCTCATGCCGGCCACGACCGGGCACTGGCTGGACGAGGTCGGCGGTCGAGCTGCCGTTGGCACCGAGGGCCCCGTGCGCTGGGGACCTGGGGACTTGTGGTGTCCCGCCGTTTCCATAGCAACCGCAGTGCGCGTCCGCGACCCCGGCCTGGCGCGCGCCGGACGCCCGGTGACCGGTCGGGTTGGCTCCGGGCTGCGCGGCGTAGAACCAGCCAGGCGGCACGGGTTCGGGAGGCCCACGGGGTGGTGTCGCTTTGCGGCCACTACACACACTACCGGCACCTGCCGTGCGCCAGGTACTGTGCTGGGAGACGGGGCACCAGGGCCACGGGGATGGCCCACGGTGTTCCGAGGGCTTTCTATAGGGCGAGCTGTAGGCTAGCCCTCCTCCCTGCTGTGTGTGGTGTGTATGGCCAGAGCAGGCCACGCGATGAAACCGGACTGGGTGGTGGGGAGTGGAACTGGGGATATGTTGAAGAATCTCAGCCCAGAGCGGCCTCGTCCCGTCCAGTGCAGTGCACACACGCCGTGGGACCCGGAAGATTCTCTCACATATCATCTCTGCCAAGATGCCCTTGCTTTCTCCTAGGGTCTGCTACGATGTCCCAGTTTCATTATTCAGTGTTTCTAATTCAACACCTACGAGTCACTACGTTCCTAAATCTGTATATATGAAATACATGAAACTTGCATAACAAAATTTTAAAAATTTTTTAAATCTGCAAATAAAAATGGCAACTGTTTAAAAACATTCATTTATTTGAAAGAATTACACAGAGAAGAAGAGGCAGAGAGAAACAGAACTTCCATCTGATGGTTCATTCCCACAAATGGCCTCAATGGCTCGGGTTGGACCAGGCTGAAACCAGGAGTCAGGAGATTTTTCCAGGTCTCCCGTGTAGGAGCAGGGGCCCAAGCACTTGAGCCACCTTCTGCTGCTTTCTCAGGCACACTGGCAGGGAGCTGGATAGGAAGTGGAGCAGCAAGACCTCAAACATGCACCCTTATGGGTGCTGGTGTCACGGGCGGCAGTTTTACCCACTACGCCACAGTGCCAGCCCCATATTGTGACTTATTAACTGCACACATAATCACACACCAGACACCATGTTACGCACTTTATGATTATTTGATTTAATGTGCACAATCACCTTCAAAGACAAATACTCTTCTTTCCTCAGATGAAGAAACTGAAGGGTAGAGAAACCAGAGACGTTTATCCCGGTGCACACACAAGGCTTCACACCCACTTATGTCTGATTCCAGAATGACCTCCACCACTAAGTCATAGCAGTGTGAGAGGTGAGAGGGGGAGACATTGCAGTCTGGGGCAGAAACGTTTTGTTAAAATCATGCAATATCTCAATTCCTTGAGAGTTAGCAGTTGCCAAAAGAAGTTCAAAGAGAGAGAAAGTAGCCGAGGCAAATGTTGTGAGCTGGCTGTGGGGACATAGCACAGGTTGAAGGGTGGGTGCAAATGTGCTGCCAGTGGTTCAGGAAGACATAAGACCTGCTCTAAGGAATGGAAGGCAATAGATTAAGTAAACCCAGCTGCTCACTCTCAACAGCCTAAACCTCCCCACTGCCTCTACAGCCTAGTCCAGAATGAACACATGGGGCCACTTGTTCAACACTTCAGAATTTAAAGATGGCAACAGCAGAACCTTAATTCAAGCTGGAGTCGGGGAGGGGGTTTCCTTCTAAGTATGGGGTCCTGCCCCCAGCCCATAAGCTACCACTTTCTGTACTCTTGTGAGCTTGAACTCATGTATCCAGCAGCAGTTTGGACGTGATGTGGTGATAAATGCTCCACTACTGGCTCTTGGAGGGGGAGGAAAAGGTGTAGATTCCTAGCACTTGCCAATTTCTGTAGTTTACTCTAAACATGGCAAATCAGCAGCTACCAAGCTGACAGCACGAAGGCAAGAGCTGTGGTAGCCCACCTTTGTCCACTGTTGTATCCACCGTACAACAGACATAGCCCCCAGAGCACAGATAAGGATAAAATGTAGGCGATGATGAGTTTTGAGTATTTAGTGCTATTTTCACTGTAATTTGTTTAACTGTGCATTTGTATAATTGAATTTTTAGTAAAGACTACATTATTTTAAATTTCTGAAAATGTACCAGTTGACTCTCAGGAGCTAGTTCTCTGCATACTTGCTCCTGGTCAATGTCTTTGAACCATCTAAAAGGCAGCCTAGACTCAAAGTGTTCCCTTGATCTCATGTTTCCTCAAAATCTCTTTTCCTAAGTTTCCCTTCTGTAGACGTGGACCCTCATCTACCCATTTGCTTATAGTTGGAATACCTACATTTCTTTTCCTCACAGAATACATCTAACCAACACAAACAGTCACATGTTTGCAATTTCTCTCCTTTTGCTTGCTGAACTTGATAGGTACTTTCTCTCCCAACCTTGAGCAAACTGAGAGGAATTTCAGCAGCCAGAAAGTCTCCATAAATGCTGATCATGAAGAGCTGAGACAGAATGCCACACCACTGCAGGTGGATACTGGGAACAATGAGGGAGCACGCCCAGGAAGAAGGGAGAAGAGGTCTGCTTCCAAGTCTCTCCCGAAGTGTGTGAAAGGCATTGAGAATGAGGGACATGCCAAAAGAGAATTCTTTTTTAATATAATTATTTTTAATATATGTAATTTTTCTATCTTAAGATCAAGGACTCTATTATCATTTGAAAGGCAGGGAGACAGAGACAGAAAAAGACACACACACACATTCTCTCTCTCTCTCTCTCTCTCTCAAACCTTCCACCTGTTGGTTCACTCCCCAAACGCCTGAAAGAGCCAGGGCTGGGCCAGGCTGAAGCTGGGAGCCTAGAACTCAACCTGGATCTCTCATGTGTGTGGCAGGGACCCAACTACTTGAACCATCATCTGCTGCCTCCCACAGCACACAATAACAGAAAGCTGGAATTAGATATGGAGCCAGGACTTGAACCTGCAGACATCCTAGACCAAATGTTAACATCTACACCAAAGACTTACCCCCAAAGAAGATTCTTAAAGTTCCTCTGTGCATTAAAAATAATACCACCAATGTTCCTGGTGTTTCCACAAAAGCCAGAGTAAATCTGTGTAATCAACTGATGACAAAGCCTGCATATCTGCCTTGAACCCTTAACCCCCAGCTTTTCTCACAAGACCTTCCCTGTGGTCCTTGCAGTTCCTTGAATGCCCCCTTGGACACACTTCAGAGCCCTGATTTCCTCATTGTTCATTTGGCTCCCACCAACGGACAGTTCAACTCCCAGCCTAAGGTCATTTTTCTGGGATACATTTTCCACTCCACTCCCCGGATCAGCATAAGCCCCACATGTTATATAATTTTCCTCCATAGGTTTTATCAATTCTAATTACAAGTGTATCAATCATTAAATATTTCATCATTATAGAATTCTAGGCTTATATGTGTACATTCTCTAAGGGAAAGGATTGTGTCCATTTTATTCATCAATGTCTCAGCAGTACCTAACACAATGGCTAGCACCTGCTGAATCCTAAAAAGTTATTTCATGAGTGAATGAATGAATGGAAATGTATTCAGTTTAAAATGAAGTCAAAACTTCAAAAAAATGGGAAGTGCTCTCATAGAAGCATTTTACCATAGAAGAAAGCATATTTTTGGATCAACAGATCAAAAAGTACTTGACAACCAAAGAGCTAACACACGTTGCTTAGCTGTAGTCAGAACGCCTACAGCTGTGTGCAGAGGAGAGTACCCTTGCACAGGAAAGCAAAGTGTCTTACCCAGTGTTAGTTTCAGTGTTCTTTCTTCCACAGAGACTCACGCGAAATGCAGGACATCTCCTGCTGGTTTTCCCTTGAAAACTGTGGCCTCCTTGACAGTCGGTTTTCACATTTCAGTCTCAGGAAGGCCAGAACTTCAGCATGTTGGGACCAGGTTTCTTAGAGCTATGCATGTGGGTATCGGTACTGATTCTCATAGGCCCTGAACGCCTCTTGTTAGGTTAACTCACCAGGTGCTAGCAATGGCCCAGCTGTTCTTCACGCCCCTGGCCTAGGTTGCCCGTCCCAGCCAGCTGTATGACAAGCACCTGGGAGGAGCTGTAGGCAGGATCATCCAATCTCCTACACTCAACAAACCATGTAGATTCTATTCTTCTTCTCATGCTCATTGCCCCACCTTGGCTTAGAGCTGAGTGAAAACGCTTCTGTAAATCGCCAAATATTTAAGGAGACAAGAATAACTAAAAGTAATAGAGTGCTACTTTGTTTATTCCCATTTAGAGTATGAGATGAGTAATTACGATCTCTTAAACATGAAAACTTAGATACATCCTCCTATCATAAAGTGAAGGAATCCCAAAGAAACTTGAAACTGCTTATTTTTGAACTCTCCATAAACTAAATCCCACATTTCTCTAAGTTGCTATTTTCTTTCTCTAAAAAACATAACACAATTTCATGCTGAGAGGCTCAATATCAGTAGAAAACTCTGCAGTTCATCACGGTGTGATCTGTAAACTTACTACTCATGGGGCAAACTGAGAGGCAGAGAGAAGGAAGGTTGAGGGACTTCACACAGGGATCATCTCTGGCTGCTGAAGAAAATTTTCTCTGTGTTTCCCAGCCATCAGCATCACAGTAAATGCACGTGTTTACTATGTACTGTGTGAATTGGTCTGAAAGTACAGGGTGGGAAGTGAGATGAAATCTCAAGTAGAATAAATGCAAAGAATCACCTCCCAGGGTATGGTAGTAAATCTGCCAAACAGAATACAGAAAGGGATCTTAAAAGCAGCTAATGGGAGAAGACAGATACTCCATATGGGACACACAAGATTAATGACTGATTTCTCAAAAGCAACAATAGAAACCAGAAGACAGTGGAACATGCTAGTCAATGTATTGAGAAAATAGTTTCCATATGGAATCGTGCCCAGCAAAATTGTCTTCCTCAAGAATGAGTACAAAACAAGAGTATTTGCCATCAATAGAAGTTCACTACAAGAAATTTGAAGAAGTTGTCTCAGACAGGAAAAACAACATTGACCTGGAATGGAAATCTGAGAAGTGAGATGATAAGCAAGGACACTGGTAACTCTGCGGCAAATGTTTTTAATGACTGCATGAAGCAAAAATAACAATGTCTGGTTGTGGCATTTATGATACATAGAGAACTCAAATGCTAGAAATAATAGCATACAAATGGGGAAGAAAGGGATCAAATGTAAGTAGGGTACGACCCTTTAGTCTTTGTTGGGGAAGCATAAGCTACAGATAAGCTGAGATATTGTTATGTATGCATGTTAAAATTTCTATTTTAAAAAATAGAGGGGTGAACACTGAACACTTAGCAGAACAGTTAAGATGGCGTTTGGAGTCCCCACATCCCAACCTTATTTCCAGTTCCAGGTCCTTACTCGTGTGCACTCTGGAAGGCGGCAGGTGATGTCCTAAGTGCCTGGATCCCTGCCACTCAGGTAGAAGACCCAGATGGAGTCCTGGCTCCTGGGTTTGGCCTGAGCCAGCCCTGGCTGTTGTGGATATTGGTGAGTGAACCAGAGAATGGAAGAGCTCTCTCTGTCTCTGTCTCTCTCCCTCTATCTCTCTGCCTTTCAAATAAATAAAAAAGAAAAAGTTTTAAATTAATTTTAAAAATGACATTCTGTATATAACTTCAAAACTGATAGATGGGGGTAAATGAAATAAACAAAAAAGTATTATTAATACAAAGACACATAAATTTTTTTTGATAGTATGACATAGAGAAAGCACAAAATCACGTGATAAAATAAATTGGATTAATTCAATAATCACCATGAAAGAAAATGGATTAAATGCATCAAGTAAAAACAAAATGTTGTCATAGGGGGATGAGGATCCACTCTACGCTATCTATAAGTGGCACTCAAAAATTAACAGAGGGGCCAGCATTGTGGCATAGTGGGTGAAGACACCACCTACAATACCAACAACCAGTATGGGAGCTGGTTCATGTCCCAGCTGTTCCACTTCCCATCCAGCTCCCTGCTAACGGCCTGGAAAATGCAATGGAAGATGGTACAAGTGCTTGTTTCTCTGCCACCCATGTTGGAGACTCAGATGAAGCTCCTGGCTTCAGCCTGGCTCAGCCCTGGCCTTTGTGGCCACCTGGGGAGTGAACCAGTGGATGGGAGATCTTTCTCTCTGTGTGTCTCTCCTTCTCTGTAACTCTGACTTAAAAATAAATAATTTTTTTAATTAAAGGACATAGAAGCAATCATTTTACATCCATTACGAAGGCTACACTAGATTTTTAAAAATAACAGAAGGGGCTGGCGCTATGGCATAGTGGGTAAAGCCGCCGTTTGCAGTGCCATAAGCCCATATGGGTTCCATTTCCAATCCAGCTCCCTGCTATGGCCTGGGAAAGCAGTAGAAGATGGCCCAAGTCTTTGGGCCCCTGTACCCACGTGGGAGATCCAGAGGAAGTTCCTGGCTCCTGGTTTCAGATCAGCCCAGCCCTGGCCATTGCAGCCATTTGGGGAATGAACCAGTGGATGGAAGACACACACACTCTCTCTCTCTCACTCTCACTCTCTCTCTCTCTTTCTGTAATTCTGCCTTTCAAATAAATAAATCTTTAAAAAAAAACAGGAAAAATGCTTCAGTAAGGATATTAAAAAATTAGAACTCTCATCTTACTGGGGGCAATGAAAACCATACAGCCTCTTTGCAATCAGCTGCCAATTCCTCAAAAAGTTAGAGATAGTTCATATGACCCAGAAATTCTATTCCTAGGCATATATCCAAGAGAATCGAAAACATCTGTCCACGCACAAATGTATACAGAACACATGCTATGAGCATATGTTTATAGAAGCATTATTCATAATAGCCAAAAAAATGGAGACAGCTAAAATATCCGTAACTAATGAACAGTGTCATTCTACCAAATGTGGGAGATTCGTTCTATGGAATATCATTTAGCCATAAAGAATGAAATACAGATCCATCCTACAGCATGGGTAAATCTTGAAAATATTACACTAATTGAAAGAAGCCAGACAGTGAAGGTCACATGTTGAATAATTCCATTGATATGAAATGTCCAGAATGGGACACAGAGAGAGAAGACAGATTTGTTTACCGGGGGGGGGGTTTGGAAGGTTCAGGATTTCTTTTGGGATGATGGAAATGTTCTAGAATCAAATAGTGCTGGTGATTATAAAATATTGTGACGACACTAAAAATTGTGTATATTTAAAATGAATTAAATGATGAATTATTAGTTACATAAATTTTATTTTAAAAAATAAAGAGACAGCAAAGCAAAGGAATGAAAAAATATATATCAGATACACCCCGCAAATGCTAACCAAGAGAAAAGCTGGGATTGCTATATCAACGGCAGAGACTGTAAGGAAAGGGGCATCATTGGCAAGAAAAGAGATCTTCTCCTAATGACAAAGAGAATTCACCAGAAAGATACAATTTCATCTTTATAAGTGCTCGTTAAATGTTTAAATGTTTTAAATTTACCTTCATTTTATTTTTGAAAGGCATGGAGACAGAGTTAGATCGTCTAGCCACTGGTGTTGAAGAAGTAACTATTCAACACTCAAGGGGGAGGGAGCCTAACTACTCAATTTTTCAAATGGGCAAAAGATTAGAACAGACTTTTTTCAAAAAGAGGATGAATCCACTAGTTCTTATTTGGAAAGAAGAAAGGGAGATGGAGGGAGATGGGGAAGGAAGGAAGGGATGAGGGATGGGAGGATGGTAGGGTAGGATGAGGGAGGGAAGGATGAGAGAAAGAAAGAGATAGGAAGAAGGCATTAAGGAAATAGAGAAGAAGAGTGTAGAAGAGTCTAGGTGGTTGTGGATGTTCAGAAAAAAAAATTAATGAGAGTGGTAGCAGTGTGTGAGGGCTTCCTGGAGGAGGTGGGTTTGAAGAATTGTCTGGATGCGTTGCAGTGAAGAGCTGGGAGGAGACAGAGGGAGGCCTAATGACAGAGCATGAGGGATTACAGAGGCAAATGGCCATCTCTGGGGCAGGGGTCAGTAGGGGATTTGCAGAAGAGGTCAGCTGTATATCAATAGCAGGGCCATCCGGGAGGACCTGGACAGCCAGAAAAATCCACGAGGCTGCCAGAGAGGAGCCCCAGCTTGGGGTGACCCACGTCTCCTGAGAAGAGGCAGCGCCCCTGAGCGCCTGGCCGTCTTGGGGAAGCCAGGGCTCACACTCCGCTCTGATGCTGGGGCTGACCGGAGATCCCTCCTCCTCCTCTCCAGCAGCCTGAGCAGGTGGAAGTGGGATTCCCGGGAATCTGCGGGTGGGCTTCCCACCGGCTTCTCCGCAGCTCCATTCTGCATCCAGGCTGGGATTTCCCTGAGGCTCCGCTCCCTGAAGTACAAGGTTAGGAACCGGGCACAGCATGCACCTGGGGGCCCATTAGCATGTGCTGTGACCAGGGTGGGGACTGGGAGGCCCTCTGCAGCCAAGGGCCTGTGGGAAGGGGCCCCTCACCCAGGTCTCTTCACAGTGCCCTCGAGGGCTGCTGCTTACCCTTCAAGGCTGGGGAGCTGGCAGAGCTGGATTCCGACGCATAATAGAAATAGAGATACAGGTGCTGCTGTTTCCTCCGTATAGAAGGCCAGGTTTTCGTATAATCGGATGTTTCTCTCCATTCCCATATCACCCCATTGCTTTCCCTCACCATCCCATGCAACTTGGCCTTGGCCACTGTCACAGCACCTTGCTCTGTGTCCTGGCCATAGCACTTGTCACTGTCTCAAATGTCCAGTCCATCTTGTTGGTGCTCTATCTGAAATGCTTAACAACAGTGCCAGGCATACAACTGGTGCATATTGTGTGCATGTGCAAAAGGAGGCAGAGAAAGGGGAGGAGTAGGGAAAGAAGGAAGGGAGGGAGGGAGGAAGAGGGCTTGGTGTGAGTCCCAGCAGCTCTGTCTACTACAGGGATTCGCACACATCTGAGCATGTCCAACTCACCAGGAATGTGTTTTTATGAAACACTGAGGCATCTCCTGGACAAAGGGGGGGAGGGGGCAGGGCAAGGGAAGGAAACTCCTCCCAGTTGCAGAGCCTCGGGCCCTGGAAAAGGGTGAGCTGTCAGCTCCTGATCTCCATGAATTAGTGAAGAACTGGACATGGTGAAAGCAAAACCTGAAATGACTACATCGCTCTAAATCCCACAAAGCACTAGGTGCAAACAGCCCTTTCTTGGACTATGTGTGCAGCACAAAGTGAGAGAGGCGGCTGGCACGCTGGCGCCGGGAGCAGGGCTGCCTTAGCGCTGGCCCCTGGCCCCGAGGACCCCAGCGTGGATGGCAGCAGTGGAGCCAGGCAGGAGATGGCATCCCCCACCTTGCTGACAGTGCTCAGGTGACAGCACCTGGCTTCCCAGGAGGCCTCGGCGGGAAACAGCCCCAAAAGGAGTGGCACGGAGGGTGAGGAGCTCATTCCCTGGGGGTGTGGGGAGGGGTGCACTCACGCTTTTCAGGAGCCTGGTAAGCTGTGCTTATCCATTCCAATTTTATGCCAGACCTAGAAACACAAGCATTCAAGACACACACACACACACACACACAGAGAGAGAGAGAGAGAGAGAGAGAGAGAGAGAGAGAGAGAGAAAGGCACAAAAAACTGACAGATCCCAGGAACACTGTGAAAGACAAGTGAGACACTATGTGAAATATCATTGCAGTAGAGAATTTCACCCAGAGGCACGAGGCACCAGCACGTCTGCTTTAGAATTGCAGCACTGCCACTGTGGAGACCCCAGTCTGAAGAAGCCAATTAAAGAGATTCTTGGACCAACAAGGCCACTTGTAAACTACAGGAATCCTCAGAGAGAATCGTGGATGCCCTGGGCTTCTGGAGGCATTTAACTAGCCACCTGGAGGATTCGCCTGTCTCCAGACAATTATTTCACAGCAAGGAAGAAAATATTGCCCGAGGTTTCCAGCACCGTCAGATTCACTGGAGTGAGAAGGGGTGCCAGGCGGACTGTGTGGCTGCCACACAAGTGCATGAAGAACAAAACTGTGCCCTTGAAGGGTTGCACGTTGTCTGTACCATGCAGCACGTAGATGCCACCAAAAGTCAGGTGGTCTTTAAGGGGCTTTTTTTTTTCCAGAATCTGACCTCAGAAATTGACTTGCTCAGTGTTCACGGGTAATGATAGATGTTTACTATAAAGAGACAAATTAAGAAATTGCTGACAAGAGATACATTCTATTTAAAAATGCACACACATTGCAGTGTGTTTGTCAACTTATTCAAATCTCTTAACCTAGGAAGGCTCTGCCTCTGTTTCACAGGGGCGTGAATTGCTTTACAGAAAATGTCACTATGCAGAAAACAGATCGGCTGTGCTGTTGTATTTAGACATGATACCTGAACCTGGATTTGAATCTTGGTTCCATCACTTAATAGCTGTCACCAGGGTCTCCTATGTCCTTTATTTTTCTAAGCTTAGCTCCCTCATCTATTCGATGGGTAAGAAAACCTACTTATACAGTATTAAGGGAGACATTGAATGTGTAGGAGAGAAGTACCTAGTACATACTATGACCCTAATAAAGATTATCTGCTATGTTTTAAGATAAATCTTTCTTCTTGTACCCAGATGAGAATGATACATTCTAGATAAAGATTAAATTTACTAGCCCTTTTATGAATTGTTTGGAATGAGATATGTTTCAAATTTTGGAGGTTTTTTTTTTTATTTGGAAATATTTGCATGGAGTTTATCCATTGAGAATCGCACCTCTGAAAACCCGAAACCCCAAATACCATGGCACTCAGAGTTGCAGATTGTTGAGCATTTTAGATTTCCATTTTTTTCTTTTTAAGATTTAGGCCGGCACCGCGGCTCACTAGGCTAATCCTCTGCCTGGCAGCACCGGCACACCGGGTTCTAGTCCCGGTCGGGGCGCCGGATTCTGTCCCGGTTGCCCCTCTTCCAGGCCAGCTCTCTGCTGTGGCCAGGGAGTGCAGTGGAGGATGGCCCAAGTGCTTGGGCCCTGCACCCCATGGGAAACCAGGAGAAGCACCTGGCTCCTGCCATCGGATCAGTGTGGTGCGCCAGCCACAGCGCCGGCCGCGGCGGCCATTGGAGGGTGAACCAACGGCAAAGGAAGACCTTTCTCTCTGTCTCTCTCACTGTCTACTCTGCCTGTCAAAAATCAATAGATAAATTAAAAAAAAAAAGATTTATCTGAAAATAGGGTGACAGAGCAAGCAAGTGAGAGATTGATCCTGCATCTACTGGTTCATTCCTCAAATGTCTGAAACAGCCAGGGCTGGAGCAGGCTGGAAACAGGAACCAGGAACTCCATCTGGGTCTCCCATGTGCGTGGCAAGGGCCCAAGCACTTGGGCCATCTTCTGCTGCTTTCCCAGGTTGAATTAGCAAGGAGCTGGATTGGAAACGGAGCTGCCAGGAGTCATTGTTATCATAGTGGGAGCCTAACCACTGCACAACGCAGGCCCTGGATTTCAGATTTCCAGAGGAGGGACACTCAGCCTGCAGGACACACACTGAAGTCAGGCAGAAGAACACAACGTGGCAGGGAGAAAGGCTCCTGCCTGAGTTTAGTCTTTTTTTTAAGTCAACATGCAATTGTCTGCACTTTTTTTTAAGATATGTTATTTGAAAGGCAGAGTTACAGAGAGGCAGAGGCAGAGAGAGAGAGAGAGAGGTCTTCCAGCCCCTGGTTCACTCCCCAAATGGCCGCAATGGCCAGGGCTGGGCCGATCTGAAGCCAGGAGCCTAGAGCTTCCTCTGGGTCTCCCACATGGGTGCTGGGCTCCAAGGACTTGGGCCATCCTCTGTTGCCTTCCCAGGCACATTAGCAGAGAGCTGGATCGGAAGTGGAGCAGCCAGGACTCCAACCGGCGCCCATATGGGATGCCGGCACTGCAGGTGGCTGCTTTACCCACTATGCCACAGTGCTGGTCCCTGAGTTTAGTCTTGAAGTGGGATACATCACTACCTGAGAGGGGCGCTGTGGGTGCCCAGCCTCATCCTCTAAGTGCCTGTGATTCTGTGGGTCCCCTGGCTTCTGTGTGCAGCACATGTGGCTCCATTATTAAATTGAGAGCAGACAGGGGCTGGTCTTGTATCATCCTCCCCAGCCTCTCCCCCACTGCCCCCTCACCTTGACCCACAGTGAGTGCCTGTGGAGACCCAGCTACCTCATGTAAGGCCAGCTCCACTGGGAGGCGTCCTTTATACTCGAAAGCACTTCTGTAGCAAATTCAACCTAGGCGGTCCCTCTCCAGTTTGAGTGTTGCATCTCTGCTTCTGGTGGTCCTGCAGGTTTGGGAAGTCAGCCCAAAAGCTCCTCAGACCGCCTGATTTCCGAGGCAGACATCATGTGAAAAGTCAATCCATTTTTTAGCCCCACATGTAAGTGAGATCAGTCCTTAACGGCTTCATGTTAACCCAGTACCTCTTTAAAGATTCTATGTCTAGGGGCTGGCGCTGTGGCACAGCGGGTTTCAAGCCCCGGCCTGCAGTGCCAGCATCCCAGATGGGTGTTGGTTTGAGTCCTGGCTTCTCCACTTCTAATCCCACTCTCTGCCATGGCCTGGGAAAGCAGTAGAAGATGGTGCAAGTCTTTGAGCCCCTGCACCCACGTGAGAGACCTGGAAGAAGCTCCTGGTTTCGGACTGGCCAGCTCTGGCTGTTGCAGCCATCTTGGGTGTGGACCAGTGGAGGGAAGACCTTTCTCTCTCTCTGCCTCTGCCTCTCTGTAACTCTGCCTTTCAAATAAATAAATAAATCTTTAAAAAAAATTCTATATCTAAACACCGTCACACTCTGAGGTCCTGGAGATTAGGATTTCAACATGGGAAGGTTGAGGGACACAGGGCAGCCTGTAGCAGCCATTCTTTGCGATCTCAGGGATGCTACTTCTAGCCAATCACCACCCCTTTATTTTACACATTCTTCTAAAGAGCTCTTGGTTTCTATTAATTAGTTATGTAAATGTGCTTCATTTGCATGAAAGCAGATGCGACTCCAGGGCTTAGGGTGGACTGAAGATGACCTCCAAGCTGGTGGGGAATGAAGAAACCCTTCCATCAAGTGTCTCTAGGAGCTTTAAATGAGCCAGCAGAGGCAGACGTAGCTGGTGGCCAGAGTCCGGTGGTCACCGATTCATTCCCTCTTTGATCTGATCTGCTGCAATACACAGAATTCATTTCGCAGATTTGCTCTGTTCCACACCCTAGTGTCTGGAAACTGAGAACCAAAATCCCTGTGAGAACTGATCAGTGATGATGATGAGGCCCAGAACAGATTGTCTGTATGGCTTCCTCCCCCTGCCACACACCTATTTGATTGAGGTGTGTGAACATTGTTTATATTTAACAGGACGATTTGATATGGACATATGCATTGTGACGTGGTTAACACAACCCAAGATAATTAACAAATCTATCACCTCAAACAGTTAACTGTTGTGTGTGTGTGTGTGTAGTAAGAACACATTCCCCTCAGCCAATTGCAAGTACGCAATAGACTATCGCTACCACCACGCTGTACATCAGACCCCCAGAGCAAATTCATATTACGACATTTGCAAAAAGACAAATATTGCATGATCTCACTTAGGAGCGGAATCTGAAGGAGATGCCTCTGCAGCGATGTCCACCTCTGTGAGAGGTCTGAGGAGCCGTTGGGCTGACTCCACCTGCCTACAGGTGCAATGTGGAAACTCCTCTTTGAGTGATTCCATTGGTGGCACAATTTACTCTCCCTCACAAGGAGTTGTTGTGATACTTTGATTCTTTGAACAGAAAACCTGTTTTAATGATTTATTTATTTACTTGAAAGGCAGAGTCACAGAGAGGCAGAGGGAGAGAGAGAGAGAGAGAGGGAGGTGTTCCATCCTCTGGTTCACTCTCCAAATGATCACAACAGCTGAAGCTAGCCCAGTCCAAAGAAGGAGCCAGGAGCTTCCTCCTGGTCTCCCACATGGGTGCAGGGGCCCAAGGACCTGGGCTATCTTCCACCGCTTTCCCAGGCCATAGCAAAGAGCTGGATCGGAAGTGGAGCACCCGGGACTGGAACCAGCGCCCAAATGGGATGCCGGCCCTGCAAAGGGTGGTTTTACCCACTATGCCACAGCGCTGGTTCCTAGAAAACTAAAGCAATTTCTCCTGCATGGTGATTTAACAGTCCTGCTAAGAAGAAGAAAATAACTTTGTTGACACTAGGCAACCTAAGATCAAAGTCCATTCAACACTTGGGGCAATCCTCCATTCCCTTCACTTACAATTAAATTATTATTGTCATTCTCTACAGGAGCAAAATTCTTACATTGGGGATTGATAAAACTATTAGTCATTTTCTTCTGCGTCTCCCTACAAACCCCGGCAAATGCCTCAGGAACAGTTTCAAACTACCCTCAGACTGGGTTTTGTTTTTCTCTCAGTTCCCAATCATTGATTTGCACAATCATTAAGGAAGCAGGTATAAATATCTCATTTACATAAGTCAGAAGCGTTGTTTAAACAAAGAAATCCAGCCAAAGCAAATTAAGCAGTCAATGCCTTTTTTGCCCCCTAAAGAATTCAAAGTGCCCTGGATCTATGATTTGGTTTGCTGCCTCTCCAAATTATTATCAGATTTCATTAAAGTGAAAATTAGGGAAATGCAAATCTGAGTTTGCTAATTTTATAGCTATGCTAATCCTTTTGTAATTCAAATCTTGAGCCATAGAAGAGTGAAATGAAACTGGATTTACCTGTTTCAAATAATCCAGGAATTTCTTATGTTTTCACACTACCAACAGGTGAAATTTCTCTACTGACCTTAATTCTACACAGCTTCCTAACAAAGTTTTTTATCTTTTTTTTTTTTTTTTAATTTCAAAAGACTCTCACCAACCTTTAACACCAACTAGTGTGTTTGGATGGCTTCATGTCTGGCTTCATCATCATTGTGATGTTACAACTGCGGATATTTTAGATGCCGACTTTGAACTATCAGTCTTTTAGTCAGCAGTTTCCAAGGATTTTTCTTAGTTCACTGAAAATTACCGAAGTGAAACAGTATTATCTCTCAGGATCTCTAGGTTTTCTGTCTTGTTTTGTTGTATTTTAGGGTAAAATGACTTTTAAGTTCCAGTGAATTCTAATTAATAGGAGACCAAGGAAAGAAAACTACCCCCTGCTGTGAACAGCCAAGGGAGAAGTTAACCATTACAAAATAACAATGTTGCAGGAAATTATGTCACTGATATAGAGGTTATTAGTTAACTGGAGTCCAGTTTCTGGAATTAATAGGAAGGGCTGCTTTAATGAACTATGATACTCATTCAAAGTTTGGAAATTCTAATTTTAAACATTTATTTCAATCACTAAGACCATAACTAGCACAGGAGCATAGTATTAGTAAAGCTAGATAACTTAATATTTTCTACTACCTATATCAATTTCAAATTTAATTATAAACTACGGAATTCTCAGTGATTGTACAATATAGCATTTTTCAACCCTTTAGTTTTATAACGTATTTGATCATTTCTCAGCCACATTTTTTTAAAGATTAAAAGACAGTTACAGAGAGGCAGAGGCAGAGAGAGAGTTGGTCCATCTGCTGGTTCATTCCCCAGATGGCCACAATGGCTGGAGCTGCACAGATCTGAAGCCACAGCCAGAAGCTTCTTCCTGGTCTCCCAGGTGGGTGCAGGGGCCCAAGGACTTGGGCCATCTTCCAGTGCTTCCCCAGGCTCACTAGCAGGAAGGAAGTGGAACAGCCAGGTCTGGAATCAGCACCCGTGGGGTGCCAGCATCACTATTGGTGACTTTACCTGCTGTGTACTGGCCCCTCCCCACATCTTTAAATCTCTGAAATCAAGATGTGCCTTACATAAGACCTATTGGTCAAAAGTATTAGCCAATAAGAAATTACACTTAGAAACACAGGCCAGCTTACAGAAGAATCAGTATCTACTGGTATAGAACATAAGAATATAGTTTAGAAGCATTTCCTGTAAGAAGTGTTGAAACAAAGCTGTCTCTTCACCCACAGAGCTGGAACCCATCCCCTGCCCTTCCTGGATAATTCAGTCTCTGCTGTCGTATGTTGAAACTTGGATGCCCCGGGACCTCTCCTTGGGCATTAGGGTTATATTAAAACATACAGACACACACTCTATCACTTTGAAAACTTCACTGCACTGTCTGGTAAACTGGGGAAAGCCTAGAATCACTTCCAACCTCCCATGAAAATGAAATTAAATTATTTTTCCCATGATCCTAGAAGAGACACATGTGGACCTGGCTTGACCTGGCTTCATGTGTGGGCTGGGCTTCTAAAAGCATTAACTGGTAAAATCTAATGTCATACAAAGTCTGACTCTGCATAACTCTGTGTTCCCGATCTCAATGGTGTTAAAGTCATTTTCCAGGGCTGGTGCTGTAGTGTAGCGGGTAAAGCCACTGACTGCAGTGCCGGCATCCCATATGGGTGCCAGTTTGAGGCCTGCTGCTACACTTCCGATCCAGCTCTGTGCTATGGCCTGGGAAAGCAGTAGAAGATGGCCCAAGTCCTTGGACCCCTGAACCTGTGTGGGAGACCTGGAAGAAACTCCTGACTCCTGGCTTCAGATCTGTGCAGGTCTGGCCGTTGTGGCCATCTGGGGAGTGAACAAGCGGATAGAAGAGCTCTCTCTCTGCCTTTGTCTATCCTTCTCTGCAACTCTGCCTTTCAAATAAATAAATAAATCTTTAGAAAAAAACCATGATTTTCCATCAGATTTCCTGGTTGTTCTCTATAGCTGTTTCAAGCATATTACAGTATGAAATGCACGCATATTTATTTTTTAAAGTGCACAAATATACACTTGCTAAGGTCTACTATCTTCACAAGTTGACATCTCAAACATTTTAAGAAAAGTTAAATCTTGCCAGCACCATGGCTCAATAGGCTAATACTCCACCTTGCAGCGCTGATACACCGGGTTCTAGTCCCGGTCGGGGTGCCAGATTCTGTCCCGGTTGCCCCTCTTCCAGGCCAGCTCTCTGCTGTGGCCAGGGAGTGCAGTGGAGGATGGCCCAAGTGCTTGGGTCCTGCACCCCATGGGAGACCAGGAGAAGCACCTGGCTCCTGCCTTCGGATCAGCGCGGCCCCGGCGGCCATTGGAGAGTGAACCAACGGCAAAGGAAGACCTTTCTCTCTGTCTCTCTCTCTCACTCTCCACTCTGCCTGTCAAAAAAAAAAAAAAAAAAAAAAAGAAAGAAAAGCTAAATCTTTATAACAAGAAAAAAGCACTGCCCTGTATTCAACACCTTCTCATTATATTTGTCAGTGCTATAGATAGAGATCTCACCAATTATCGACTGGCCCCATATACAATGTGTTTTCTTCAAAATAGAGGATGTTAGTTTTAACACTTTTATTCTGAGAAAGTCTTCAAAACTGCTACATGGTGCGACAGTGCTATCTGACACCACAGGTTTCAAAAATTGTAACTGAAAAAAAAAAAAAAAGAAATGCCATGGCCAGTAACATGAGCTTCAAGTGTACAAATGGAGATGTGGTTAGGTTGTCACTGTGTAACCCGCCTGAGTTTCTGATTTCTAAAGTAGGAGTTCCCTGCATCATTTAACTCTGGCAAGCTATGTAGCACCAGTTAGTGGTAAATAAGTAAGCTTAGGAATAGTGCTCCCTCATGTGGCCAGATTCTTCAAAAATCCTCGCAAAGAGGAAAAGCTCTCCCTTGCAAACCTCGGGTGGATCCTGGACTCAGACCCCAGAGAAAAGCACTGAGACAGGAGGTGCTGTTTTAAAAAAGGAAGCTGCTCCAAAAATCTGGCCTTTCTTTTTGGGATAACAGACACTGATAATAGGTGCACATAAATCAGAGTGCATTTTTCAGTCATAAAAGCATAAAGAAAAATTTAATTCAGTGCTGGTATCTAGTAATATTAGTGTTGCAGTCTTTTTTTTTTTTTTTTAAAGATTTATCTCCCGTCCACTTGTTCACTCTCCAGATGGCCACAACGGCTGGAGCTGCACTGGTCCGAAGCCAGGAGCCAGCAGCTTCCTCCAGGTCTCCCATGCGGGCACATCTCCTCCCTCCCAGGCCACAGCAGAGAGCTGGACCAGAAGAGGAGCTGCCGGGACCGGGACCAGAACCAGTGCCCACATGGGATGCCAGCACTTCAGGCCAGGGCATTAACCCGCTGCGCCACAGCGCCGGCCCCAGTGTTGCAGTCTTAATGTCTGTCACTTGTGGATATCAACATTTAAAGAGATTTATATTCTACAAGGGAAAAAATGGTAGTGGGTTTTGTGGATCTTTCTCTGTAATTACAGTGGCTATTGACCTGGAGTGTGTTTGCTCCTCAGAACACACTGGCAATGTCTGCAGATAACTCAGGGAAGAGGTGCTAATGGGACCTGTGAGTGAAGGTCAGAGATGATTCTAAATTTTCTTAAAAGATTTATTTATTTATCTGAAAGTCAGAGTGACAGAGAAGGTGGGGGAGCTATCTTCCATCCACTGGTTCACGCTCCAGATGGCCACAGTAGCCAGGGCTGTGACAGGCTGAAGCCAGGAGCTTCTTCCAGGTCTCCCACATGCATGGCAGGGGCCCAAACACTTGGGCCATCTTTCATTACTTTTCCAAGGCCATTAGCAGGGAGCTGGATTGGAAGTGGAGCAGCGTAGAAAGTGGAGCATTTGAGACACAAACTGGTGCCCATATAGGATGCCAGGATCGCAGGCAGAAGCTTTACCTGTTACACCATGATGCTGACCCCCCAGAGATGTTTTTAAAGATCTTATAATGTACAGGAGCACTTTTTAAACACCTAACAATGTACCTCTCTTCCCCAAGAGTTATTTGTACCGAAATATCAAGAAAATTGAGTTTAAAAAAAACCCTGACAAAAAAGAAAATCCTATGATCCTTTTCATACACAGTATAACCTGAAGCTTTATAAATTGTATTTACTAAATGCAAACCCAAATATATTTTCACTAAAATTCCAGCAATAGGATCAGAAATTCAGGAAGTATCACTCTTATGAATTCAGTCTCTTGCCTAATTACATTCTTTGCTGTATATTCAGGGCTATAAGATACTGATTATGTTTTACTCACTGTCAAAATAGAAAATGCATTTGAGTGTTGTGGTTGATAGCCACAATGAGATACAAATTTGGATAATCTTATTTCTTGGAGAAATACTAATAGAATGGGGTTGTTTATGTTAGCTGCAGGTAGTATGAATATCTGCATTAGAGAAGCATGCCAGCTTGTGCAAGGAGCTCTGGGAACAGGAAGAAAGAGGAAAGAGACTAATGGTCTCCTCCCTCCACCAATGAGGAAAATGATCTTTTAGGTTGAAGATGCTCAGCCTGTAATCCCTAAATCCCAAGGCTCTGTGAAATAAGAAGTCTGAAATCTATTTTTAACATTTAATAAATGATCCAATAACAATGGAACTCTTCTCTGTAATAAAATATATTAGGCTCATTAAAAGGAATAACTATGTAGACACTTGTTATAACAAAGTCGTTCATTTCATCTGATACAATGTGGCAAGAATTTCCAGACCTTGGCCGGCTGGCTCAATAGGCTAATCCTCTGCCTTTCGGCGCTGGCACACCAGGTTCTAGTCCCGGTCGGGGCGCCGGATTCTGTCCCGGTGGCCCCTCTTCCAGGCCAGCTCTCTACTGTGGCCCGGGAGTACAGTGGAGGATGGCCCAGGTCCTTGGGCCCTGCACCCCATGGGAGACCAGGAGAAGCACCTGGCTCCTGGCTTCAGATCAGCGCGATGCGCCGGCTGCAGTGGCCATTGTGGGGTGAACCAATGGCAGAAAGGAAAACCTTTCTCTCTGTCTCTCTCTCTCACTGTCCACTCTGCCTGTCAAAAAGAAGAATAAAAAAAAAAAAAAGAAGAATTTCCAGACCCTTTCAGGGGGGGAATAAGACGTAGGGTCCTTCATATTAAACAAAAAGTTGAAAATTCTTGCCCTGAAGTAACACAGCAATTCAGGGGCTGGCGCTGTGGCATAGTGGGTAAAGCCACTGCCTGCAGTGCCAGCATTCCATATTGGCATCGGTTCAAGTCCCAGGTGCTCCACTTCTGATCCAGCTCTCTGCTATGGTCTGGGAAAGCAGTCGAAGATGGCCCAGGTCCTTGGTCCCCTGTACCTGCATGGGAGACCCGAAGAAGCTCCTGGAGCCTGGCTTTGGATTGGCACAGCTCCAACCATTGCAACAGCCATTTGGGGAGGGAACTAGCAGATGGGAGATCGATCTCTCTCTTTTTCTCTCTCTGCCGCTCCTTCTCTCTCTGTGTAACTCTGACTTTCAAATAAATAAATCTTAAAAAAAAAAACAAAACAGCAATTCAGAGGGTAAGTATGGAAAAGAAAAGCCATAAAGCAATGTTGTTTGACTTTGTTTCTCCAGTTTGTCATTTGCAGTATGTGTACAGTGCTTGGTATATGCTTATAAGCTCAATAAATATTCTAGTTCAATCCAGAAGTTTAAAAAGGAGAACTTCTGGGGCCGGTGCCATGGCTCACTTGGCTAATCCTCTGCCTGTGGTGCTGGCATCCCATATGGGCACTGGGTTCTAGTCCCGGTTGCTCCTCTTCCAGTCCAGCTCTCTGCTGTGGCCCAGGAGGGCAGTGGGGGATGGCCCGGGTGCTTGGGTCCCTGCACCACATGGGAGACCAGGAGGAAGCACCTGGCTCCTGGCTTCGGATCGGCACAGTGCTTGCTGTTGCAGCCATTTGGAGAATGAACCAACGGAAGAAAGACCTTTCTCTCTGTCTCTCTCACTGTCTATAACTCTACCTGTCAAATAAAAATAAATAAATAAAAGGAGAACTTTCCATAAGTTGCCAACAGTGGTGACAGCAGCAAGGAATCCCCAGGGAAACACTGGAGGGATCCAGAGGCAGACTTGGAAGCCCATCTTGACAACCTTCCCTCCATGCCAACCCTGAGGATTTGCACTGGTTTTGTGTGGATTTTATGACCGTAGAATAATTCAATACCTATGAATAACATGTAAGGATCAAATCAGGGTTCTGACCTCTTCAAACTTTAATCATTTCTATGTGCTGGGAACCTTCGGACTTTTCTAGTTATTTTGAAAATGTGGCAGATTAATGTAGATGTGGGGAGCAACCCGGACTAGACTAAGTTACTGGAATTAAGACTTATTCTATGCATCTGCTCTCCCACAATATGGCGCTGGGAGAGGAGAAAACAGCTTCTACGCAGCTGTCTCTCACCAACTTGAGTGATGACCTCCAGGAGCTGATCCTGCTCCTGATTGGAGGAGAGCAGCATACTCGGCGTGTGGGCAGCCGAGTTGGGATTGGCGGAAGAGGACTATAAGGGAGGAGAGAGACAGCATGCACCAGGAACATCTAAGGGGAACATCTATCTGAAGGAACACCTGTGCAGCCCCCGAGAGAGCCGGCCGGCGGTGTGCTGCTCCCCCGCGGAAGTGGGGAAAGTGGCAGGGGGAACCGCCCTTCCACGGAGGTGGAAGGGACGGTAGCCAACCCGGGAAGAACCAGCAGCAAACCCGGGGAGGGCCGAGCAGACAAAAGAACAGCGCAGGGTCCTGTGTCGTTCCTCCACGAGGAGGGGGAGCGACATGTAGACAACTGTTATCCCACAGGACTAAAAGCATAGGCAACAAAAGGGGAAACAGATACATGAGGTTATTGCAAACTCAGAAGCTTCTGCACAGCAAAAGAAACAATCAACAGAGTCAGGAGACACCCAGCAGAATTTGCAATCTCTACATTCAACTTGGGATAAATTTCTGGAATATGTAACGAACTCAAATAATTCAACAGCAAAAAATCCAAATTTTTAAACATATTTATTTAATGACTTGAAAGTCAGAGTTACACACAGAGAGAAGGAGAAGCAGAGAGAGAGAGGTCTTCCATCTGCTGGTTCACTCCCCAGATGGCTGCAATGGCCGGAGCTGCGCCAATCTGAAGCCAGGAGCCAGGGTCGTCTTCCAGGTCTCCCATGCGGGTGTAGGGGCTCAAGGACTTGGGCCATCTTCTACTGCTTTCCCAGGTCATAGCAGAGAGCTGAGTCAGAAGTGGAGTAGCTGGGACTTGAACCAGCAGCCATGTGGGATGGCCGGCACTGAAGGCGGCGGCTTTACCTGTTACGCCACAATGCCAGCCCTCAAATAATCCAATTTAAAAATAGGCAAATGTTCTGAAATAGACATTTCTCAGAATACACACAAACATCCAAAAACTATACACACAGGTTTTTATCAAGGAAATCACAAGTTTCCTCCCTGCTTAGTAAAAAGCAGAGCTGTAGTAACTTCCAGCCCCTAAGACAACCAACCTAACCACCACTGTCCCAACAATATGTCAAAAACTGTGCTTTCAGGGTAACTCCACTATTTCTTGGGAGTTACTACCGTTTAGGCTAATTCACGCTAGGGACAGACCAAGGACCTACCCCTTTCCTTTCTCCATCTCCATCACTGGTTCCTACTCTACCCCGTAGTGCTGGCTGGTGTGCCTTAGAGTCTCTGTCCTAGACTAATTCTCAATCTCTCTCTCTCTCTTTCTCTCTCTCTCTCTCTCTCTCTGTCACTCTCTCTCTGCCTTTCAAATAAACAAAAAAATCTTTTTAAAAAAGATAATAGTTTCCCCATTTCTCAAAGAATGAAACCAAACTCCTTACCCGGGCTGGCAAAGCCAAGCGCATCCAGCCCCTGCTCACTCATTAGCCACATCGAGAATCAGTTCTGGCATCAGTTCCCTGCTCTGTGCACAGCACCTCTGAGTGCTCTTCCGGATTCCAGTAACACCGGTCTTCCCACGCAGAGTTCCTCTTGCTAGGAGTGCTTCTCAGCCCCTCTCTTCCTCTAATGCTCATGCATGCTGTCAGTTTTGGTCCAAACCCCGCATGCTAAGCAAGGTTTTCCCTGGCCCTCCACGTTGAGTTTACCAGAAGTCCTGATAGAACCCACACTGTTCATTCATAGCACTCATCACAAGCAAAGCTGAATAAGCATCTGTGCAATCGTGTTTTTCACGTCTGTCTCTGATATGGAGGTTCCCTGAAGCTAAGCATCAACATCTCTCTTTTTTTGTACTCCCAGAGCCAAATACAGTGCTTGGAATATATTTGTTGAAAGGATGAAGAATAACCAGAATACATAATTATTTTACAGAAATATAGCTGAGGTCCTGAAAGAAAAGAATTAATTTCTCCTAAAGACCCAAAAATGTGGGGAATAGAGCTTTGATTTAAATTCTAAACCCAGATATTAAAAAATTATGACCACCAGCATTTAGAGAAGTTAAATTAGAGGAAAATATAAAACTATGTTTTATTTGATTTTGATTTGTTTCATTTTACTTCCTGACACTGTAAAATTATTTTGCATCTTACATGATAGAAGGGTATACTCTCTGATGAAAGATATCAGTTGGCTTGGGTAAGGGATTTGTGGATTCCAGTAAACACTTATAGGGGATGATAGGGGAAATAAGAGGGGGTCAACGGGTTAAGGAAAGTAATTATCCGGCTATGATAATTACTTGGAGAGTAACAATATAAAATAATGGAGAGCAGTGCTGGGGCCATGAATTTGTAGGAGAATTTAAGCCTTGTGCAAGCAGGGAATAATATTTGTCATATGATTTATCCTCAACAATTACTTGTGAAATTAGTGACTTCATGAACTAATGAATGAAAGAGATGTAAAAGAATGGACAGTGTTGGAGCCGGCGCTGTGGCATAGTGGGTAAAGCCGCCACCTGCAGTGCCAGCACCCCATATGGGCACCGGTTCAAGTCCCGGCTGCTCCACTTCCAATTCAGCTCTCTGCTGTGGCTGGGACAGCAGTAGAAGATGGCCCAAGTCCTTGGGCCCCTGCGCCTACATGGGAGACCAGAAAGAAGCTCCTGGCTCCTGGCTTCGGATCAGCGAAGCTCTGGCCGTTGCGACCATCTGGGGAGTGAACCAGGGATGGAAGACCTCTCTCTCTGTCTCTACCTCTCTCTGTAACTCTGTCTTTCAAATAAATAAAATAAATCTTGAAAGAAAAAAGAAAAGGACTGAAAGACTGAATAAGTGGGGCAGGTGTTATATGGAAGACATGGAAAAGGCTGTGTTGTATGAGTCTCCCCCCCAACACACACCCACCATCTAGAGGTAAGGAGGGGGGTTACCTGCTGCTCATGTCACGCGCACTGACAGAGGCTTCCTGAGATTACCCAAAGACTTGAAGAGCTCACAGACTCACACTTGACCAAGCCATACCAGCTTCCTGCCAGAGAAGTAATTGCGTGAACCCTGGGGTGTAGACCTGACAATAGGGATATTAAAAAAAAATGCTCCTGCCCCAAAACAGCGGCATAACAGGAGTGAGAATGCTGGCAATCTGAGCTCTGCCCTTATCCAGGGAATGGCAGCCAAACAGCCCCGGGACGGGGCAGGGCAGGTTAGACGGCCACTAGAGAGTCCCCCACGAAGGGAGCCTGCGCTCAGTGGGAGTCAGCTCTAAGGTTTGCTCCACCTAGACAGTAGGTTCATCTTGCTCCAGCAGAGAAAGAAACAGTAGCTCTGGGGCCGGCACTGTGGCTCAGCAGGTTAACGCCCTGGCCTGAAGCGCCGGCACCCCATATGGGCGCCAGTTCGAGACCTGGCTGCTCCACTTCCAATCCAGTTCTCTGCTATGGCCTGGGAAAGCAGTAGAAGATGGCCCAAGTCCTCGGGCCCCTGCACCCACTTGGGAGACTGGGAAGAAGCTCCTGGCTCCTGGCTTTGGATCGGCACAGCTCCGGCTGTTGCGGCCATCTGGGGAGTGAACCAGTGGATAGAAGACTTCATTCTCTCTCTGCCTCTCCTCTCTCTGTGTAACTCTGACTTTGAAATAAAATAAATCTTTAAAAAAAAAAAAAAAAGAAACGAAACAGTAGATCTGGAGATTAAAAGGTAGCAGGAAGGGAAGGGGCGAGCAGGGATCTGGCTCTGGGCCTGCCAAAGATCGATGTCATGCAGGCATCTGAACTCCAAAGTCTTATGTTCAGTTAATGGATGAATACTGGTGGCTGAGGGACTACGTTGGAGACTTGATCTAAGTGTGACAACTGAGAGGCGGGAGGTCTTCAGGTCACTGGGGGCTGGTGCTCGGAGGGGAGTTCTCAGGAACGAGTGGTTGTAGGCTTGGTGTGCTTCCTGCATCTCTCTCTCTGCTTCCTGGTTCACCATGTGATCACTCCTGCACACACACGCCCCCCACCACCACCATTGCAAGCTGCACAGGCTGAATACTTTGGAGTAATTTCTATGCCTTTCTTTCTTTTATTATATCATCTGCAGTCAGCTCAGATGTTGATATATAATACCAAGCCCATCTCTTCCTTCTCTAACCTACCACAAACCAGCATCATATCACCATTTTTTGTTCCCACACTGGCCTCTCTGTAGTCTCTTTCCCCTAGAGTGATCCACTTAAACATAAATTAGACTATTACCTCTGCCAAAGTCCCTCAGCGGTTCCCACTCTTCTCAAATTAACTTCCAAATCCTTGCTATAACTTACAAGGTCCTGTGTCTGCAGATTACAGAGCCTTCCTAAGGCTTTGCAAAGATCCTTTCGACAAAGCTGTCTTGTTGTGCTGGGGGGAATGTCTTTTTAAAAAATGATTTACTGGGGCTGGTGCCGTGGCTCACTTGGCTAATCTTCCACCTGCGGCACCAGCATCCCATATGGGAGCCGGGTTCTAGTTCCGGTGCTCCTCTTCCAGTCCAGCTCTCTGCTGTGGCCCTGGAAGGCAGTGGAGGATGGCCCAGGTGCTTGGGCCCCTGCACCCGCACGGGAGACCAGGAAGAAGCACCTGGCTCCTGGCTTTGGATTGGTGCAGCACATCGGCCGTGGTGGCCATTTGGGGGGTGAACGAACGGAAGGAAGACCTTTCTGTCTCTCTCTCTCTCTCACTGTCTAACTCCGCCTAATATTAAAAAAAAGATTTACCAAATATTTTCTCAAAGAAATGTCTCTCTCAATATATGTAATGTTTCTGAAAGGGTTATTTCATCACTAAAGTTTATTTTTTTAAAGATTTATTTATTTACTTGAAAATCACAGTTACACAGAGAGAGAAGGAGAGGCAGAGAGAGAGAGAGGTTTTCCATTCGCTGGTTCACTCCCCAGTTGGCCACAACAGCTAGAGCTGTGCCAATCCAAATCCAGGAGCCAGGAGCTTCTTCCAGGTCTCTCACATGGGTGCAGGAGCCCAAGGACTTGGGCCATCCTATGATGCTTTCCCAGGCCACAGCAGAGAGCTGGTTTGGAAGTGGAGCAGCCAGGAGTCAAAATGGTGCCTATATGGGATGCTGGCAGTGCAGGCAGCAGCTTTACCAATTATACCACAGCACCAGCTCCTGAAGTTCTTAATTAAATGAAAATAAGCAGCCAGTTATTTCCAGAATACCCAATGCCCAAGTCAAACCCCTCCCTTCTGTGAAGACTCTCCTTGTCTGCTGCCCTCCTACTCTACCCCAGCACATCCTGTAGAACACATGCTTCTCCTTGGGTCCCCTTAGTTCCGTGTTCAGACAGAGAGCAATTGCAAGTCCATAAAAGCTGCGTGTGCCTTGTATTACTACTGTGGAAGAGACAATAAACCTATTAGCTCATGTTCTTAAACTATGTTCATATACTATAGTCAATCTAAGACTCCCTTATTTCATGTTAGTGACTGAAATTGGGATATGTCTTCCAAAACTGATACACTGAAAAAGCATACTATCATCATGGTTTCCTCTTTCTTGGTGGTACAGAGAATGCTATCTTTTATTAAACATACAGCAAGGGACTGGCATTGTGGCATATCAGGTAAAGCTGCCGCCTGTGACCCCAGCATCCCAATGAGTGCTGGTTCATGTGCCAGATGCTCCACTTCTGATCCGGCTCCCTGGTAATGGTCTGCAAAAAGCAGTGGGAGATGACCCAAGTGCTTGGGTCCCTGCTAACCACGTAGGAGATCTAGATAATGCTCCTTGCTCCTGGCTTCCACCTGGCCTAGTTCTGGCCATTGCCAGCCATGTAGGGGAGTGAAAAAGCAGGTAGAAGACTTCTCTTTCTCTCTTTCTCTTTCTCTTTCTCTTCCTCTTCCTCTTCCTCTTCTTCTTCCTCTAACACTGACATTCAAATAATCTTTAAAAAACACATAAATATAACCACATAAATCTTGTCTATGTTCCCCATTTTAAATTAGAAAAAATGAGTATATCATTCCATATTACCTCTATTATTTTGCCACATTAAACTTAATAAAAAACCAGTAAACTTTCAGTGATTTGAGAATCGTCATAGCTTCCTCACTATCAAGTTGCAGATTTCGTTTGCATGAAGATACTCCAGGGCCAGCATTGTGGCTTAGCGGGTTAAGCCTCCACCGGCAAAGCAGGCATCACATATGGGTGCCAGTTTGTGTCCCCTTGCACCAGTTCCAATCCAGCTCCCTGCTAATGCCTCCAGGAAAGCAGCTGATGATGACCCAATGCTTGGGCCCCTCCCATCCATATTGGAGCAGAAAAAGCTCCTAGACTCTGGCTTTGGCCCTGCCCAGGCCTAGCCAGGCCAGCCATTTGGAGAGTAAATCAGAAGCCAGAAGATCTCTCTGCCTCTCCCTTTCTGTAGCTCTGCCTTTCAAATAAATAAATTAATTAAAAAAAAAAAAGAAAATACTCCAGAAACTGCATAGCATGATACACGTTTTGAAATTTTTTTAAAGATTTATTTATTTGAGTTAGAGAGAGAGAGAGAGAGAGAGGTCTTCCATCTACTGGTTCACTCCCCAATTGGTGGCAACGGCCAGAGCTGTGCCGATCAGAAGCCAGGAGTTTCCTCCAGACCTCCTACGCTGGTGCAGGGGCCCAAGGACTTGGGCCATCTTCCACTGCTTTCCCAGGCCACAGCAGAGAGCTGACTTGGGCCATCTTCCACTGCTTTCCCAGGCCACAGCAGAGAGCTGGATGGGAAGTGGAGCAGCCAGGTCTCGAACTGGCGCCCATATGGGATGCCAGCGCTGCAGGCGGCCGCTTTATCCTCTACTCCACAGCGCCGGCCCTATGCTTTTTCATTTTGACATTTACCAATTATCTCAAGGGAACAATCGGCACTTCACGCAGACCTAATCCCATCAAAGGCCTAAGGGCCGAACTCCCCGACTCCCCCCCCCCCCCCGCCCCCCCATGTATATACAGGTACAGGTCAAGTGCAGTATGCAAACTCCATTGGCCAAGGGACACAAGGGCGCGCCGGAAGACACCTTCGGGCATGCGCAGGAAGTACTGCGCATGCGCCCCCCCGCGCGAAGTTGTGCGCAGGCGCTGCACGCGACGGCCGCAGCCGCGGGTCGTGGGTAGCGCAGTGGGAACTCGGCCGTCAGCGTCCGGCATGAAGCGCCGGGGTCTGGCTCCCGTCTCGTCGCTCCAGTGCCATGGCATGCTTGCGGAGCCTGTCCTGGCGGACCTCATGCACCCTGGTCTTGGGGCTGGCTCCGGTGTCCCGCCACGTTGTCTACTGCGGCCGCACGGCCGACCTTCTCGGACGGAGCCGGGCCGCTCCGCTGTGCGCGCCCCGCCGGCTCCGCGCGGCAGGTACGGCTTCCCGCTAGCGGCTTCGGGGTCGCCGCTGGGGTGGCAGCGGCCACTGTGCTCCCGGTCAGCCATGGGGCCGCGCGCGGGGTCCCCGCGCGGGTGTAGGACGGCGCGCGGTGTCCGTGCGCGGGTTCGCGAGCCTCGCCCCGCGTCGGGTCGCCTCACGCAGGTGCCCGGGGCGGGCGGTATGTGTCCCCGGCTGGGAGGCAGCTGTGCGCTCTGCCCTGCCGGCTGCTGACCCGCGCAGCCCTCTGTCCTCTCCCCCACTGCCCTTGGCTGCTGCGAGCCTCGTGACCGCGATAGGAACAGCTCCGTGTTCGCTCTGTGCACTGGTTATTTCATAAGCGTTCGCTATGAAGTCTGTAGAGAAGACGCGAAATCTGGTTCTCGGCTTTCTCAAATGTATCTACTAATATAACGCATGGGGAGAGCCTGTTTAAATCGTGCAAGAAAAGATGAGACATTTTCTTGCAATCTTGATTTAATGGGTATGTATCCACGTGGCACTAAAATGTCAACGGGAAGAGGATGGTCGGAATGCATAAATAATTCTAATGCCTCACCGTTGCTTTAAAAAGCCACTCCCTGTGAAACCTAAGATAATCGTCTGCAGATATTAAAATGCTGCTTTTGGCCCTGCAGGTGAAATACATCGATTTAGAACCTCCGATGCCTCTCAAGCCACCTTAGCCAGCGTGTCCCCGGTGTTCACTGTGGTGAGTGCGTTTCGGAATTTGCAGAAAATATTTTGCACACGTTCCCCAGGTCGCTCTGTTGGCCGAGATACCGGCTTTTTGCTGGGTAGTGAATCATGACCGGTCGCGTTGTGCGTGGTGCTTTGCCAGTGACCCGAGCGCCTGCCAGACGGGCCTCAGCAGTGCGGACCATGGAGCGTTGGAAATTCTAGCCCAGGTCCTTGCAGTCGCCCTCAGCTGCCTACTTGATCACTCAAGCTTTTCCCGGGAGTCTGTGTAGACGCCTTCGAGCCTTTACCCACACAGGGGCTTGAACCTGCGCTCTGCAGGAAGTTAAGCCTCTTGAGGGCAGCACGGTGTGCTTGAAGGTCGTGAGCTCTAGAACTTTCTCTAAATGGTTCAGGAAAAAAAAAAAGCCTGAATAAAACAATGTGAATTTCACACATGTATGTGTGTGTGTGTGTGTGTCTCTCTCTCTCTCTCTCTTTTTAACCCCTAAAGGGAGAGAGAAGGCACTTTGGGGGCAAGATGCTTCCAGGTGGAGGTTATATAGCAGTTGATTGTACTTTTCTTGCAACTTCTTTTGTGGGCATTTAATTGTGGTTGCTCTGAGCCATACAATCTCAGTTCTGTCTGTTATATTAATTAGGTGAACTTGGGCAAGTTATGATAACATCCTCATGCATTGGTTTTCTTATATATAGATTAGGAAGAGCCTGTCTGATAGAATTATTGTGAGGATGAAAGTAATTTATACTTGTAAAATCCTTAATAGTACCATGCATACTTTAAACATCCAGTATTTGTAGTCGTCTTAATTATTTAAGCTTGTGAACATGAGAAATTTTCTTTGTAAATTATACAAAGCAACCACCAGAATTACATGTAAAAAGTATGGCTTTTATTCACTTCTTGGAAGAGTTAGCAGTTTAGTTGAACAAAATATTTCAGATGAGATTATTGTTTACCAAAAACACTTAGGAGAATCAGCTGATGCTGTTTGGAAACTGAGCCCATTACAAAGTAAACAATTTAAAAAGCCATAACTTGTATGATCTTTTTTAAAATATCAAAAAAATTCCATAAAATACTGAGATGCAGATATTTTTTAATATGTATAGTTAGTAACTTGAGAGACAGCAAAGAAGTATGTATATCATGTTTTATAGGAAAACATCTTTTTTTTTTTTTTATAAAGATTTTGCTTATTTATTTGAGAGGTAGAGTTACAGACAGATGGAGAGACAGAGAAAGGTCTTCCTTCTGTTGATTCACTCCCTACATGGCTACAATAGCTGGAGCTGTGCCAATCTGAAGCCAGGAGCCAGATGCTTCTTCCGGGTCTCCCATGCAGGTGCAGGGACCCAAGGATGTGAGCCATTTTCCACTGCTTTCCTAGGGCATAACAGAGCCGGGACTAGAACTGGTGCCGCAGGCGAGGATTAACTCACTGTGCCACGGCCCTGCAGCTTAGGAAAACATCTTAAAGATATTTAGGGGCTGGCCTTGTGGCGCTGTGGGTTAACGCCCTGGCCTGAAACGACGGCATCCCATATGGGTGCCAGTTCGAGACCTGGCTGCTTCACTTCCATTCCAGCTCTCTGCTATGGCCTGGGAAAGCTGTAGAAAATGGCCCAAGTCCTTGGGCCCTGCACCTGCTTGGGAGACCAGAAAGAAGCTCCTGGCTCCTGGCTTCAGATTGGCTCAGCTCCAGCTGTTTCCGCCATCTGGGGAGTGAACCAACAGATGAAAGACTGTCTCTCTCTCTCCTTCTCTCCTCTCTATGAAACTCTGACTTTCGAATAAATAAATCTTTAAAAAAAAATTTAGTATTTGGTTTTCTCTAAAATTTCTCATTTCATATGATTAAAATATTTTATTTTACGTATCTTTACTTCCCAATTTTCTGCATGGATATAAGCATTTGTGAAATAAATTTAAAAAGCTCATCTGTGTTATGCAAATAAAATTTCAATGTAAATTCCCTTTAACATTCATGTTTTGTAATTACGTGTTCATGTTGATTAACTTTGCTAATGAAAGGCAAGCTAAAATTTGTGTTGTAGGTTTTCACTGTGTTATTGATGTAGTGTATGTTTGTTTCCGTGGTAATAACAGATGACCTGTATTGTACTACACCTATAGGTCTTAATGAAGAAAATGCATATTTAGTAGTAATTAGCACACCCCAGCACATAGGTTCAGTAAATAATTGGCAACTTGGATAACCTTTCAGAAATCCCCCCCCCCCCCCCAGAAAATAGGTGCGTTTTTTTTCTGCATCTCCCAGCTATCAGAGACCTTTTCTATAAATCTTTATTGATTCTGTAGTGCCCACCAGAGTGACATCTTAGCCTCAGGTAGACATTCAGATTTGTAAGACTGGCCACTGTTTGTCCCAGTCTACTCAAAAGTTTAAAGGACAGGGAGTATAAGCAGTACAGCATAGGTATATACTCTTTTTTTTTTTTTTTAAGACTTATTTTATTCATTTGAAAGAGTTACAGAGAGAGGTAGAGACAGAGAGAGAGAGATCCTCCATCTGCTGGGTCACTCCCCAGATGGCCGCTATGGCTGGAGCTGTGCTGATCCGAAGCCAGGAGCTTCTTATGGGTCTCCCATGTAGGCGCAGGGGCCCAAGGACTTGAGCCATCTGCTGCTGCTGTCCCAGACCACAGCAGACAGCTGGATCTGGAAGAGGAGCAGCTGGGACTAGAACCGGTCTCCCATATGGGATGCCGGCGCTTCTGGCCAGGGCATTAACCTGCTGCGGCACAGCACTGGCCCCAGGTATATACTCTTGATGGCTTCTGTGTCCTCTGAGTGACAGCTCAGATCCCCCAAGATGGGTGTGAGATCCACCTGGGCTTAGAAGCCCTTGCCGTATAGTGTCAGTGTCTCTTCAGTCTGTCTCAGAGGCACAGCTTCCTTGGTCTCATGAGGTACATGGCAGCTGCTCTCAGGAGAGGGCAGAGCTGTAGCTTCCCGCCTGGAGCCTGTATCTCATTCATACTCTGTCTAGTGCAGTCCACCAGTGAGTGGTCACTTTTACTGTAAGCAGTGTTACCTAGTAGGACACCTGGTTCTCCATCAGATTTCTAGACAAACCAGAACAGAAAAAGTTAATGCAGGTCAGATTTGTCCTCGCAAAGAATAAAAGGATTTATATAACCCTTAAGTTTGACCTAAAGAAAGTTACGGTTTATTTCTGTGTTTCAAAATTTTGGAGCTGTTGGTCATAATACCACATACTTATGGTATACTAATTTGAGATAAAATAATATTTTGTTTCTATCTACAGACAAAATTTGACAAAGAGGGAAATGTTACTTCTTTTGGTAAGTATATTTTTTTTCCTTCTGAATTACTTTTTTAATCAGTGAATGAGTGAACCTGATGGAAATCAGGAAATTGTAGCATTTTGATAGAAAAGTCTTTGTGCAAGTGTGTTGAAGATCCTTCTTCCCAGAGTGCCCATCAGCCTGATTGGAACTGGCAGCACTCAGACTGGCAGAAGCCCCTTTTGCTCTAAGAGGATATTGAAGACAGTGTGGCGTGTGGGACTGGAGCCCAGGAACACGTCCTTTCCCCCTTTGGTTTCTCTTCTGTGTGTCTCCCATTCCCTGCCCTCCTCCCCAGGTTCATTCCCCTGAAGCCTGTTTAAGGCAGAGTCCCCTGCTACCACTGCCATTGATGTGAGTGACGAAAGATGGGGAGGGACCCAGGACTGCATGGCAGTCACATGGGCTCCGCCACTGAGTGCTGTCTGTGGACAGCTATGCAGCGTCACTTTACTGTGTGGCTTCAGATTATTCCAGTCTCAGGCCTCCCTCACTTTCCAGCCCTGTGTTCCCGTTCCTGCCGATGCCAAGGTCTCTGTAGGGTATTTCCTGTGGTTTTCACTCTTCAGGTTGTTCTGTTGCAGCCCTGTCACTGGCGCGGCTCGACAGTACTTACAGAGACTATCATCAGTTTAATGTCTTCATTTTCTCTCATCTGTTACATGTTCTGTTAATTTTCAGGTGGGAAAATCTGGAGTGAGAACTGATCTAATGTTGTCATTTTACATAGTCCAGGAACAAGGAAATTTGAACTCACCTGTTCACATATTTATGGTCTTGAAGATAATATTGTGAGAAAAAGTTAAAAATGTATTTGTATACAGTTCATATTCAAGAAAGGTGACCTGTCTGAAGAGCTAGAAATGGCTCTTGTAGGTTGTCCTGATCCCCCAGGGGCCTTGTGGGTACAGAGAAATTTTATGATCTCTGCAGAAGAAGGGGAAGGAATAACTAGAGTTAGCCTGAACTTTTTTTTTAGGTAAAAGTGACTCTACAGCTTTTGTTTCTGTTGGTAATAGAAAATCGTCTTGATGGTGGTGGGAAACTACATAAAGATCTAAACCTTTTAATTTGTTAGTTTTGCCTACTCTTTTTCTTTTATAGAAAGGAAGAAAACTGAATTATACCAAGAGTTGGGTCTTCAAGCCAGAGATCTGAGATTCCAGCACGTCATGAGCATCACAACCAGAAACAATAGGATTATTATGAGGATGGAGGTAATGGCGTCGTGTTTATCCATAGTTCTCCACTTAAGAAGTTACTTCTTAGCTATCGTGATCAATTTCTTCATTGAAAGTACTTTGAGGATAAAAAAAAATACCTTTGTGGAACACAGAATATTTTACCATTTGGTATAAGTAGAACTCATTTTAAATGGGTTACATACATGTGCTTAACAGGCATAACACTGCTTTGTTTTATGTTGGAAAAGCTCTGACTGTGGTCTTCATTCTCTTTGAATTTAGTCTCTAGTGTCTGAAATTATAAGAGAATACTGATTTACATTAGGTGTATTTTCAGTGGAATACAGTTATATGTAATGAACGTTTTCCAAATAGTCAAGAACGCTTTCCAAATAGCCATCAAATTTCATAACCATTAATTTAAATCTTGATTTTTATATTTTCTTTTTCCCTGCTGACTCAGAGCTGTATATGTGTAATTTAAAAGATTTTTTTGCACCGAAATAAACTTTTTATTCCATTTTCTGCAAACTCTTTGAAGTACCCTCAGATATCAACTTTGCCTCATGATTCAGAGTTAATGCAAACATCTGTTATTTTGGTGGGTTGAGAAATAGATAAGGAGACACCAGTCTCAATGCTGTTGGCCTTGTGGTGGGTGTGGACTTGAATTTCCTTTTTCAAAGATTTACTTTATTATTTATCTGAAACAGAGTTAGAGATCTTCCATCTGCTGGTTCGCTCCCCAAATGGCTGCAACAGCCAGGGCTGGGCCAGGCTGAAGCTGGGAGTCTAGAGCTTCTTCTGGGTCTCCCATGTGGGTGCAGGGACGCAAGCACTTGGGCCATAGTCCGCTGCTTTCCCGGGAGCATTAGTAGGGAGTTAGATAAGAAGTGGAACAACCAGGTCTCAAATTGGTGCCCATATGGGATGCCAGTGTTGTAGATGGCAGATGTACCTGCTATACCACAACGCCGGCCCCTTGCTTTTCTTAAAAAGTCTTTCATGACAAACTTTTGTCTGTTTATCCATAATTAGTCAAAATAATTAAAATAGAAGCAGTCTTCTCCCAAGTGTTTTGCTGTTTTTAGTAGCTAGCATCCTTCAAAATAATTCCTCTTCAGTGGAGAGATAAACAGGTATTTGATGAAACAAATTTAGTAGAATCCTAATTGTAATAATTAAATAGCAGGTGTATGATACTATAAAATCTTTCAACTTTGTGTGGAAATTTTCACAAACCGTAAGGAAAAATGTAAAAAAAATCCTCTCTAACTTCTGTGTCTCGAATACAGTGGTTGTAAGCTACTTTTACTTTTTGTGTGTTTTTAAGATGTATTTATTGGGCTCGGCACTGTGGCCTAGCAGGTAAAGCCACCACCTGCAGTGGTGACATCCCATTTGGGTGCCAGTTGAGTCCTGGCTGCTCCATTTCCAATCCAGCTCTCTGCTATGGCCTGGGAAAGCAGTAGAAGATGGGCCAAGTCCTTGGGCCTCTGCATCCACGTGGGAGACCTGGAAGAAGCTCCTGGCTTCGGATTGATGATGCTCCAGCCGTTGCAGCCATCTGGGGAGTGAACCAGTGGGTGGAAGACTTCTCTCTGCCTTTGCCTCTCGGTAACTCTGCCTTTCAAATAAAATAAATCTTTTTTTTTTTTTTAATGTATTTATTTATTTGAAAGACAGCAACAAGGAGAGAAAGAGAAAGGGCGAGACATAGAGCTCTTCCATCCTCTGATTCGCTCCCCAAATGCCTACAACAGCCAGGGCCAGGCCTGGCCAGAGCCAAGTCAACAACTCCAGTCAGGTCTCCTGTGTGGGTGGCAGGGGCCCAAAGACTTAAACCATCCTCAGCTGCCTTCCCCAGTACGTTAGGACGCTGGATTAGAAGTGGACTCAAACTGGACTTTGACATAGGATGTTGCAAGCAGTGGCTTAACCTGCTGTCCATCAGTGCTTGCCCCCTTTATCTATTCTTTACCATGAAAGATGGCAGTCTCTCCTTTTTTTTTTTTTTTTTTTAAGATTTATTTTATTTTTTATTTATTTGACAGGTAGAGTTTACAGAGAGGGAGACAGAAAGGTCTTCCTTCCATTGATTGACTCTCCAAATGGCCGCTACGGCCAGCGCTGCACCGATCCAAAGCCAAGAGTCTCTTCCTGGTCTCCCATGTGGGTACAGGGGCCCAAGCACTTGGGCCATCCTCCACTGCTATCCCAGGCCACAGCAGAGAGCTGGACTAGAAGAGGAGCAACTGGGACTAGAACCCAGCACCCATATGGGATGCTGGCACTGCAGGTGGAGGATTAACTAGTGAGCCATGGCGCCGGCCCCAAGATTTATTTATTTATTTAAAAGGTAGAGTTAGAAAGAAGGAGGAAGATCTTCCATCCTTTAGTTCACTCCTCAAATAGCCACAACTGCCAGGGCTGCGTCAAGCTGAAGCTAGGATCTTCTTTTTGGTTTCCCATATGGGTGCAAGAGCCCAAGCATTTGAGCCATCTTTTGTTGCTTTCTTAGATGCACTAGCAGGGAGCTGGATCAGAAGTGAAGCAGCCAGGAGTCAAACCAGCACCCATATGGGATGCTGGTACTGCAGGTTGTGGCTTAAGCTGCTGAGCCACAGCACTGGCCCCAGCAGTCTTTTTGGATATTTATAATTCTTACTGGTATCAACTAGAGCATTAGTATTATCTTTACAATTTCAAGTTATTTTAATAAAAGGAAACTTTCCTATTTGAGCCAAACTAATAAGGATTAATCTTAAACTAAATCTTATCTAAAGGCCTGTCTATGGGGCTGGCATTGTGGCACAGCAGGTTAAGCCACTGCTTGCAGTGCTGGCATCCCATATCAGAGTACTAGTCCCAGCTACTCTGCTTCTGATCCAGCTTCCTGCCAAAGCACCTGAGAAAGCAGCAGGTGATGGCCCAAGTATTTGGGCCCATGCCACCCCCATGGGAGACTCCATTGAAGTTCCTGGCTCTCGGCTCCAGCCTGACCCAGCTTTGGCTGCCATAACCATTTAGTGATTGAACCAGTGGATGGAAGATCTTTCTCTTTGTCTCTCCTCTCTCACTGTAGATCTGACTTTCAAATAAGTAAACTAAGTAAACCTTTAAAAATAAAGGTCTGTCTTCTACCTTTTAAAAGATCTATTTGTGGGCTGGCACCGCAGCTCAATAGGCTAATCCTCCGCCTTGCAGCGCCGGCACCCCAGGTTCTAGTCCCGGTCAGGGCGCCGGATTCTGTCCCGGTTGCCCCTCTTCCAGTCCAGCTCTCTGCTGTGGCCCTGGAGTGCAGTGGAGGATGGCCCAAGTCCTTGGGCCCTGCACCCCATGGGAGACCAGGAGAAGCACCTGGCTCCTGCCTTCGGATCAGTGCGATGCGCCGGCTGCAGCGCGCCAGCCACGGCGGCCATTGAAGGGTAAACCAACGACAAAAAAAAAGACCTGTCTCTCTCTCTCTCTCTCTCTCTCTCACTGTCTAACTCTGCCTGTCCCAAAAAAAAAAAACAAAAACAAAAACAAAAACTATTTGTTTATTTGAAAGGCAGAGCAACAGAAAGACAGAGGAAGAGAGACAGAGGAAGGAGCTTCCATCTGCTACTTTATCCCCCAAATGGCCAGAACAGCCTGGTCTGGACCAGGCCAAAGCCAGGCACTTTATCCTGGTCTCCCATGTGGGTGGCAGGTGGCGTGTCCTGGTCTCCCACGTGGGTGGCAAGTGGCATGTACTTGGGCCATCTAACTTCTCAGAAGGACCTTACCTTGTTCTTTCTGTTCTCTGTTTTTCTTGTGATTGCAGTGAAATCTTTAATATATAACTAGTAATCTCAGTTCTACTGAGAGTGAGTTACACTAACATATATTTTAGCTTTTATTTCTTTTAAAAAATGCCTTTAAAAAAATGAACACATAGAGGTTTGGCATTGTGGCGGAGCAGGTTAAGCTTCTGCCTGCTATGTCAGCATCCTCTATGGGCACCAGTTCAAGACCCAGCTGATGCACTTCCTTTTTTTTTTTTTTTTTTTTTTTTTTTTTTTTTGACAGGCAGAGTGGATAGTGAGAGACAGAGAGAAAGGTCTTCCTTTTGCCATTGGTTCACCCTCCAATGGCTGCCACTGCTGGTGCGCTGCGGCCGGTGTACCGCGCTGATCCGATGGCAGGAGCCAGGTGCTTCTCCTGGTCTCCCATGGGGTGCAGGGCCCAAGCACTTGGGCCATCCTCCACTGTACTCCCGGGCCACAGCAGAGAGCTGGCCTGGAAGAGGGGCAACCGGGACAGAGTCCAGCGCCCTGACTGGGACTAGAACCCGGTGTGCTGGTGCCGCTGGGTGGAGGATTAGCCTAGTGAGCCGCGGCGCCGGCCTGATGCACTTCTGATTCAGCTCCCTGATAATGTGCGTGGGAAAACAGTAGAAGATAGTCCAAATCCTTAGGCCCATACACCCTTGTGGAAGACCTGGAAGAAGCTCCTGGCCCTGCCCTGGCCATTGCAGCCATTTGGAAAGTAAGCCAGCAGATGGAAGATTGATCTCTCTCTGTCTCTCCTCTCTAACTCTGCCTTTCAAATAATTAAACACTGATTTGATTTAGTTTTAATCCAAAATTAATAAAATGTTAAACTCTACTATGATTTCTTCTTATAGCTCTGCAGCTACCTAATGTGTGTATGTGCATGTTTGTGTCTTTAAATACGTAGTTTTGTTTTTGTTTTTTTACAGTATGTGAAAGCTGTCATAACTCCAGAGTGTCTTCTGATACTGGATTATCGTAACTTCAATTTAGAGCAGTGGCTGTTCCGGGAACTTCCTTCGCAGCTGGCTGGAGACGGTCAACTTGTCACATACCCATTACCCTTTGAGTTCAGAGCTATAGAAGCACTCTTGCAATACTGGGTAAGCCTCTTTAAGAAAAAGTATTTGTATTTATTTATTTGAGAGCCTTCCCAAATCCCCCAAGAGCTGGAATGGGACCAGGCCACAGCCAGGAGCCAGGAACTGAGCCCAAATCTCCCGTGTGTGGTAGAAACTGTTACTTGAGGTGTCATTGCTGCCACACAGGGTTCTGCATTCACCAGAAGCTACAGTGGGGCACGCCAGTGTGGGATGCAGGCTTCCTAACTGCTAGGCTATGCCCCTGCAACAAGCCTTTCTTTATTTAGCTGCTGGCATATTCTGCTTTTGAAATGTAATTGAGACACATTAGTACTGCTCCAGGGGTGCTTTCCCTAGCCACATCCTCCCGTCAAAAATCTCTCTAAAGGTCTTGTATGAAGAAAGGACTTGATTCTTAAACGTTCTGACCCGAGCATGTAGAACTAAAGATCCTGGGTATAATACTGAGTAGAACATTGAGTGAAGCACATTTCAAGCTGGCCACCTTTATTGAGGGATGGTGACTGTAAGTACTTAATATCCTAAATATAGAAATAAACATACATTTTTAAAGCATTCCATTTTATTTTCTAAATTTATATTATAGCAATACTTACACATGATAAATATATTAAATCATCAGCCCATTCTTTGTACAGATCTTCAAGGAAGCTAAATTAGTTCTCTGAGACTTAGATTGATAGAGACCATACAGAATTCATCTAATGGTTGCCCTGTTAAATTCATGGTCATTGGCTGTCAGGGGATCCTGTCGGGCCCTGAACAGGGAGGTTCACTGCTTTCCTGGCCCCCGAAAACACTTCCTTACCTTTTCTGTCCCCTGTTAGAGTAGTGTACTGGGGAGCTGGCTGCATGCAGGAGCTGGTTCAAGCAGCAGCCTAACCAAGGGGTGGAGGGAGCTGAGGGTAAAGGGGACATGAGGTGAGCCTGGTGCCCTCCTCTCTTGGCTGCCTGGCTCTGCTGAGGGAATAGGTGGCTAGGCTCCCTCCTCAGGTGCCAGCCGTGGGCAATGGCAGGCTGCACGGGCTGGGTAAGCTCTCAGGAACTCAGGCTGCCAGGGCAGAACTGAGCGCACTCTCAGTGAGGGAGTAGGTGGAGGTGGGAGGCAAAGGGGCGGGCTGACCTGGGGCTCCTTTTTGGAGACTGGTTAGGGGAAGATTTAGAGGGAGGTCAGGCTGTCAGTGGGAGTAACACATTTCTGCCATTAAGCGGGGTCCTGGGAAGGTTTTTACACATTAACGAAGGCCAGCCAACCCTCGGGAGGGGTAGGCTTTCAGAGGAAACTCCCCAGATGCACCTGAGGGACCTCACAGGCACGCTGTCAGCGACCCTCCGTAGCATCCTGGCCACTGCCTGAGTCCATGCCTGCGTGGCAGAAGGTCAGTGTCTCTTTTGGATACTAACGAATTATATTTGCCTCACATTCAAGGTCTCCTGACCAGGAAGCCACTCAGTACAGGAAGTCAGACATCTGCGCAGGCACCCTGACTCTAGACTCCACTTTCCAGAGCAAAGCCCCTTAGCCTCACAATAATTGTGCTTCTGAATGAGGCACTATGAGGGGCTGGTGTTGTGTGTGGCTCAGCAGGTTAAGCTGCTGCTTGCAATGCCAGCATCCCATATGAGCTCCAATTTGAGTCCTGGCTGCTCCATTTCTAATCTAGCTCCCTGCTAATGCTCTTGGGAAGGCAGTGGGAGATGGCTTAAATAATTGGGCCCCTCCCACCTTATGGAAGACCAGGATGGAGTTCTCAGCTCCTGGTTTCAGCCTGGTCCAGACCAGGATGTTGTGCCATTTGGGGAGTGAACCAGTAGCTGGGAGGTGTCTCTCTCTGGCTTTCCCTCACAATAAATAAATTTAAAAAACAAAAACCACTATGTGACAGAATTTGTCAGTAATTTTACTATTTAATTCCCATAATATGCTGTTTGCCAACTGGTACGGAAGTATTTCAGTATTTTATCAACTATTATAGCTGTATCAGTGCATTTCAGCTGAATGTTAACCATGTCTGTGTTAACTTAAATAAGAAAGAGTGTTTTTAAAGACTTTATTTATTTGAGAGTCTGAATTAAAGTGATCTTCCATCTACTGATTCATACCCCAAATAGCTGTAACTGCTGGAGCTGGGCAGATCTAAAGCCAGGAGTTTTTCCAGGTCTCCCACAAGGGTGCAGGGGCCCATGCACTTGGGGCATCTTCTACGGCTTTCCCAGGCCATTAGCAGGCAGCTGGATTGGAAGTGGAGCAGCCAGGACTTGAACTGGTGCCCATGGGGGATTCCAGGGTCACAGGTGGAGACTTAACCTACTCTGCCACAGTGCTGGCCCACACTTGTGATTTTCAAAAGAGATTTGTTGATAGGTATTTTGCACCATATTCTGTTTACAAAAAATATAGGTATTGTTTACAAAGTACAAAGTTTCTGTTTTAACTGTAGAATGGCAGGTTTTATTTAATAGACCCAACCCCAATTCCTTTCATAACCGCTGTCTTAGGAGGATTGAGGGTGTCTGAGGGTGATTCCCTGACAACCAGATCTGAGCACAGTGATGCCTTCATGCTTTGCTCTAACTCAGGAGATCCAGCTCTTGAGGCATCTGGAACAGGCCTTCCAGCACTGACGCGTGCTCAAGTGCTGCCGCCGTCTCTGGCCGGTACAGGTTTCTGTATTTCATCAGAATTCGCTGTCCCTGAGTGTTCTAATCCTCATGAAAGGTCGTGTTGTTATCCAGATCAACACTCTGCAGGGGAAACTCAGCGTTTTGCAGCCGCTGATCCTTGAGACACTGGAAGCTCTAGTGGATCCCAAACACTCTTCTATAGACAGAAGCAAACTGCACGTCTTACTGCAAAATGGCAAAAGGTAAGTATGATTTACTTACTAAGGTGGGAGTTACAGGCAGATGTCTTAAAATTTCTCTCTCAATAGTCTTTTTAAAATAAATAAATAAATATCCATCTATTAACTTGTAATTCAGAGCTACAGGAAGAGAGGAAGAGGGAGAGACACAGAGAGAGATACTCCAACCACTGGTTTACTCTGCAGATGGCTGCAATAGCGAGGGCTGGGCCAGGCCAAAGCCAGGAGCCTCAACCAGGTCTCCCATGTGGGTGGCAGGGGCCCATACACCTGGACCATCTTCCACTGCCTTTCCCGTGCCATTAGCAGGGAGCTGGGGAGGAAGCAGAGCAGCTGGCGCTCATGTGGGATGCTGGCATCGCAGGCTGCAGCTTCATCTGCTACACTGCAGCACCAGCCCCATCCGTAATCTTTTTTTTTTTTTTTTTTTTTTTTTGACAGGCAGAGTGGACAGTGAGAGAGAGAGAGAGACAGAGAGAAAGGTCTTCCTTTGCCGTTGGTTCACCCTCTAATGGCCGCCGTGGCTGGCACGCTGCGGCCGGCGCACCGCGCTGATCCGATGGCAGGAGCCAGGAGCCAGGTGCTTTTCCTGGTCTCCCATGGGGTGCAGGGCCCAAGCACCTGGGCCATCCTCCACTGCACTCCCTGGCCACAGCAGAGGGCTGGCCTGGAAGAGGGGCAACCGGGATAGAATCCGGCGCCCCGACTGGGACTAGAACCCGGTGTGCCGGCGCCGCTAGGCGGAGGATTAGCCTAGTGAGCTGCGGCGCCGGCCCCCCGTCCGTAATCTTAACAGTGAAATGTTTAGCATAAATTTAGGTAAAAATTAGTGTCGTTATTGCCTATTCTAAAATACCAGCTGGGAGGGTGAGAAGGGGCATTTGGCTCAGCTTGATCTGTTTCCCAGATCAGAGTAACTAAGTTGAAGTCCTGACTGTTCCAGTTCCAGCTTCCTACTGATGTACACTCTGGGAGGTAGCAGGTAATGGCTCGAGTGATTGAGTCCTTGCCCCCTACCTGGAAGACCCAGATTGAGCTCCTGGGTTTGGCATGGCTCAAACCTAGCTGTTGGTAGGCATTTGGGGAGTAAACCAGTAGATGGAAGATCTCTATTTATCAAAAAATGGAAATAATAAATAATGAAATTAAATTGTGAATAAATAGTAAAGTTCCTTATTTTAAAGAAGTAACGGAGACTGGCATTGTGGTGCAGCTGGTAAAGACACCACTTCCAACACTGGCATCCCATATCAGAGTGCTAGTTCAAGTCCTGGCTGCTGTGTTACTAATGCAGCTCTCTGCTAATGTACGTGGAAAGGCAGTGGAAGATGACCCCAAGTGCTTGGGCCACTGCCACCCATGTAGGAGATCAGAATAGAATTCCTGGCTTTGGGGCCGGTGCTATGGCACAATGGATTAAAGCCCCAACCTGCAGTGTCGGCACTGGTTCGGGTCCCGGCTGCTCCACTTCCAATCCAACTTTCTGCAATGGCCTGGGAAAGCAGTGGAAGGTGGCCCAAATCCTTGGGGCCCTGCATCCACGTGGGGGCTCCTGGCTTTGGATCAGCTAAGCTCTGGCCATTGCGGTCATCTGGGGCATGAACCAGCGGATGGAGGCCTCTCTCTCTGGCTCAGCCTTTCTCTGTTGACTCTTTCAAATAAATAAATCTTTAAAGAAAAAAAAAATTCCTGGCTTTGGCCCGACCCATACTTCGCTGTTGTAACCAGTTGGGGAGTGAACTAGTGAATGAAAGATACAGATATAGATTAGAAAAAAAAATCTCTGCCTGTCTGTCACTCTGCCTTTCAAATAAATCTTTAAAACAAAAAAGTCTTGCTAATGATGATGTTTTGTTTTATGGTTTAGTCACAATGTCTTTATTGTCATACTTGGCATGTATGTATGTATGTATTTATTTGGGCTAGCACAGTGGCATAGTGTGTAAAGCTGCTACCCGCAGCACTGGCATTCCATATGGGTGCCAGTTCAAGTCCCAGCTGCTCCACTTCCAATCCAACTCTTTGCTAATGTGCCTGGGAAAGCAGCACAAGATGGCCTAAGTGTTTGGGCCCCTGCATCCCTATGGAAGACCTGGATGAAACTCCTGGCTTCGGCTTGGCCCACCTCTGCTTATTGCAGACAATTAGGAAGATCTCTCTCTGTCTCTGTCACCACTCTTTTCACTCACTCGTGTGTGCGTGTGTGTGATTTATTTGAAAGAGTGACAGAGAGGAGGAGTGAAGGGGACACAGAGAAGGCGATAGTCCATTTGTTGGTTGCCAGGACCGGGTCAGGCTGAAACCAAGAGCTAGGAACCCCATCCAAGTCTCCTACATGGGTGGTAGGGTCTCTAGTACTTGGAGTGTCTTGCTCTGCTTTTCCAGGTGCATCAGCAGGGAGATGGATATGAAGTGGAACAGCCGAGACTTGAACCTGTACCCCAATATGAAATGCCAGTGTCAGAAGCTTAGGCTTAACCTGCTCTGTCACAACACTGGCCCCAATTCACTAAAGTGGAAAAGTAGGGGACTGGTGCTGTGGCGTAGTAGGTTAATCCTCCGCCTGCAGCACTGGCATCCCATATGGCGCTGGTTCAAGTCCCACCTGCTCCACTTCCAATGCAGCTCCCTGCTGATGGCCTGGGAAAGCGGTGGAAGATGGCCCCAGGTGTTTGTGTCCCTGCAGGAAGAAGCTCCCAGCTCTTGGATCAGCTCAGCCCTGGCCATCATGTGGCCCTTTGGAGAGTGAACCAGCAAATGGAAGACCTCTTTCTCTGTCTCTGCCTCTAATTGATCTATTTGTGCCTCTCAAATAAATAAATCTTTGCTTTTTTTTAAAGTGAAAAAGTAGCATGATTGGGAAGTTGAGCTAAAAGGCGCACATAGTCTAGTGTTTATTGGAAAGATTTTGCATGAAATGCCATTTAAGGCTCTTCCACGTGTAATCTCATCTCATCCTATCAGCAGCCCTGCTCAGTAGCTGGTGTTGTCCCCATTTTGAAGGTGAGAGAGCTGAGGTTTAAGTCACTTGTCTAAACTACAGTGTGAATGGCTCCTGCAAATTCAATCCAGTTTCTCTCCCACCATGGCCCAAGTTCTGTTTTTTTAAATCATAATACATGCCAGAATTTAAAAGCAGAGTTTTAATTTATATCATCAGTTGAATAAACGTGCATTCAGGATTTGTACCTCCTAAAATCCCTTCTGGAATTAACAGTTAAAATTCTTGAATCAGTAGCTTTTTATCTTATCACTACCTTATTGATTAAAATGAATGCTGAAATTTATACTGATTAATCTTACCAATTAGTTGTGGTTTGGGAATTCATTCCTAATTTGCATGATTATATAAAAAATTTTTACAAAGTAGTGTTTGCCATGAGTATATGTATAAGTGGATCCGCTTAGTAAGACCCCCAAACAGTCACTATACTAACAGTGAAATGTTTTTACAAGTTTATACTATTGATCATTTCTGCATAATGCTTCTTACAGCCTATCAGAGTTAGAAACAGACATTAAAATTTTCAAAGAGTCGATTTTGGAGATCCTGGATGAGGAGGAGCTGCTGGAAGAGCTCTGTCTGACAAAATGGAGTGACCCACAAGTGTTGTAAGTATACTCGTGCTGTTTCCTTTAGGTGAATTTTCTGTCCTTTCTTCTGCTGGATGATTTTCCTAGAGAATATAGACGTTTTCCGTCCTCATTGTTTTTGCTTTCTCCCTGTGCGTCTCATTCAGTTTTACAAGATTTCCAGTGCATGTTGGTTGCATCCTTAGCGCTGTGCTGGGCTGAAATATAAAGACACTACACACAGTTAATTTTATCTACAAAGACTGGCCACCAGATTGGCACACGTCTGCCATAGTAACTTACCTGGCAGGTAGAGCAGAGGAACAGAGAGGTTGACATTGGGGAGGGAGAGTATGGGACCAAGCAGGATGTGTAGGGTGTGGACATAAATTCTCTTAAGTTTGGTCTGATTTTAAAATGCCGGTCTTACATATTTTAGTCTCTAATGAATTTAGAAATCATTTACTCACTTGTGCACACTCAAGTTAATGCTCACTTTCTTATATATATATTTATTTTTAATGGATATGTGGTGATATGTGTTAATTGTACCTATTTCTGGAATACATTATAATGCTATATATATATGTATTCAGTATGGAATGGTCAGATCAGGGTAGAGTAACTCTGGCAGAGTATAGTACATGTACATTGTCCAGCTGGGTAGTTGAATATCAGCATTTGAACTTAGTGACACATATTTTTTCCTAATTATTTAAAAAATTTTCTCATTACCATATAATGTGTGTGCATTTTTATGGGGTAAGGGGCAGTGTTTCAGTGCAACACAGCAGAAGCCGATCACATCAGGCAACTCGCCTTCATTTCCAGAGCCTACCAGCCTACCAGCTCCCTCTCTATACAGTGTGTGTTATAGTGTTATGAACCATAGTCACCCCCGTACTGTGAGCACTGACACTCGTTACTTCTGTCTAACTGTATTTGGTACCTGTTAGCCAACAGCCATATGTCTTCTCTCTCTCTCCTCTTCTCAGCCTCTGGGAATCACTGCTCAAAGTTCAGATCAATTTCTTTTTAAACATCCACATATGAGAGAGAACGTGCAATATTTGTCTTTTTGATAATAACCCTTCTAGCTGGTATGAGATGATTTCTCACTGTGTTTTTCGTTTGCATTTCCCTGATGTATAATAATATTGGCATTTCTTATATTCACTGGCCAGTTGTATTTCTTTTTTTGAGAAATGTGTATTCAGATCCTTTGCCCATTTCTTTATAGATAGTGTGGGTTTTTGGCTGTTAGGTTTTTTTAGTTCCTTATGTATTCTGAATATTAATCCTGAGTCAGATGCATAGTTTCAAATGTTTTGTCCCATTCTGTCTGTTGTCTGATATTTTCTGTACAGAAGCTTCTTAGTTTGATACAGTCATGTTTGTCTAGTTTAGTTTATGTTTGGCTTTTGGAGTTGTACCCAGAAAAATCATTGCATATGCAATCTCTTAAAGTGTGTCCCCTCTTTTTTTTCTAGTACTTTCATTTTTTTTATATTGTTTGGTCTTACTGCAACATTTTAAAAGACTCACATTCTAGTTCAGGTGTTCTTTCCTCAGTTTGATCTAGTCTATTGAGGTTTTAAGCTGTGTTTTTTTATTTGACTTAATTGAGTTTTTCATTTCTGTGACTTTTTTGTTTGGTTCTTTTTCAAAATTTCTCATTCTACTCGTGCACTGATTTCCTAATTTAGTTTGTACTCTTGTGTCATGTTGAGTGTCCTTATACTCATTCTTTTGAATAGTTTATCAGGCATCGTCTCCCTTTCTGTGGAGTCTGATGTTAAAGCATTGTTTGAGTCCTTTTGGGGTGTCATGCTGCCTTGCCCTTTCATACTTCTTATGTCCCTATGTTGATACTTGGACGTTGGGTGGATCAGGAGTCTCACTTCTACAGGGCGGTTTTCATGGATCGAAGGCCTCTTCCTGAAGAACGTGTCTGAGTGTTGCTTTGGTGGGCTGCGTGGGCTTCAGCTCTAGTTTGATGCTGACGTGCAGCCTTCCTCTCTTGTTGCACTGCAGTTGATGGCGACAGTGGCGAGGGTTGAGTGAAGGATCACTGCTGTCAGACTCAGAAGGGGTATACACGTCTGGCGGCAGCAGCTGGGCCCGAGTCCAGGGTGGGTGAGCGTGGCTTTCCTCTCCCACCAGCGCCAGGGTGGACCTGAGAAGGGAGCTGTCATGGGGTTAGGGCTAAGTCCAGGGCAGGTGTGCACTGCCATGGTGGGAAAGGATGGAGTGTGAAGGGACAGCCCTAAGTCTTCGAAGGCAAGCAGCCCTGCTCCTGCAGTCTGGGAGCAGGACCCACCCTACTGAGCTACACCTCTGTCGGGTGTGTGGCAGGACACCTCTGGCACAGAGACGATGTTGCTAGGTCTAGTTGGCTGCAGTCTCTTTCGCTTGTGTGCTGGAGTATCTGGAGCCCCAGAGGGCAAGATATGCAGGGGTTTCTGTCCCCTAGGGCAGTGTGGATTCTGACAGTGACTCCTGTCTCTAGAGTCACACTGCCATAGCCAGTGTTTTGGGAGTTCCTTCTCAGAAGCACGGCTCCCCTGTGCTCCAGGCAGCTCCCCTTGCTGGACTCCACACCCGTGGGCAACTGTGGATCCTTCCTGTAGCTAAGATTGCCGATGGCCAGTGTCCCTGGAGATGGGGTCTGCTGGGGCTTTCCTTTTACTTTTCCCCTGCACTGGGGATTCACCCTGGCTGTGGGCTGCGGGCATGGTTGCCGGTGCGTCTCTCTATGCTGCCATCCCAGGCCTCTCTGCCCTGTGGAGTTCCCATGTCTCACTGGCTGAATTACAGTGTTCTCCCTCAAGCACTCGCCTCTACAGGTTGTCGCTCCCCCTCTTCGCGGAGGAACAACACAGGACCCTGCGCTGTTCTTTTGTCTGCCCTTCCCGGGTTTGCTGCTGGTCCTTCCCGGGTTGGCTGCCGCCCCTCCACCTCCGTGGAGGGGCGGGCCCCCCTGCCACTTTCCCCACTTCCGCGGGGGAGCAGCACACCGCCGGCCGGCTCTCTCAGGGGCTGCACAGGTGTTCCTTCAGATAGATGTTCCTGGTGCATGTTGTCTCTCTCCTCCTTTATAGTCCTCTTCCACCAATCCCAACTCTGCTACCCAGACGCTGAGTACGCTGCTCTCCTCCAATCAGGAGCAGCTCCTGCAGCTTGTCAAGTTGGCGAGAGGCAGCTGTGTAGAAGCTGTTTACTCCTCTCCCAGCACCATATTGTGGGAGAGCAGATGCACAGAATAAGTCTTAATTCGAGTAACTTAGTCTAGTCTGAGTTGCTCCCCACAACAGGTAGTTATTTACTTGTTTTTACAGTTTTCTCTGAAGGAGGAGACGAACACGGGATACCTTTATTTGGCCCTCTTGGACAACATTTTTAATAAAAACTTGATATATATATGTTTATCAAATATAGACATCATGTTACATGTAAAGGTTAAAGTGTTATCTTCTGCCTCTGTATATCCCTGTTTCTCCCTTAGTATCATTCTATATTTTAAGTTCTGATTGACGTAACTATACATATTTATGGGATACATTCTGATGTACATATGTACATCAGATAGGTACATATGTAAGTTGTGTAATTATAAAATTAAATTGATTATATCTGTCTTCTCAGACATCACTCATTTTGATAAAATCATTAAAAAGTCCTCTCTTCCAGCTATTTAAGTATATAATACATGGTTAACTATTTTGAAGTATATAGTAGATTGTTAACTATAGCGACCCTTCTGTGGAAAAGAACACTAGAACACTGCTCTGGGTTCTTACATGTTGTGGTAAATGACAGGATTTAAGCCTTGTGGCTAAATAGTTGGATTTGTGTATAATTTTCTCTTTTCATCCCTTAGTTGATTACATGTCTTGGCTTTTGTCATTAGTGCTGCAGTAAACATGGGCATGTAGATGTCTTGACAGACTGATTTCTTTCCCTTTGGACATATACCAAATAACAAGATTAGATTATAGGTTGAACTGTTTTTATTAATATTTTAAGTGAATTCACTGATTTTTGGCAACTTGAGTAAAATGCATATATTTCTTCAAAAACACAATCAGGAAACAGATAGAAGAAAAAATTTTTTGAATAGCCCTGTATGTATGTAAGAAATGAAATATATTTTTTAAAATCTTCCTCCAGAGATAACTAGAATCTTAAATAGGTTCACTGAATTCCACCAAGGATTTAAATAAAAAATAATAGCACAATAATATTTTCTTTTAAAAAAATTTATTTTTTACTTAAAAGAGTTAGGCAGAGAGAGAAAGAAATTTTCCATCCACTGGTTCACTTCCCAGATGGCCACAATGGCCGGAGCTGAGCCGATCTGAAACCAGGAGCCAGGAGCTTCTTCCAGGTCTCACACTTGGGTGCAGGGGCCCAAGTACCTGGACCATCCTCTACTGCTCTCTCAGGCCATATTAGAGAGCTGGATTGGAAGTAGAGCATCTGGGACATGAACTGGCACCCATATGGGATGCTGGTACTGCAGGTGTCAGCTTTACCCACCACGCCACAGTGCTGGCCCCAGTAATATGTTCTTAAACAAAATAGAGAAGGATCAAATGCTTTCCAACTCATTTTAAGAGACTAACATAATCCTGATGTAGAAACTTATTGAGTACAAGAAGAAAAATACAGAGCTACTCATATAGTCCTAATTAATACAGGTGGAGGAAAAAAGCTTAACTGAATATATAGCAAGTCAAATCTAGAAAAAAGCAAAAATAGGAATCACTTTTTTCTTATGTTCTGTTGAGATTTGTACTTCCTGCTGTTTTCATGGTAGTAGTTATCCCTTTGCTCCTGATGTAGGACTCGTTGAGCATTTCTTGTAGGGATGGTCAGGTGGTGAATTCCTTCCATTTTGCTTTTTCATGGAAAATCTCCCTCATGTGAGATGGATAACTTAAGTATAGTGTTCTTGGCTGGCAGTTGTTTATTTATTTTGTGTTTATTTATTTGAAAGAGTTAGAGTAAGAGAGGGAGAGAGAGCACAAGGCCTTCAATCTACTGCTTCACTTTCTAAGTTGCCACACAGCCAGGGCTGAGCCAGGCCAAAGCCGTGAACCCTGAGTTTCATCCAGGTCTCCCATGTGGGTGGCAGGGGATCAGGCACTTGGGCCATCTTCTGCTGCTTTTCCCAGGCAATTAGCAGGAAGCTCGATCAGAGGTAGAGCCAGTTGGGACTCGAATGGGCGCCCATATGGGTTGCTAGCATTGGAGGTAACAGCTTTACCTGCTACACCACAATGCCGGCAAATTTTTTCTTTCAGAACTTTGAATATTTCTCTCTTGTCCTATAAGGTCTCAGCTGAGAAATCTATCATTAATCTAATGGGGACTCTTTTAAAATCACTTGCTGCTTTTCTCTTGCTGGTTTTTTTGTTTTGTTTTAGAATTCTTTCTTTGCCTTTCCTGTTTTTTGTTTTTGATAGTTTGCCTTGGAGAGAATCTTTGGGTTGGGGGTTGCAGGGAGGTATCAAGTTGGTTGGGGCTCCTTCAGGCTTCCTGCCTCAATGTCTGTATCTTTCCCAAGATGTGCAAAGGTCAGCAGTTGTTTCACTGAATAGATTTTCTTTGGCCTTTTATTTTTCTTCTTCAGGAATACCCATAAGGCAAATCTGCCCACTCTCAAAGACTTTTCATTTTTCTGTTTTTTTTTTTTCCTGTACTTACTGATTTTGGTCTTTCTAAAAAGAGTCAAGTTCATAAATTTTTCTTTCTACCCAATCCTGTTGATTTCTTAGCTGTATTTTTAATTTTACTTTGAGTTTTTTAACTCTGTTTCTGATTTTTTTTATGATTTCTATGATAAACTTCTGATTCATATCATGAATGGTCTCCCTTATGCCATTGAATCGTCTGTGTTCTCTTGTGTCTCTAAGTTTCTTAATATTGTTTCTGATTCTTCGTGGACAATTCACCAACTTCCCTTCTCAGTGGTCTGTTGCTGCGAGTTACTATGTTCCTTTGGAGCTGTCACGTTACTTTCTTTATTCATGCTTCTTGCACCCCACATCAGTTTTTGTGCATCTGTTGGATCACTTCTTCAATCAGTTTCACAGGTGACCTTTGTAGTGAAAGATTTTCTGTTAGGGTGTTGCTAGGTGTGCTGTGTTGGCTTTGGTTCCAGGTGGGCACTTTAGTGTCCCTGTAGCTTCTTCAGCTGAAGTCACTATTGACAATATCTGCTGATGTCTCAGTGGCCTAGGCTGCATGCATTGTGGATTGCACTTGGCCAGTTGGGGTGCAGCTTCCTTAGGCAGGGCAGGTTCATGGCAGCTCTAAGTGTAGAGCTTCTGTCAGTTTCTGCAGGTTACTGTGAGTGTGGAACCACCTCTGTGTACCTGGGAGAGGCCGCACCTCAGAGGGAGGGCTGTCAGCGTCTGAGGCCTGCACAGGTAAACTCACTGGACTTCAGAAGCCAACCTGCTCAGGGAGGTCTGCCCAGCTGCTTCCCAAGGGCTGTAGGTACATTGCTGAGGCCACTTGCCTGCATCCTAGGGCCTCTGAGGCCGAAGGGGGTAGGTGGAGCCACACAGCTGTTTTCAGGGCTGAAGGAGCATGGATGGGCCGCTCAGCTGTGTTCTGGGGACCTCTGGGGCCAAGGGACTCAAAGTGTGCTGTTCAAGTTCTTCCTCAGACTATGGGAGGGTGGGTAGGGCCTCCCTGCTGGTTCACAAAGTTAGTTTTGTGGAGCTTCTGAATAAGATAGGTGGGGTGGGGTCTCAGGATAACTGCAGAAAGAGCCTGCAGGGAGTGGGAGAGGCATTGTAGGCTGGGCTTTCTCCCGGGCCATGCAGTGGTGTGATGACCCTGAAGTGCCCCACACTGACTCAGGGCCTGCACGAACCGCAGGCTTCTCCAGGAGTAAATTCCTCAGGTGTCTGTGGCATGAGTGGGAACTGCCGGGGACCCCCTGCTCAGTCTTTAGTTTCTCATTTCAGGGTTGGTCTGGAGAGAGAGAATGGCAGATGCTGTGTGCATTGTGTATCTGTGTGCCCACTTTCCTGCCCCACTCCCTGCTGGGTGGGGTCTTCCTAAGTGCTGTACTGGCTAAGGTTGGGGAGGGGAACTGGAGGCTGTCCTTCGGCCACCTGGCTAGCGTAGTTCCAGAGGCTCAGTCCATGGGTCCTGACTTGCAGATGGGGGCTAAAGGGCTCTGCGCAGCACTGGGTCTCACCATGGCAGGCCTGGTGACTGCACCTGGACTTAATTCCTCTCCCTTCCCCCAGCAGGAGGTGTCTCTTTCCACGCTGTGCTGCCAGGAGTTTGGGAAAAGGCGGTGCAGGCAACTTCTTTCTGCCTGCTTCAATGCCAGGCGCTGTGGGATCTCACCTGGCTCCTTCAGCTCTTGTAAAGATAGTTGTGTACATGAATAGCCGTCAAATTGATGTCTCTCAGGATGTGACTCAGCAGCTGCTATCTTACTCTGCCTAATGTTTACTTTTGAAATACCCAAAATACTTTGTAGAGCAGAATCAGAAATTAATAGTGATCCTTATATAAAGTTTGTATGACCTATACAGATTTTTTCAATATTTTGAGAAGTTGATTAGATAGGATTTAGATAACAGTATTCGAAATCTAAACGCTAGAATTCTTAGTTGCCTTACTTCAGCTGATTTGTCTCTAATAGGCCTTTTGATCAAATTGTCTTGTACAGGATACCCTATTGCCTTATCATCTTTGGTTTGGTGGGAAAATAAAGCAGATACTGATATCATTCCAAAAACATGTTTCATCATAAATGGAAACAGCATGTTATATACATAACATGGAAGGGAAATGCCCTTTGTGCATTTTGTCTTGGTTTTGTTTTACCAGATAGTGGTTTTGGATTTGCCCTAATTCATCAGCATTCACATGCCTGGATTTACCTGTGCGTGATAGCACGCATTTGTGTTAGTCTCATCGGTTGACGCTAACTAGCCTGTAGGAGGATGGAACCTCTGGACTTGTCTGGATAGCGTCTGGGATCAGCTTCAGAGCCACTCAGACTGGCCTCACTCGCAACCATAGAAAACAAAGGCAGTAGGTTTTTCACTGGTGGCTGAATATTACACACTAACCCAGGAAGTTTGGGTATTAATGTAGGATGCACTTACTGGAGGTGTGTTAATTAGGCTTACTCTTTCCATCGAAGTGAGCAGAGCAGCGCTGGCATTGACCATGCAGAGGAGATGGAGCTGCTGTTGGAGAACTACTACCGCCTGGCTGAGGATCTCTCCAATGCAGCTCGGGAACTCAGGGCACTGATCGATGACTCACAGAGTATCATTTTCATCAACCTGGACAGGTAAGGAGGCAGTCCGTAGGTATTTTCTTAAAAAAAAAAAAAAAAATTATTATTTAAGGGGCCAGCATTGTGGGGTAGCAGGTACAGTTGCCACCTGCAGTGCCAGTATCCCTTACGGGTGCCAGTTTGTGTCCTTCATGCTCCACTTCAATCCAGCTCCCTGCTCATGGCCTGGGGAAAGCAAGCAGACAATGGCCCAAGTGTTCGGGTACCTGCCACCCATCCACCCATATGGGAGATCCAGATGAAACTTTTGGCTCAACCCTGGCCATTGAGGCCATCAGGGGAGTGAACCATTGGATATAAGATCTCTCTGTCTCTCTGTAACTCTGACTTTCAAATCTTTTTAAAAATAATTTTTTACAAGGAAATCACATTTTGGAAGGAATTATACCATCATCATCTACAGCTACTGTAAAAATTTTTTGAAGGTGTAAATTTAATGTGGCCTTTATTAGATGATTTAGTGAATCTGCTGTATGTAGTGGCCCTTCTGATCTGAGTAAGAATTCTCTCCAGCCACCGTAACGTGATGATGAGATTGAACCTGCAGTTGACCATGGGAACCTTCTCTCTTTCACTCTTTGGACTCATGGGAGTTGCTTTTGGAATGAATTTGGAATCTTCCCTTGAAGAGGTAAGAAAGGACTATTTCAGTAACTTGGAGATTTTTTTTTTATTGTTTTGAAGGTCAGTTTTCAATAGATTTCTTTTTTAAAAGACTAACCTGTGAAATGAATTTATATTGTGTCTCACAATTCAGGCCATATGTTTGGAACCTATTATAAGTAAGAGTCTAGCCTAGGTTGCTTTGTTTTCCAATACTTGTAGTGACACATGGGGTAGCTTTGATAACCCAGTGTTGAACTCTGAAGCAGTGTCAGTGAAGAGTGTTTATTTTTTAGATCTTTTTGAAAATTAATTGGTATTATTTATTTGAAAGAGAGGGAGAGACAGATCTCTCATGCACCAGGTCCTCACATACTCGCAACAGCCAGGGCTGGCCTGGGCTGAAGGCAGGTGCTTGAAGGCAGAGAAGCCAGCTACTTGAGATACCACAGGGCTGCCTCCCATTGTGTGCATTAGCAGGAGGCTTGAATTAGCGGAGCCAAGACTCAAGCCTAGGCACTCTGGTACAGGATACAGAGGTACCAAGCCACATCTTAACCACTGTACAAAACATCCACCCTGTTTTTAAAGTCTATGCACTTAAGTGGCTCAATCATCATAACTCCTTCAAAGTAAATATTTTATCCTTACTTTATAGATGAAAAAATTGATGCTCAGAAAATTTAATAAACTTGTCTAAAGGCATGGAGCTAAAAAAATTACAGAGTTAGGATTTCAACTAAAAGACTTGTTCTGTTTGGCTTACTGCATTCCACAGAGACCTTATTATTGGATTTCTAGCAATGACTCTGAATGTACATTTAGCCCCTGAGGTGCTGGGTTTAGGGCCACAGTCATATCACAGGTCTGCTGTCTGTTGCCCCAGTCTAACCACATTATCTCTCATCAGGACCACTTTCTTTAAAAGATATACAAACTTGAATATGTCACTCTTCCGCATAAAAGTAGTCAGGGGCTCTCAGGCTAAAGATAAAAATCTGAAACCTCCTGAATCTGAGGGCTTGTCCTGTCTCTGCTTATCTTCTCCCTCTATCTGCAGCTCCGTAGTTACTTGCTCCTTTGGTTTCTGTCCCAGACTCACTGCTTCCACCTCTCTGTCCTCAGCTCCTACCTTTCTGCTTGGGTAGGACCTCCTTACGTTTGAGGCCTCAATTTGATGTGTCCTTTCCCTGGCTATTCCCCCAAGCCGTACAGTTAAAATTACTCCCTTTGTTGTATGTACCCCCCAGATCCCACACTGCATGTCTGCTACATCCCTCAAATTTACAGGTACCTGCTACAAGGCTGGGAAAGATCAGAAGCTCTCTGAGGCAGACTCAATACTTGTTCTTTTGTTTTTTTGTTTTGTTTTTGTTTTTGTTTTGTTTTTTAATGCTCTTTCTGATAAAATGTGAAAGAAAACCAAATAGAGTACATTCATTCATTTACCTCAAGTGTGTTTCAGTTGTTGTTACACACTTAGCACTGCTTTAGGGCCAGTGATTCTTTGAGGAGAGGGATGAAGTATGTTAAGTGATAAGGGCCACAAAGAAAGGCAGAGCCAGGTCAGGGGTACAGAGTGGCAGGTGGTGGACGGCAGCATCATAGATAGTCAGTGGTCAGGGCAGGTAGAGAAAGAGAACATGGGGAGGTCTTGGGAGGAGGGTTCTAAGCAGAAGGAACTACAATGCTCTGACAGGCAGGGTGAGGCAAACTACCTGTGGAAAGCAGCAAAACCAGAGAGGTTAGAAGAGGTTGAGTTGAATGGCACCTGGTGGGAAATGAGGTCAGAGAGAGACCAGCATGAGATGTGAGTTGTGTGGAGCATCACACAGGTTTGTATTTGTTTACAGAGCAACAGGAACCTTTGGAGGTTTGATCCCTAACTGAGACCATTACAGACTTGAGCATTCACCAGAATGTTCTGTGCCACATAGGGCAGCTCTGGACATCTGCAAAGGATACATCCACAGACCCTCGCAATTTGGCCATTTGTGGCTACAGAACTTCAGTGAGTGATGAGTGCTAAGTGTGTAACAGCCACTGAAAAACACATGAGGTGAATGAACAAATGTACTGTATTTGGTTTTCTTTCACATTTTATCAGAGCATTAAAAAACCAAAAGAGCAAGTATTGAGTCTGCCTCAGAGAGCTTCTGATCTTTTGCAGCCTTGCAGCAGGTACTTGTAAATTTGAGGGATGTAGCAGATGCAAAGTGTTGGATTTGGGAGGTACATACACTAAAGGGAGTAAGCGAGTGAAGCTTGCTCAGGAGGGCCAGGGCAGTGCCTCATCAGCATCACAGGTGACTCATGTCTCAGTTTCATGAAGAATACCTGAAACACTCTTGAAATCCATGAATGTCAATTGTTTTATGCCTGTATTGTTAGCATCAATGTGTATAATAGTGTAGGACAGGAAAAACTTGGTCTTTAAGATAATTCAAACTTACAGAAAAGTTCTAAGACTTAGTCAGCTCTCTTGCAATCTTTAATCAGAGACTTTACACATTTGCTTCACCATTCTAAATATACATATTTTCTGACTATTTGAGACAGAACAGATGGGATGCTACTTCACCTCAAATGTTTCAGTATGTGTTTTTCCCCCAGAAGCCTTAATACAAACTTCATACATTTTTTTAAAGATTTGTTTAATTGAAAGAGTTACACAGAGAGAGGAGAGGCGGAGAGAGAAAGAAAGGTCTTTCATCCACTGGTTCATTCCCCAGTTGGCCACAACGGCCAGAGCTGCGCCAATCCAAAGCCAGGAGCCAGGTGCTTCTCCTGGTCTCCCTGTGGGTGCAGGGATCCAAGCACTTGGGCCATCCTCTACTGCCCTCCCGGGCCACAGCAGAGAACTAGACTGGAAGAGGAGCAACCGGGACTAGAACTTGGGGTGTTGGCACCGCAGGCGGAGGGTTAACCAAATGAACCATGGCGCCGGCTCCATTCTTGTTTTTTTTACTAAGATCTATTTTCAATTAACTTTATACACATGATTAACTATGTGAAGAGTTCAACACATAGTATGAAGAAAACAAAAACTGTTCCTCAGCAGTCGAGACAAGGGCTGTTCAAAGTTACTGGCTCTCAAAGTGTCAATTTCACATCTATAGATTACCTTTTTAGTGCTCAATTAGTAATCACAGATCAGGGAGAACATATGGTATTTGTCCTTGTGAGACTGACTTATTTCACTAAATATGATTTCCAGTTTCATCCATTTTTTTGCAAACAGATTTCAGTTTTTGTTTTTACTGCTTTGTATTATTCTGTGGTGTACATCTCCCATAATTTCTTTATTCAGTCTTCAGTTGATGGACATTTGGGTTGACTCCAGTCTTAGGTATTGTGAATTGAGCTGCAATAAACATGGGAGGGATATAGATAACTTTCATTTGGTGATGTCATTTCCCTTGGGTAAATTCTCAGCAGTGAGATGGCTGGGTCATATGACAGGACTATATTCAAATTTCTGAGGAATCTCCATACGGTCTTCCATAGTGGCTTTACCAGTTTACATGTTTATTGCAGCCCTGTGCTGGCTTTTATCTTTGGACTATGCGTCTGTGGATTAGTGGAGTGTCTGCTTTTCTAGTGAATACCTAGAGGTGTGTAGCGGGTGTTGCCAGGAAGCTGTGTTCAGTGCTCCAGGGTGAAGGGAGTGTCCAACGTGACACTCAGGCTGGATGTGGTAAATCTCTTTTTTTTTTTCTTCTTCACCGAGGGGAGGATTTGTTCTGCTCTGTTGGTATAGTCTCAGCTCACTTTCCCTCAAAGGAGACAGTACCTGGGTACTAGCCCCAGCGGGTTTAATATTCATCCATGCTGCCACAAAAACCACACAAAGGATCTGTGAAGTCCTCAGTGTAAGCACAGATTCCGTAACAATGATCCTCACCAGGGAACCAGGAAGTCCTGAGTGTGTGGAGACTCCCACAGTTACAACCCAAAGTCCCAGCCACACCCTGAGCCCTCCCCCATAGCCTCAGTGTTTTCACAGTCCTGACACACGAGCCTCCCACTGTCAGAAGCACCCATCCCCCTTGTCAGTTCTCCCCACCAGACTCAGGCATCTCCACTTGGCTGGTTGCTGTGTGCATGGACACGAGTCTGCTCAGCTGTTATGGATGTCCAAAATGGCTCCCACCCTCTGTCAGCTTGTTACAGGATGCTGTTGCAGGGTGATCGGGGAGAGAGAAGTGTGCCTCCCCCCACCCCCCCCACCCCTTATTTTCTCCAGTTTGGCAGGTACACTGTGCCCCACAGGGCTCCAAGCCAGATGCCCTCCAGGCTCTTCTTGCAGCTTCACCGCCAGTGGCTGGGGCTGCTGCAGATTGGCCTCACCTCACTCCAGAGCTGGTGATGAGGTTCTTGGCTGCTTGGGTCCTGAGTTGTGCGTGTCCACACCCTCTGTGTGGGTCCAACAGCGTCCCTCTATTTTGTGTCGTTTCCTCTGCCATTTTTTCCCTAACTCTTCGCTGAGACTGCACTCTCCACTGTTTTTTGTTTTTTTTTTTTTTTTTAAGATTTATTTATTTATTTGAAAGACAGAGTTACAGAGAGGCAGAGGCAGAGAGAGAGATCTTCAATCCACTGGTTCACTCCCCAGATGGCCATAATGGCCTGAGCTGTGCTGATCCCAAGACAGCAGCCAGGAGCTGCTTCTGTGTCTCCCATGTGGATGCAGGGGCCCAAGGACTTGGGCCATCTTCTGCTTTCCCAGGCTATAACAGAGAGCTGGATTGGAAGTGAAGCAGCAGGGACTCAAACCACTCATCATATGGGATGCTGGCACTGCAGGCAGCAGCTTTACCCGCTACACCACAGCGCCGGCCCCTCTCCACTTTTTTAAAACTATCTTCTAGACTAGAGCATTAGCTCCCTCCCTATTCCACCATCTTAATCCCTCCACTTTGATTTCTCTTTGAGATCTCAATTTCATGGGAGAAATTTTCTTTCATGTCATGTAGAGATTTCATTAGTTCCTGGATTTGCTTCTGATTACTTCTAAGTAATCCTATGATCAATTTTTTGAATTCCATTTCTGGCATTTCTTCAGTCTCTTCATCTTCACATTCTAGTGCTGAGGTGTTGTGTTATTTAGGGGCATCATGTTGTTTTCCTTTTTCTTGTTTCCTCAATTGCTGCATTTATTATTCAGCATTTGTAGAAATACTTGTTGGTTTCTTTCTTGTTTTTTCCCTGTCATGGCTTTTATGTTTGGACTATGCCTCAGTGGCTTAGTGATTTTTCAGTGAATACCCAGAGGCATGTGGTGGGTGTGGCCAGCGGGCTCTGTTCAGTGTCCCAGAGGGAAGGGAGTGTCCAAGTTGACCCCCAGGTTGGACATGGTAATTTTTTTATCAGAGGGGAGTTTTTTTTTTTAATGTTCTCTTCTCATTGTCTCACGCCTACCTCTTCTCCTCAAAGGAGACCAGTGCCAGGGTGCTAGCTGCAGTGGGTACAGAATTCATCCGTGCTGCCCAAAGGACCACAAAAAAGATCTGTGCAGTCGAGGACCCTCACCAAGGAGTCAGGGAGCCCTGAGTGTGTGGATCTGCCCACAGTCCAAGCCACACCCTGCGCTCTCCCACAGCCTCAGTGTTTTCAGCGTCCTGGCACACAAACCTCCCACAGCCATGAGCGCCCAGCCCCCTGTCAGTTCTCCCGGCCTGACTCGGGTATCTCTGCTCGGCTGGTTGCTGGGCACGTGGACTTGAGCTGGCACAGCTGTTGTGTATGTGTAGAATGGCGTCTGCGCTCAGCTTCTTACAGGATGCCAGTACAGGGCGGTCAGAGAAATGTGCCCCTGACTTTTTCCCCTAGGTAGGCAGGTACACTGTCTCTACCAGGCTCTCCCTGCAGCTTTATCATCATGGCTTGGGCTGCTGAACCTCACTCCAAAGGTAGTGCTGCTGGGATCCTGAGTTGGGTCCATCCACACCCTCCATGTAGGTCCACAGTGTCCCTCTGATTTGCATGAACGTTCCGATGCTGTTTTCTCCCTAACTCTTCCCTGAGACTGCACTCTCCCCACTTTTTTTTAAACTATCTTCCCTTAGACAAGAGCAGTACGCTCCCTCCCTGTTCTGCCATCTGGATCTCTCCATCACTCCAGTATGTGTTTAAGAATACAGTACCTTCTTATAACATTAGTGCAGTTATCAATTCGGGAAGATGACCCTGAAAGTCGTTGTATTTTCCCATCTGTTTGCAGATTTTGCCCGTGTCCACATAACACTTGTCACAGTCTCAGACCACGTGTTGCCTGTGGCTGTCGGGTCTCTCTAGTCTCCTGTCATCCACAGCAGCTCTCCTGTCCCTTGCAGTCATGATGTTCTTGAGGGAAGTGTTCCAGTAGTGTTTCCTGGTTGGGCATTTTGTTGTGACTCTGTGGTCACATGACATGGTGTCAGTTTGTCCCATTACTAGCAGTAATGGCTTTAATTACATTGTCATTTGGTTAAGGTATTGGCTGCCAATGTAATGTCCTGTAGGTCACTCTTTCCTTTTTGGAATAAAGTTTCCTTAGGGATATTACAAAGGGGTTTCCAAAACGTTCACAGAAAATGGGCACTGTGAAATAGCTACATCTTTCAATTCTATTTTTCTAGAGTTTTTGAAGTACCCGGTACAAACTGATACTGTAGAAGTTCTGTTCATTGAGTTCATCTGTATTGTAAGCATCCACTACGTGATGCAAAACTGACTCAGTAACCATACTCTGATGGTTACCACATGGCTGTCCTATGTACATTTAATAGTTGGCATTGTATGCAAAAGAGAACTTCACCTTTTCTCCCTTATTATTCATTTGTGTCAGTTTGCATTTGTGGGCTCTCATTTTAGTCAGTGAACTAGAGCCTACTGACAGCTTAATGTTCAGATCGTCCTATTGGGGCTGGCATGTTTTCAGTGTGTTTGTAGCCTCCAGAACATCCTGTATGGCAGGCCAGGTACGTGACTTCATGATGCAGGGTGGGCAGTGGGGAGAGAAAGCAGGGACTTTGAGCTGTAGATGAGGCCTTGGCCCTAGGACTGCGAGATGGACACAGACCTTCCAGAGGGTTCACTCTGCTGGGTTATGGCTCATGCAGTTTTCAGCTTGGTTGGCCTCCAACGTGGCTTGCTTCTGAATCTTAACACATTTTGGCATTCCTTGACTGAGTCTCTAGTTCACTACAAATCTACAGTAAAAATTAATCTATGTGTATTTTATTGTATTTAAATAATTTTTTTAAAGATTTTTGTATTTGAAAGGCAGAGTGACAGAGATGGGGCGAGAGAGATCTTCATCCACGGGTCTACTCCCCAAATGGACACAACCGCCGGAGCTGGGCCAATCTGAAACCAGGAGCTTCTGGGTCTGACATGGGAGAAGGAGCCTTAGCACTTGGGCCATCTGCTGCTGCTTCCCCAGGCCTGTCAGCAGGGAGGTGGAGCAGCCAGGACTTGAACTGGTGCCCATACAGGATGCTGGCACTGCAGGCAGTGACTCTAGATGATATGCCTTAATGCCCAAAACAGAATATTTTTTTTTGGACAGGCAGAGTGGATAGTGAGAGAAAGGTCTTCCTTTTCTGTTGGTTCACCCTGCAATGGCCGCTGCGGCTGGCATCGTGCTGACCCAAAGCCAGGAGCCAAATGCTTCCCCTCGTCTCCCATGCGGGTGCAGGGCCCAAGGACTTGGGCCATCCTCCACTGCCCTCCCGGGCCACAGCAGAGAGCTGGCCTGGAAGAGGGGCAACCGGGACAGAATCCGGCGCCCTGACCAGGACTAGAACCTGGGGTGCCGGCGCCGCAGGCAGAGGATTAGCCTAGTGAGCCGCGGTGCCAGCCAAAACAATTTTTATAAGAAATTGGGGCTGGCGCCCTGGTGTAGTGCACTGAGCCTCTGCATCCCACGTGGGTGCAGGTTTCAGTCCTGGCTGCTCGTCTTCTGATGCAGTTCTCTATGACCTGGGAAAGCAGTGCAAGGTGGCCCAAGTAGTTGGGCCCTTGTACCCGTGTGGGAGACCCAGAAGCAACTCCTTGATCCTGGCTTCAGATGGGCCCCACTGCAGCCATTGTGGCCATTTGGGGAGTGAATCCTGTCTCTCTCTCTCTCTGTAATTCCCTCTCAGATAAAATCTTAAACTCGGGACCTTCATTTTAGATAATTAGGAATGTATTCACCATCTAAAAACAATTACCTCATGTTAATACCTTCTGATACCTCATGTGTAACATCTGCCTTCATGTTAAAAGGGAGCAGAAATCTGCTCATAGCAAGAGTTTGTATCAGTGAGAGCTGATGGATTATCTAAGTTATCCAAGCCATGATGGTAACCAGCTGTGTGTGGGATTCCTGTCCAAGATGAAATTTAAGTTCTAGGATTCTGTATGTGAAAATACAATTACTGAAAATAGTAAGGAAAAAATGTTAACTTCCCATACTTACTGGGTTCATTATGGCCTTAGTAAATTTATAGCATCCATAGACAAAAATGTATTATGATACAATTTCTTCTATGTCCTTTCCCTTGACCATTTAAACCATTCTGGGATGTTTGGTTTCCTGGGTATTGTAGCTCCGTTTGGAAAGAATATAAGCAACTGAGTTTGGCTTTTATGTGACCAAAAATCGTATTTTCTGCTGATATATTCTGATTGGGTGCCATCCAGGCCCTAATCCCTTTCTATAGAAAAGGGGCTGTACAAATTATAAAAGGCTTAAACTCCAGGGCAGTAATAGTTTTTAGGTGCCTTAAAAAATTTCCTTGTGATTAAAACTGACTCTTCTCTTGTAGGACCATAGAGTGTTCTGGCTGATTACAGGAATCATGTTTATGGGAAGCGGCCTCATCTGGAGGCGTCTGCTCTCCTTCCTCGGACGACAGCTGGAAGCTCCTTTGCCTCCTCTGGTATGAGTATTGCAGAAGACTGACATGGGCTCCAAAGTCAACCTGGCTTCTCCTGTGTAGGCTTTGTGATCTCATGCAAGTTGCTTAATTTTCTAAACCTGTTTCCCCATCTAAGTACTGTGCATAGCATCACTGAGCGAAATAACATGTACAGTGTACATCAAAAAGTCTGTGCCTAAATGGAATTTTTGTGCATAATTTTGAAATCCATATGAAGCTCTTCCATAATTGCATTTTTCTTGAACAAGTTTTGAAGTATTAATGTTTTATGTAGAAAATTATTGTAGTTTGGTTACAACTGAAACATAGAAGTCATTTAGTGTCCTCATTAAGACGCAGAGTTGGCCGGCGCCGTGGCTCACTAGGCTAATCCTCCGCCTAGCGGCGCCGGCACGCCGGATTCTGTCCCAGTTGCCCCTCTTCCAGGCCAGCTCTCTGCTGTGGCCAGGGAGTGCAGTGGAGGATGGCCCAGGTGCTTGGGCCCTGCACCCCATGGGAGACCAGGAAAAGCTCCTGGCTCCTGCCATCAGATCAGCGCGGTGCGCCGGCTGCAGTGGCCATTGGAGGGTGAACCAACGGCAAAAAAGAAGACCTTTCTCTCTGTCTCTCTCTCTCACTGTCCACTCTGCCTGTCAAAAAAAAAAAAAAAAGACGCAGAGTTTACCTTTCTCTTATCTTTGTACTTGAAGATGACACTACTGTGCTAAAAGCACAAACCTGAATTGATTTTCCTGCTTCATTTAGATGGCCTCTTTACCTAAAAAGACTCTTCTGGCTGATAGAAGGATGGAAATGAGAAGCACACTCAGGCCTGATGGACTTGGATCAAGCAGGAACATCCTTACAAACCGCTAGGAACAGCTGGCCTGGTGGATCTGGACACTTTATGGTAGTCACAAAACTTCTGATACTTTTATGATGGAGTTGGACACTTTGGGGAGGGAAGGAAATCATTGGTATGTATGTCTAATGATGAAGGTATTACAACAGTTCTTATTGGATAGAAAAATGATTGCATTTTTCAGAATTATGAGCAAAGTGCTTACCTTGTAAAAAGGCAAAATTGTTTTTATTGATGTGAGTCATGGAGAGATTAGTTCAACACAAGAACAGTCAGTTATATGGACTTCATTTATACACAGCAAGAAAAGTGCCATTTCCTGTGGAACAAAGCCTAGAAACTTGCCAACTCGTAGTTATAAGATCAGGATCCTTAGTTCTTGGTCCATGCAAGGAGTCATATTGGTGTGATTGCCTAACCCTCAGGTGACTGAAAAGCTTTATTTGCCTCCTTTTTTATATATGGTGAATCCCAGTCAAATTTCAGCCCTCTTTGATTTGCTCTAATTAGAACCTTGGGATGTAAAGTTGAAGCATCTGTGTTGTGTTCAGTGCCTGAGGGAAGGAAAACGCAGATACCCCAGCTGCTGTCTGTACCTCAGAAGCTGACAGATGGCCCTCCTGAAACAAGAGGGCAGATAAGGGTTACAGCGTTCACCTTTTCACTGTTAAACAGATGGCTCATATTGGTAAGTCTGACAGCTGCTACCTACTTAATATTTACTGTCCAGCAAATACCAACAGAGTGAAATGTGCCTCCGAAAGTGGCCGGAGCAGCTCTCCTACTAGCAATGTTTCAGTAATAAACAACTCAGGTGTGAGGGATCCTGATTAGCCCGTGGTGTTGGGACTGTGATGCTTTGAAAGAAAATAATTTACAAGAGAGGGAGCACTTTGCACTGCATGGGGTACTTGTTGCAAGGGGACTGGGTTCTTGGAATCCCAAAGGGCAGAAGTTGAGCAATTCTGGTCACTTGTCTTTGTTGTTACTGACAGTTTTGAGTCGAGCCTTGTCCTGTTAGTAAAAGGGCAAATGTGTAACTACCTCATGGTTCCTGTTGGTTTGCAACATATTTGAAGGTAGTTAGATCAAGTCTGATCTCAAAATGTCAGCTAATGGGTGATTGCTGGATACTTTTTACAGCAAAGTTCTCATAATAAAGCCAGTGCTCCAAGAGAGGAAGTTCACTGGTAAAGTAGACTGAACACGTCGGCTATTTGTAAACAGGGTGGTAAAATACCAACCAGTATGAGACAGCCCTCTTCAGACTGCTCTCATCTTGGAGGACTTTCCAGTGGTACCTGTTGTGCCTTCAGAGGATTGTGTTCACAGAAACTGATGGACACTAACCACTTTCATATTAGAGCTATTTTGGTAACTTATTCCCAGAGTTGCATGTAGCCTTGGAATTGAGGTAATAAAGTCACACTAAAATTAGGATTTACCTTTATCCTTTTAGTTTCATCCTGTTATGCAGACATAAAATGATTCCAGTCCTGAAGAAAGTTGTTACAGTACCAAGAAAATGCAAATGTCTGATAAATTGAAATAAAGAATTTTAACTTAAAACTGTTACATACATTTAGTTTCTCATTAACACAAATCAAACTATAAGGTATTTCCATTGCAGTTAGTGGAATCAGCATAATCATCCTGGTATGCTAGATTTTTACATATTTGCCATATAAGCTGACCTTCAACAGAAGTATAGTTTATGTCACTTGTGTTAGTATGACAGGTAAATATCCTATAGACTTGAAGATTGGTTTGCAACTCTATAGATTTTAACTTCCACCTAATACTTGCTGTGTTTAGCATTGAAGTTACACATTCTGAATAATGATCCTGTTAAACTTGGGCTCCGTCATTAGTGCAGCATGAAAACAGTGATCTCTTCCACCACCATAGGACTTCTCAGGAAAGGCTTAGCCCGGACTTCTCAGCCTGTGAGCAAATCAAGCCGAGAGATTTCTAGTCCCCAAAAAATAACCAACAGGAACTGCCAGTACCTGGTACCCAGACAAAAATAGGGTTTCCCTGTGGCACAGGGAGCTAGACCAGGAGGTGCAACCTGCGCGTGTACCTGTGCTGCTCTTGCCCAGCTGTACTCACATCACGGGAGCTTTTCCCGGGGGTCTGGTTTCACTTTCTGCTCCTCAGCTGGATTCCTCCCGTCTCTGCTTCTAGAGAACCTGCCTATCATTTCACCAGGCAGCAGACAGTAATGCCTGCCCCTGTGTAGTGAAGACGAACCTCATGATCCGTTCTTCTCCCTTAAATCTGCCAGACTGACAGATGAAGTCACCCGACCTGCAGACAGCCGGGAACAAGGCAGGGTCTGCTTCCCTCCTCCCCGCCCCACTCCCTCAGACCTGGTCTCCTTCCTGCTTGAATTCTGTTGGTGCAGCACAAAGTGACCAAATGCAGGAAAGGGCCTCGTGGGCTGACATGAAACTAGTAGAGAGGCAGGAGGCTCAGCGCCCGTTACAGCCGCTGCCTCTGGAGGAGGATAGAGCTCAGAAAGCAGAGGAGTCCTCATTCAGAAAGGACCGGATCTCTTACCGCAGGGGGAGGTCACCTTTACCCCCACCTCCCCTCCTGGGCCCTTAGTCTTTTCCTATAGACTAAGCTTTCTATTATACTTTGCTAAAATGGGCCACTGTGTTTTTTAAAAGGTTTCAGGCGGAATCGTATACAGAGGTTGTACAAAGGGACGTGGACTGAGCTAGGAGAGAAGCAAAGATGGGAACTTCAGGAAAGGACTTGAATGACCAGAGTGTATGTTTCCTGTGCTCCCGGGGCCATCATGTGGTTACCGTGTCCTAGTCCCAGAGCATCTAGGTGCTGCTGCGTGTCTACTCCCAAGAACCTCTGCCTCTACAAGGATCTCCCACAGCTCCACTGGATGCTGTACCGTCCATCAAACACCCACCCTGCAGGTTCCTCACCGGCTGGAAATGAGGGAATGGGTGTGGGCAAAGTGGAGTGAAGTTTTCAGTCTGAGCCCAGGTTGTAGACATGAAGTGCCCCAGAGAGCCGGGCTCCCAGAGAGCTCCTCCCAGCAGCAATGACAACTTGGTTCTGTAGGGACACAATACAGAGCATTGATGGTTCAGTTGTGGCGTATGTCATGTCCTACAATGCTCTGGAAGTACTAGGTGAGTGAGACACCAGCCAGATCCCAGACTTAAACGCCTCTTTCCCTTTGCTCGACACCACAGCTCAGGACATGCACGCCAGTCCCTTCCCTTGCACAGGAAGGGAAAGCACACCAGATCCTTCTTATCTTAGATCCTTGGTGATGGTGGAACATAACCTATCTGGAGGGGCTGGTGCTGCAGCGTAGCGGGTAAAGCTGCCATGTGAGTGCTGGTTCGAGTCCCAGCTGCTCCACTTCCAATCCAGCTCTCTATGGCCTGGGAAAGCAATAGATGACCCAAGTCCTTGGGCCCCTGCACCTGTGTCGGAGACAAGAAGCTCCTGGTTCCTGGCTTCAGATCGGCATAGCTCCAGCCATTGTGGCCAGTTGGGGAGTGACCCAGCAGATCGAAGACCTCTCTACCTCTCCTTCTCTGTGTAACTCTTTCAAATCTTAAACACCACCTATCTGGAGAAGGACCTCCCCAGGGCTGGCTATTGGAGATGTGTTTCCACCTCGCCCCTGCTCCTGGGAACATTTCAGGACTTCCAGAACTGCTCCAAAGCCTGCTGCAAGTTTTTAAACATCCTCAGATGTAGTAAGGTCTTCATACGTCATGGGTGGATTGGATATTCAGGAACTGCGAAGTTACTCTGAATGCAGGCTGGTAAGTGAGGTGTGGGTGATCACACCGGCTTACACTGTTTGGGCTTGGGCCCGAGCAGGCTGGGAAGGCTTGTCATTGATTTAACTCTGAACACTACAGCTGTGATCCAGTAATAAGATCTGTAATAACTGGAAATTACTGAGCCTCTATCATGTATCAGATTCTTTGCTTGGTTTACCTTTTAATACCTCAGTGTCAGGGCCAGTGCTGTGGTGCAGCAGGTGAGCCTGCTGGCTTGAGTAGATGAATTAAGTGTCCTTTCTGTACACCACTGCTAAATCATCTGTACCATTACTGTCTCCAAGTTGTGTAAATATGGTGGTTTTATATGTGTATGTGCTTGATTATATCTTAATTTTTGGAAAATAAAAGTTTAAATACAGGTTTGATTTAAAGTATCCTTGTAAACAGGCCTTTTGAGACTCCTCCCATGAGCTTAAAGAAATTTTTTTTTTTTTTTTTTGAGTGGCTAACTCTGAACTTCAGACTTAGTGTAAATGGGCCAACTTGAACTGCTATCCACTAGGGGGCAGTTTCACCACAATTCTTGTAAGGAGCCCAGGGTACACAGCACCTACCCAAGGCACGTCTAGTAGTCTTCCCTGGGCCTTCTTGCTACAGTTAATACTTTATGGTCCAAGTGCTCTTAAGCATTTAACCCTACACATGCACAAATCCTGTTTTCAAGAGCAGGAACTTTGCATAAGCTCTTGTAGAAAACTGTGGTAGGCTATGAGAGATGTCAAGCAATCAGTGGCTTAGATGTATATTCTGAACTAAAACTCTAGTCTTCTGTATCTATCAAAATATAATGCGTGTTACACCCTGTAACCTAGCAATCCTACTCCTAAGATTCTTGTGCGGACATTTGCGCTATGCATAAAGATCAGGTACATGAATGATCACCACAATATTGTCTGCAATAGTAAAAAAAAAAAAAAATAGCCTATAAGAATGTGAACGGAACAAGTAAACATTGTATCCATACAGTAAATTCCCATGCAGCCATTAGATGTAGATAGCTCTGCACATTCTTGTCTGGGAAGACACAAAATAGGTAAAAACAAACTACCGACTAGAATGCGTGTATCCATCTCTAGAGTTAAAACACTGAAAATCAGGAGGAGAACAGCAGAACAGTGGCAGTGCCTGTCCTACAGGGCAGGGGCCAGCAAGTGTTCTCTGAAGCCTCAGCCAACATGCCACGGGCTCTGGGGCAGCCACACACACACTGCACAGGCAAGTGGATGTGGCCTTGTACAGTGAAACTATGTACACACACTGGAATTTAAACGTCATGTAAGTTTCATGTCACAAATTATTCTGATCTGACCATAAAAACAAGCAGAATTAGACAAATCAAGAACAAATATAAACAAAGAAATGCCCTCCTGTGCTCACCTTTGCCCTTGACCTCACAGTGACCAGGGAGCTCCCGAACCTTGAACTTGCCTGTGAAACATAGGCCTCTGTTAGAATGTGGCTGTCCTGAAAAGTTCACTATCAGTTTAAGATAAAACCTGATGCCAGTTTTCCCGTCTTCTGCCCTGCAGGAGATACTTACTTCAGGAGCTATCAGTACATACTGGGCCTGAAAGAAAGAACAAATGGATCACAACTAGTAACAGTGTTCCTACCGTTCCTGTGGCGTTTGATTAATTTTGATTATACTGCTACACTCCACCTTTCTTCTGGATTAGCCATACAGATCTGCATGCCTTTGACCCCAGAAATTCTACTTATAGGAATAGAGCTCAGAAAAACCATAACTGTTACAAAAATTCACATATAAACATCTTTGTAGCAGTGAAAATTGGAAAGGACCAAATCAACTGTAGTTTAGCTGTAGGTAAAACACCAGACAGCCAGTAAATACTATATGGCATGAGAATGCCAGATAACGAAAATGCTCTTTATGTGTCATTAGGTAAGAAACCAATTTACAGGCGCTGGCATTGTGAGTAAAGCCACTGTCTGCAACACCAGCATCCCATATGACACGTCTTCAAGACCTGTCTGCTCCACTCTGATCCAGTTCCCTGCTAGTGGCCTGGGAAAAGCAGTGGAGGATGGCCCAGATGCTTGGGCCCCCCCAAACACATGGGAGACCTGGAAGAAGCTCCTGGCTCTGAATTGGCCCAGTCCTGGCCACTGCAGTCATCTGGGGAATGGACCATCAGATGGAAGAGCTCTCAGTCAGTTTGCAAAATTGTATGTGAAACATGCACAAATTCACACAAAGTGTAATAGGTAACAGATTTAGAATGAATCTTTGTTCAAATCCCTGTACTGCCATTTCCAAACCTTCCTCTGCAGTCTTAGCTTTCTGTAAATGGGCAAAACACTCACTTCACGGCTTTGATGTGGACTAAATTATAGACAGTGCTTAGCATACCCATAGTGAATGCACAAAAAGTAGGAGCAATTAGATTCATAGGAAGAATATTGGGGCTGGCACCATGGCACAGCGGGTTAATGCCCTGGCCTGAAGTGCCGGTATCCCATTTGGGCACCAGTTCAAGACCTGGCTGCTCCACTTCCAATCCAGCTCTCTGCTGTGGCCTGGGAAAGCAGAAGATGACCCAAGTCCTTGGGCCCCTGCACCTGCGTGGGAGACCCAGAAGAAGCTCCTGGCCCCTGGCTTTCAGATTGGCGCAGCTCTGGCTGTTTCAGCCAATTGGGGAGTGAACCATCGGGATGGGAGACATCTCTTTCTCTGCGTAACTCTTTCAAATAAACAAATCTTTAAAAAAATTACTAGGACACACTCCAAAGGTTAATAGGCAATAGCATTGCAAAGTGGAATTCTTAGCAGGCGATTTTTAGTTTAGGAAGTTGTACTTCCTAAAATTTTCACAAGTAAACCTTCATTACTTTTGTGATTTTTAAAACTTACAAAATAAGGACCAAAATGTTTTAGGTACAAGAAAGGCAACTTAAGGAAACTCGAGAAAAGGAATAAGCAATGAACAAGAAACTGAAGAGCGCCCTGGCCTGGCCTGTTTTCTTCTGCGTAGGTGTCTAACCAAGCAGCAGCAAAGCGATTCCCAATTAGCCCATCAGCTGCAGGAGCACAGGCCACTGCAGGCAGGTGAGGCCACTAAACTATGGGCAAGTGATTGTGTCCTGACCCCAGGACCTCCGAGTTTTGAGTTATAGGGGACCCGAGTTAGCCAGGTACCAGCAAACGGCCATCTTTTCCCAACGTGACAGAAAGTGCAGGGAGCACTGTACCTTTTCCTCTGGGCATGGTGTGAACCACGATTTGCATTTGCCTGTCATGTCACCCACGGTGGTCCGTTTGCCATTGTATATGTACACCCGGCCATCTTCCCCGCCGAGTAGGCCCGAGGTCATGTCTGTTATCCTCAGCGGGGCTGCCATGATGATTTCATCTGTAAACAGGAAAAGCTGGGGGAAGGAAGTGGCCGATTCCTCACAGGCACCCTTTCCTTGATCCTAACCCACCCGCCAGCAATTAGCTCAGACTTCACTCTGACCAAGTCAGAGGTGCTCATTTCCTTGTTTGTTGTTCATAACAATTAACACAGCAACTCTTCAGAGAGTGCAGCTCATTCTCGTCTATCTGGCCCTGGGCCTATCTGACTCAGAATCTATCTCAGGCCCTTGGGCCGCTGGCCGTCAATTAGAAGGGTAGGGCCTGGTGTGTCCAGCGAGGGGACTGGTCCATTGAGCAAGGGACTCCACTCTTGGCAAAAAGCAAGGTTCCTGTCTTACCTAAGCCATCATTATCCAGGTCACTCAAGTGCAGAACTCCACCAAACCGAGAGAAGCGCCGGTCCCCACTGAAGGAGCTGAGCAGAGAAGGCTGTGCATCGGGCACCAGCTTGTACATCCGAGTGGTCCCGCCCTGGTGCAAGGTCATGGTCAGGAATGCCATCTTGGACACGTCATCTGCAACAAACCACAGTCCCTCCTGGCATCACCAGAATGACAGTGAGACTCGGAGCCCCCACTCCCATCCTTGCTTTGGCTCATGCACCACAACTCAGGACCCCCAGTGAACTCTGGCCCTTAGCAAAGCACAGCTACCTTGGGCACCGAGATGGAAACGCCAGAAGCGCAGCGACTTCCCATCCAACAGGTGTTCATCCCCCCACTCATCCTCTGCTGCATTTCCACACACCCTTCTGTTGGTTGGTAGCCATCACAAACTGCCTTTGTCGCTCTCCTGACAAATCCAGATGTCACTGGACTTCGGAAGAGGCCCCAGCTCTCGGTAGGGCCTTACGTGACCTGGCTCCTACTTCAGGCCACTTCCCCTTTTCATCCACACTTCAACTGTGCTGAACTGAAACCACAGCCCGTTCCGTGGGCCACAGTGCTCTCTGCCTGGAACTGGCAACACGCTCCGCACCCTTTGCCTTTCCCCTGCTCACACCCTCTGCAGGTAGCTCCTGGTCTAGTCAGTGCTGCTCACCAGGGACAGCCCTGGTCCCTGTTCACCGTGTCTTACATCACACCGTCCGTTCATAGCCACGAGCCCCGCCTTCGTTTTTCTACCCAGCCCTTTGCTGAATTCTACTCAAGTACTCAGACATGTTTTTGAATGAATGAATTTTCCGTAAATTCAGAACAACAGTAGGATTTTGCTTGTCGGCTCAATTAGGATGCAGCTTTGATTTCAGACATGAAATCAGAACCAAACACCATATGGAGGTTGGAGGCCCTCCAAAAGGCTTTCTGAGGTGCACTGGGTGGTGAGGGAACGGGCTCACATCCGCATCTACTTAGTGCTGTGCGTAAACTGAGGCAGCTTTCACTTGTGCCTTTGAGGTGTCCACTAGGAGAATCAAGGGACCCAAAGCAGAGTCGGTGCTGGCAGTCAGAAACAGGCCAGTGTTGTAAAGCAGGTGGAGCCACCACTTCTAACACTGGCATCTCCTATCAGAGCTCTGGTACCAGTCCCAACTGCTCTGATTCTGATCCAGCTCCCTGCTAATGCACCTGGGAAGGCAGCAGAAAATGGCACAACTCGGCGCTGTGGCATAGCAGGTAAAGCTGCCGCCTGCAGTGCCAACATCCCATATGGGCGCCGGTTTGAGTCCCAGCTGCTCCACTTCTGATCCAGCTCTCCACTACGGCCTGGGAAAGCCATAGAAGACGGCCCAAGTAGGCCCCTGCACCTGTGTAGGCCTGGAAGCGGCTCCTGGCTTCGGATTGGCACAGCTCTGGCCGTTGCAGCCATCTGGCGAGTGAATCAGTAGGTGGAAGACCTCTTTGTCTGTCTCTGCTTCTGCTCTCTTTATCTGCCTTTCAAGTAAATAAATACATCTTTTAAAATAAATGGCCCAAGTGCTTCAGCCTGTGCCACCCATGTGGGAGGCCAGGATGGAGTTCCAAGCTCCTGGCTTCAGCCTGGCTGGCCCAGACTTGGCTGTTGTGGTCATTTAGGGAATGAAACAGTAGATAAAAGATATCTCTGTCTGTGTGTGTGTGTCACTCTGCCTTTCAAATCTTTTAAAAAAAAAAAAGAAAAAAGGATTGGAGGTGAGGGGAGGAAAGGGAATGGAGAAATAAAAGAAAGGAAAAAAACAGGAGTTTACACAGCCCGATCCTGGGCTTTCTGACATACAGTGAAGAGTGGATTGAGCACAATATGTGTGCTAAGAGAGTGCAGTAGCTACAGTTCAGGAGGAAAACCCAGAGTATTCAAAAAAGCTGAAACAAGAGAAAAATCATCATTCTCTCCCTTTCGTGCTTCCTGCAAGGAACTTGAGCTCCCTGGTGTGACTGGAAACTGTGTACTGCAGGACGCACCTGGGCACGGGTGCCGCTGCCCACAGAGGACCCTGGAGAAAGCCCGAGGTCTGGCCTTCAGGGCAAGAATGAGAAAACTTGGACCACGTTCTCTCATCCGGCCCACTCGGCTGTTCAGAAGCAAACGTTCTGATGGGTGCAAAGCATAGGCAGGAGGCACAAGTGTGGGTGTTGTAACCGCACAGCAGGCTGACACCAGCGACCAACAACTGTATTCCAGCCAACAATGTGCTGTATTCCACAGCAGCTGCAGTGCTCTGACCACAACGCAATGATAAACAGACAAGGTGACAAGGATGCCCGTGACACAGTGCACACCATCACATCGCACCCTGTAAATATGGACAGTGCTGGCAATAAAATCTTAAGCACCTACTTCGAGAAACAAAGCCAAGGCAGTGGCTTAGCATTCCTGTGTCTCTTTTGAGTAATAACAGTAGCTCAGAAGATCTCTGGCGTTTAAAAGGTGTTTCAAAGTGAGGCTTTGAAGTCCCATAGCCCAGGCTGCCACTGCAACCTAGAATCTCTTCCACACCCGCTGTGCTTCCCAGCTGGGGCCATTATTTTTAGACCTCAAGCTAGTTCTGCATTTCTGTGCAAATACTAACCACTAGGGGTTTCTTGGAGTTGGGGGCCAGGGGCTGTGTAAACCCACGAGCAGGGGTTTTTCATTGTTTCTAAAGTCTGACTTTTCTTCCAGTGGCAGCAGAAAATACACAGCTATTGCAAAACCCAGACGCATCTTCCCCAACTGGCCCTATTCCCCCAGCTGCAGGAAAGCAGGTCACCTCGCTATCACGAGAGGTCATGCCTAGGACTCAGTAAAACAGCAAACGTCCACTCGCCGCATGGCCTTCCAGGTCCCAGTGCAGCAGTCGGAACTAAATGCACCTTTTACACATGATCCTTGTTAGAGGCATGGGGAGTGCTCTAAGCAGAGAGATATTTGCATGTATTTCCCTCTGGACAGCGAGATAGACAACCATGTACATCATGACCAAAACGGAGATCTTTTCAGAGAATAACATTGTATAATCTGCTTCTTTCCACATCTAGGCCATTTCTAAACTTTTAGCTATTATTCAAAATGTCAGCTGATTAGACACGAGTGATTGGGGAGGGGCCACCAGACCCTCCTCCTGCTGTCACCGCCAGGACCCACCCTCACTGACCCACTTTACAGAGATGGGAATGCAGTCAAACCAGAGAAGTCTAGATGGTGACACATGCACAGTGACACCGCTTCATTATACAATCATTATACTGTAATGAGCACGGCAGTTTTGTCTTCCCGTCACCCTTGCCCCACCGTGGGTATTCCTAATGCATGCTGGGAAGCCACATGCAGACAGAACCCTAGGTCAGCAATTCTCAGGTGTCAATCAGAAATGACAGCCACGAGCATCACAGCCATGTAGCCAGTCAACACCCCTCGCACTTCCGGGACAAAGCCTGAAACCAGGGGAACAGAGGGCCACATCCCTCTCAACTGGCCCCCCTCCCTTGGAGAGTCCTTTAATAAACTTTGCCTTAATTCCTACGACCATCTCTCTGAACTGTAACTCTGCTTCGTCAGCACAAAAGAATCAAGGCAAGCTGACCACTGCTAGAGACAAAGAGATGGAGAAGCCAGGTGCTTCTCCTGGTCTCCCATGCGGGTGCAGGGCCCAAGCACTTGGGCCATCCTCCCCTGCCTTCCTGGGCCACAGCAGAGAGCTGGACTGGAAGAGGAGCAACCGGGACTAGAACCCGGGGTGCCGGCCGGCACTACAGACGGAGGATTAGCCAAGTGAGCTGCGGCGCTGGCCACCTGAATGTATTTGTAGTTATTATTCAGCACCTTAAGATCCCCACACAATATTTAAAACTGTTTGTGTATTCAGTGGCTAGTTGAACCCAGTGTTCTGCTGAGACAAAGCCAGGTGACAGGGATGAGCCTGTCTGAGCTAGCTCCCCGTGTCTTCAGACCCACACCAGCGCCCTCGGGGGTCCCCCTGGAAGTAGATAAAGTCACCAACATCCTCAGCACACTCCCACAGCAGTCCCCACACTGCACACTGATGTGCTCTGCGAACTCACAAGGAGGCTGGAGCCATTTCGGATCTGCACAGGTAACGCAGTGATACCTGCGGGACATGGCATGGGTTGCTAGGCTGAGGGAGCTACTGTTTCAATGGCAGAGCCCCATGACGCTCTCAGAAGTGTCCAACCTTTTTTTTTTTTTTTTTTTTTTGGACAGGCAGAATTAGTGAGAGAGAGAGACAAAGGTCTTCCTTCCATTGGTTCACCCCCAAATGGCTGCCATGGCCGGCACACTGTGCCGATCCGAAGCCAGGAGCCAGGCGCTTCCTCCTGGTCTCCCATGTGGGTGCAGGGCCCAAGCACTTGGGCCATCCTCCACTGCACTCCTGGGCCACAGCAGAGAGCTGGACTGGAAGAGGAGCAACTGGGACAGAACCGGCACCCCAACCGGGACTAGAACCCAGAGTGCTGGCGCCACAGGCGGAGGATTAGCCTAGTGAGCCATGGTGCCGGCCTCAAGTATCCAATGTTGGCAACAGTGGGTGTTCAGGAATGTGTGATAAAACCCAGAAACCAGGGGCTGCCCTGCTGGTGCTGGCAGCAGTGCCGGCATCCCTTATGGGCGCAGGTTCAAGTCCTGGCTGCTCTACTTCTGATCCAGCTCTCTGCTCTGGACTGGGAAAGCAGTAGAAGATGGCCCAAGTCCTTGAGCCCCTGCATCTACATAGGAAGAAGCTCCTGGCTCCTGCGTCGGCTCAGCTCCGGCTGTTGAGGTCATCTGGGGGGTGAACCAGCAGAAGGAAGAACTCTTGTAGATCTCTGTCCCTCTAACTCTTTAAAACAATTTTTTTCAAAAAATAAGTATTTAGGGGCCGGTGCTGTGGCGTAGCGGGTAAAACCATTGCCTGCAGTGCCAGCATCCCATATGAGTGCTGGTTCGAGTTCCGGCTACTCCACTTCCAATCCCGCTCTGTGCTGTGGCCTGAAAAGGCAGTGAAAGATGGCCCAAGTCCTTGGTCCCCTGCACCCGCGTGGGAGACCCAGAGGAAGCTCCTGGCTCCCAGCTTCAGATCAGCGCAGCTCCAGCCATTGCAGCCAACTGGGGAATGAACCAGTGGATGGAAGACCTCTCTCTCTCTCCCTCTCCTCTCTGTAACTCTTTCATATAAATAATAAAATAGATCTTAAAGAAGTATTTAATGAGAGTCCTGGGCCCCCTCAATTATTTGAGTGAAATTCAATTACAAATGGTGAAATGTGAACAGGACTGGTGGACACATTAATGGCAATAACCTGGTTGTGCCCTCTTGTATTTTGTAAGAGGTTATCATGGGGGATAGCTGGGTTAAACCGAAATGGCACTGTTATTTCTTTTAACTTAATGCATGAAAGACTTTGTATATAAATTATGTATGAACTTAGGTTTTTAAACATCTTGGAAAGGGATTTTATCTTTCTTGCATAATTCACTTTTAAAATCTAGAAAGCAGTTGGTTTTTGATGTCTTTTTTTTGAAACTCTGTTGCCATAAAATAAATATAATAATGGTTTAGTAAGGTGTGTGCTTAGAGCAGACCTATTCCTGGTGAACCAACTTATGAAAGTCTACTGTAGCTCCAAGCCCAAAGGGATAGAGGCCGAGTTCCTTTTGAGTCATTTTCAACAAGTTTCCCGACATGGGCACTATCATCTGTGTTTGGCAGATGACGACTTAAGTTATTCGATTTGCCATTAAGGAAACATGGGAATATTTCAGCCCAGCTCTGTCTGGCTCCAGGTCTCATACATTGTCCCATATGACCGAAAGGAAGTATAGCGTACAGGCAGATGACCTACCGTGAGTTGGGGCCCCGACCAGCAGCACCTGGGTCAAGGTCTCGTTTATCAGCACGTGGCCACTCGACAGTGCAGTGCCCAGTTTCCCCATTGCCTGTGAAACGTGGCAGATCAGCACCTTACACCTGAGAACTGTTCTCTGGGGCGTCTGCTCTTGGCGGGGACCGAGGGGCCGCCGTACCTTATCTCCAGAAATGGTAAATTCACTTTGGTAGCTGGGTGGGAAGTAGCCGTACACTCGGCCCAGGTTCTTATTCTCGTCATGGCTGTGGACCAAGAACCTTGACATAGAAGGAAGCACAGGGGACCGAGCTGGCCAGACATCCAGGCTGGAGGGAAAAATCAGATACACTCCCTTCCCTCACCCACGCTGTCCATCCCAGGATCGTGGCTCTGGCCCTGTGGGGTCTATGGAGGGAAAACCCCAGCAGCGAGGCCACACCCATCTGCCCGCCTCCCAACAGCAAATGCAGATGGGGCTGACTTGTGCCCCCCGCCCCAGATCCCTGCGTTGCAGGCTGAACCCCAGGTCCTCTGGATGCGAGCCTATCAGGGAAGGCGATCAGGTTAACATGAGGTCCCTGGGCTGGGCCCTAACTCAGTAGGACTGAAGCCCTCACACTAGGGGAAATCAGGACACACATAGGACACGACCCTGCAAGGACACAGGGAGAAGACGAAGCCTAGGACAGGGACCTCAGGAGAAGCCAGCCCTGCGGACACCCTAACACTGGACTTGCCACAGCAGTGAGATAATAAACATTTACATTTCTGTGGTCCTGTAAGGCCACCCGAGCAAAGGCATACGCTGATTTACCAGACCTGCAACCTTGCCCGAGAGCCGTCACCTCCCCTCGAAGGACGAGGACATCTTCACCCCTTTCCCCACACCCCCCACTCCCTGGGCCCCACCACAGCGAGCCTCTGTGCCCCGTCCTCGCTGGTCCCCACCCGACACCAGCACCCACCGGCTGGCGTTCTTCCAGGTGGGGCTCCCGACCAGCAGCAAGCTTCTGTTGTCCACCCTGGCACCGTGCAGGGAGTACCCAAACCAGCCGAAGTCCTCCTGCCCTGCCACCTTCCAGTCAGCAGCCTCCACATCCAGGTCCCCTAGGAAAGACAGCCAGCCCCTTGGCTCTAAGTGAGAAGGCCAGCCGGCGCCAACAGGGCTCCTCTTTTAGGCAAACACGTAACGAGTTGGTTCCTGCTGGGCTCTTGCATGGCTTCCCAGGACTCCAACATCAGAAGTGAACACATTTCTGGAGCTCGCTTCTGTGGGGTGGAGGATGCTGTTTGCAATGACCCTGCTCTGGGGCACACCTAAGGTCCCAGGTGCTTCTCTTGTGCATTGAGGGACTCTGAGATGACCTAGCGGTGCCCTCTGCATCGGGCCACTTTTTGCACCCTGTGGTTCTATCCACGTCACTTGTCAGAGTACCTGAGCGAGGAAGCGATGGTTAGGCAAGTTTGGTGAAATGATACAGAACGTGGAAGAGAGACAAAGCCTCACACAAGAGGAGCTGTCACAGACACAGAGCAGAGCTAGTTTCCACCCATCCCTCCACCCCCACCCCACCCCGCCCTGCCCCGAGGCACTACCTTTGTCACTCTGGCTGGGGCCAGAATAGAACGCAGCCACAATCCCCTTCTGCTTCCCTCCAGCAGGTGCAAAAGGAGAGCCAATCACAAGGTCAGGGGCACCATCTCCATTCATGTCTGCAGCCAGGAGTGTCCAACCCAAGTTACAGTAGACGTCCTTTAGAGGAAGCCAGGAAAGCATGCGTCACCCAGCCCCAGAGGCTACTGGGACGCACCTAGCTCTGCGTTAAAGAATTGTTTAAAGTTTATTTATTGAAGAACTACAGAAAGACAAAGCTCCCACCCACTGGTTCACTACTCAGACACCCACAGTGACTGGCTGGGGCAGAAGCAGAAGCCAGGAACTCAATCCAAGTCTCCCACATGAGTGGCAGGAACCCGGTGACTTAAGCCATCACCTGCTGCCTCCCAGGGTCCTTGTTGGCAGGAAGCTGGAGTCAGGAGCTGGAGCTCAAACGCAGGCAGCACTCCCCTGTGGGATGCGGTTTCTCCTACCTACATCCTCAACACCTGCTCAGCAAGGTCTAAGATCTGTGTCTGACCAAGCAGTAAACCTACCTGGCAAGAGATGGTGACGTTAGCGGAGGAAGCCATCCTTCCTTGTCTGGAACCGAAATAGACGTACACTGCACCCTAGACAGGGGAATCATCGGAGAGCATCAGGCTCAGGAGGCGACTCAGAAACCCCAATTAAGGGCAAAGCACAGAGGACCGACCGGGAAATAACCATCCCCTTCCCCTGCAGTTAGCACAGTGAGGGACAGACACCCATCCTACGCATTGCTGCGGGCTGAAGTCAAGTTTTTAAAAATCCCGTCACTTCCGTGTTTGCCTCCCTCTCGTGTCGCTCAGGAGCTGCCACAGCGGACACGCAGTGCCTCTGCAGGAAGCCTCACTCACCCCTGCCCACTGCCAGGCCCGGCTGAGTTCCCATCTCTCCCACGAAGCCTTCCCCACCCAGCCCGTTGTACCTCTGATCTCAAATACACCAGTCTGTCCCCCTCACCTGCCTGGGGACATGCACCATGCTACTGGTCAGTTCCCCTCCCACCCCCCACTCCCACTTCCCGTAGCCTTACTCTGTAGGTGAGCTGCTCAGAGCCCACGGAGGGTGCACCCACAGCCAGGTCAAGCGCCCCGTCCTTGTTAAAGTCTAACACGGCCAAGGCTGAGCCAAACCGACCTGCAGGCTGAAGAGACACAGGTTATCTCGCAGGGCAGGGGTGGGGGGGAGCCCCAGCCTTGGGAATAACACTCCAGACTCCCTGGGCTGGACAGGGCTAGGGGCCTGCCCATCACCCAGGACCACAGCAGCCTGGAGCCCACAACGCCTCGGCTGGGGGTCCTGCCCCAGGGGTGTCCAGGTACTCAGGCTGCCCAGGAAGCACTGAGCCGGTCCTTTTTGAGTTCCAGGTTGGGAGAATATGGTCCTGTGCACACCCACCCCTACGGACCTCACCACACTCATCTTCAAAAGTATCCAAAACAGTCACCGTGGGGCCCCAGCAACATCTACGGGCACTCAGGGTGTGCCAGGGCCATGCTGGCCGCTGCCAGTGACCATCACGGAATACCACGACATAAACTTTCAAATTCAGTCTCCCAGCTGCACTAGGTACCACTTCAGATACTCAGAAGCCTGCCCTTGGGGCTCCCGCTCTGGCCAGCAACCCCATGGGTGCACTGGGAGGCATTGCTCCGGCCACTTCCCATGGACTAGGGCAGCTGCTTGCTGCCCCACTGTCACAGTTTACAGACGGGAAACTTGCTCTGTGCAGGGATGGTTTTCTCCCCGGGTAGGTTTTCCAGCTCTCTCTTCTCACGCTGTCCAGGATCAGTCTACGCCTCCAAGTAATTCGCTAGGTTCTGCAGTTCTACTGGGACATTCCTGACAGACTCACAGGGTGATGCATGCCACGTACCACACACGCCCGGTGCCCACGTCTGGGACCTCTTGGCCAATCTCTCCACCCCATGTGCAGTGGCATCTCCGAGCACTGCCCCTTGCACAAGACAGGAACTTGATAAACAAGACCTGATCGCCCCAGGGACTCCAGGCACACTGTGGCAGGGTAGAGACCCACGGCCAGGCCTGCTCCAAGGACGAGTTCTTTCAAAACTACAGCTGTGCCATCCTCCTGCCACTCAGCCAGACACTCCCAGAGTGCAGGATTCCCAAGCAGACACTCCTTGAGGGAGCTCACACCAGCCCAGGGCTGGAACAAAGGGCGCCTCTCCTGTCCACACCTGAACCCGGACATCTTCCAGGCCACTGGAGGAGGAGGGCCCAGAGCCACCTCCCTCCTTGCCCAAGGTTAGCATCCTCAGGAAGCAGCTGCCTCTCATATTCCCATCTGAGTGATTCCAGAGGATTAGATCCACCCAAAGGTTTGATATGAACAGCTTTGTGGAGACCACGAAGCAAGAGGAATGGGTGCATGGAATTCTCTAGAAAAGGGGACAGCCCCTGAGACTGGGGGACCCCACAATGATGGCCACTGCCCGTTTCCACAGCCTACGCTAGAACACGCACCACTGTACTTGTTTTGAAAAGATGTTATCTCTGCTATAGCATTAACTTCACAGCAAAAACACAAGTGGCTTGCGTGGGACAAGAACCAGAATCGAACCCCAGTCCAGGCTTCCTTCCTGGATGGCTCACACTCACACCGTGCAGTGCCAGACCAGTGTCGCCGCGAGAACCCCATGCTCCAGCCCTTCCTTGCTATTCTTAAGGACCATTGCTTCTGATGTCTGGAAAGCCTTCTGGGACCCTAATATTCCCAATAGGAATCAGTGCTCCGGTCCCACGAGGAATGTGTGTACAGTCACTGTGGATTTCCCTGGTGACGCATAGCCACTTAAAACAAAGGAATGAAATCTGCACAAAGTCTGCAGCTTCATTACTAGTGAAAAAACCGATTTTTCCCCCATGTTGGACAAGTATACCATAATTATCTAAGATATTAATGTAGGGACAACCTGGTGATGGGTACAGAGAACTCTTTGTGCTTCCTTTACAAGTTTTCTGTGAATCCAAGATGTTTACAAAGCAAGAATTAAGAGGTTTTGTATTATCTAGAAATCACAACCCAACTGACCACTCGACGCAGTCCTCAGCAGCACACTTGTTTATGGAAGGCCTCAGACTGAACACGCAGTTAGTGGTGGGACGAAGTCAATGACATGAGGATTTTTCAAATGAACAGTGCACACCCATGTGGGCCACCAGCTGTTAGCTACTGTGACTGTTCCTATTGCTGGCACCCGTTCAGCCTGGAAAATCTGCCAAGACACGTGGGCAGGGGCTTTCTGAGCCCCAGCAGAGAGAATACGAGAGGCTTTCTCACCTGGGAGCCCTCCAGGATCACGTGGGCCTCCTTGTCCAGGTCCAGGTCGATGGGGGGCAGGCCCAGGTCGGTGCCATAGAGGAGGTACACACGCCCAATCTGGATGTGGCCAGTGCGGCTGTAGCCTGGGGCCCCCACCACGAGGTCACCATATCCATCCTGGTTGAGGTCAGCAGAGACCATTGTCCTTGGGGGAGAGGAGAGCACCCATTCCAGCCAGTGAGCACTATGAGCTATACTTCCTGCTTCTTTCCTTTCTAGAATCCAGAGTCTTCACTCCTCTCACTTTACCACCGCTGACTACTCCCCCTGAGCCTGTATTGTTTGTGCAATTCACAGCCTCTCTCTCCGAGGGGGAAGACAAAACAAAAACGGGTGAATCAAGGCCCGTAGGCATTCCTGTGCCACAGAACAAGAGCAGCTGAGAAGTGGTCTCCCAGGGCATGAAGTGCTCCGTGTGACTCCCAGTGCAGCCGAAGCACAACCCAGGCCGTGCGTCAGGACAGACAGGACAACTGCGCCCAGCCAAGGCCTCCAGGAAAGGGCACGGGCTGCTTTCTGATCTGCTCAACCCATTTCAATTTGCTACCCATCAGAGTTCCGCTCGTGTCACATACCCTGTTTATTCTTACCATAGCACAGAGGTGCCTTGTTTTAGACCAAGTCAAGCGTCCAATATGTTTAGCGAGTGTCCCCTAAATGAGGTCCCATGACCTACCCATTACAAATCTGGGTAAACACGGTCCATGATTCACATGCCACTACTGGGGCTGGCAAGGCCCAAAGGCATCTGTTTATTCTAGTTTATGCAGCCGCACAAGGAACAAATTCAGGAGACAGCAAAAGGGAAGTGTAGTTTCTGAAAGCTGGGGTGCCGGGAAGGTGGGGCAGACCCCCCAACAGAGCAGCAGCTGCTCTCTGCACCCCCGAGGCTTGGCGCTGGGTGGCAGAGGCCCTGGGCGGCTGTCCTGGTACAGCTGCCAGCCCAGGAAGGCAGTCAAGAGGAGCTGCCAGTCCCAAGGGAGTGAATGGTGCGGAGGGAACATTTGCCTCCCGCAGCCTGGGCTGGAGCTGAATGCATGAGTGGCTTAAAAAGGAAAGATTCGGTCAGCTGTTTGTTGGGAGGAAATGGGATTCAAGAAGCCTGATTTCAACAAAAATCTCCCGAAAACAGTTACTTGCACATTGTTGGGCTCTAACTTTCTGTTTGTAAGGTTATCCTGGGGTACCATGGCTTTTACCATGTCAAGTTACAATATCCAAACCACTAAAGTAACTATCTGATTAAATTTTTCTAAGGTCATTAGACTGCAAAAAAAAAAAAAAAACACTGTGGCAATAGAGTTCCAAGTATGTCTGAGCTTTACAAATACTCTAAGGCTTTCCTGCCGTCAAAGTGAAATCTTGCATGTGAAGCATATTTGACTAACTTTAAGGAGATCCTTTCACCGTATAATAACTTGTCCACTAATGCTTCTGTTGATGGTGAACTGACTGGGAAATCGGGTGCTGACAGACACTGTTTAAAATATGCTAAATGAGGGGCCAGCACTGTGGCGCAGCCGGTAAAGCTGCCACCTGCAGTGCCAGCATCCCATATGGGCACTGGTTCAAGTCCTGGCTGCTCCACTTCCAATCCAGCTCTCTGCTATGGCCTGGGAAAGCAGTAGAAGATGGCCCAAGTCTTTGGGCCCCTGCACCCACATGGGAGACCTGGAGGAAGCTCCTGGCCTTGGATCAGCTCAGATCTGGCTTTTGCAGCTAACTGGGGGAGTGAACCAGCGGATGGAAGCCTCTCTCTCTGTGTGCCTCTCCTTCTATCTGTAACTCTGACTTTCAAACAAATAAATATGCTGAATGACTGAATGAGAGTAACACACAGACACAGCAACAAGTGAGATACACGCACACATACCAACCCAGCCTCGCATAGGGCGATGACAGGTAGTAAGATGCTGAGGGGCTGGTGATGTGTTTCAGCGGCTCCCCAGAGCTGCCCGTCAACATGGTCCGAATTCTCTCCTCCAAAGCTTGGTACGCGAATGATAAGGAATCCTGAAAAAGGAGATTCATTACAACAAGGAAAACCACAGGCCATTATCCCTGATGAACAGAGATGTAAAAATCCCCAAGCAGAATTCAACAGCACATCAAAAGGCCATTCAGCACCATCAAGAGGGATGCAGCCCAGGGAGTCAAGAATGGCTCAGTAGGGGCCAGCACCGTGGCAGATCTGGTAAAGCTGCTGCCTGTGGCGCCAGCATCCCATATAGGTGCTGGTTCCAGTCCTGGCTGCTCCATTTCTGATCCAGCTCTCTGCTAATGTGTCTGGGAAAAGCAGCAGCAGATGGCCCAAGTGCTTGGGCCCCTGCACCCACATGGGAGACCAGCATGAAACTGCTGGCTTCAGATTTCAGCCTAGCCCAGCTCTGGTTGATATGGCCAATTGGAATGTGAACCAACAGATGGAAGATATCTCTTCTTGTCTCTCCCTGTCTCGCTGTAACTCTTTCAAACACAATAATGGTGCTTCTTACCTGTGGCGCCATCTTAGGCTCTAGCCCCTGCTACCACCTTGTACCGTAAGCTTCAGTCCTAGCCCAGCCTGGCTGGCTAGGAGTCAGGTGACCAAATGGTCCAACCACAAGTGTCAGCTCCAGCCCCACCCCAACAGGATTCGCTGCTTCTACTTCCCTATCCCCTGCAAGACTAACAGGGCGTGCTCTCGCGCCCTCTCCCTCTGGCCTGTCCGGTTTCCCCCACCCAGTGAGAAACCTTTCCCTTAACTCCATGTTGGGGTGTTTTCTGGTGACTTTTCAAAATCTTTTTTAAAACTGCTTTAGAGAGTTAGCTGGGTCTTACTTCAAACCTCTTAGGTTACCGATTTGCAGAACCTAATCAAGCAAAACTATTTGTACAGACTGAACTTTTAGAAAAGACAATGCTGTTCGTTCAATTTATGACAATCATTGTACTTGTGTATATAAACCTTTTATTTTCCAAACAAATGAGCTAGAAAACACTAGGTTGTTAAAAATACCCTCCAGCCAGTGCCGTGGCTCACTAGGCTAATCCTCCGCCTGCAGTGCCAACACCTGGGGTTCTAGTCCCGGTTGGGGCACCGGATTCTGTCCCGGTTGCTCCTCTTCCAGGCCAGCTCTCTGCTGTGGTCCAGGAGTGCAGTGGAGGATGGCCCAAGTACTTGGGCCCTGCACCCGCATGGGAGACCAGGAGAGGCACCTGGCTCCTGGCTTCAGATCAGTGCAGTACGCTGGCCGCAGTGGCCATTGAGGGGTGAACCAATGGAAAAGGAAGACCTTTCTCTCTGTCTCTCACTGTCCATTCTGCCTATAAAAAGAAAAAGAAAAAAAAAACCTCCAAACCACACCAAGCTGCTTCAAGCCCAAGCCTCCAAAAGCCAGGTGGGCATGAGAGATCATCTGCAGGGTGTTGGGAGCTGTACATTGAAGAATGTGGGTGACAACCAGTCCTCCCCCATCTCCCCCTTCCCCCAGGATACTCAATGTCCTTAACATGCTTACTGCAGAGACACACGTGCAGGCTGGAGTGACCCTAAGCAGGCTGGCAGCACTGAATCCACCCAAGTCTCAGGGATGCAGCTCTACGTCTACCCAAGGGTGACCCAAGACCATACAACTTCCCAGGCCTGCCCCAAAGCAGGGCAGATCAGCTCAGAGCCACGAGGTGGCTGGGTGAGCCCAGGCCAGGGGGTAGTGCAGGACCCGAGACCATTGCTCCTCCCCTACTACTCCTACAGGCAGGCTGCAAAGAGATTGTACACCCCAGAGCTTAATTCTAGCTCGCTCATTGACCCAGATACCAAGACAGGCATCGAGAATAGGAGCTCCCTCCTTACAGAACTCAATTTTTCATAAAGGAGACAAATCTAAATACAGTAAGACACCAACAGGTGCTTTGATGGAGGTTTCCAGGTCAAGGACCAGCAACGTAATTTGGGGATCCCAGTACAAGACATAAATAAAGAGCCCTCTGCTCCGATGGTAAGAATTTTAAGCCAGTGATGACAGAGCATTAAACCAAGTGCGGGGCCCCTGCAGCTGGTCCTGTGTAGACTCTTGTCCACCCTTACAGATGTCACCACTGTGTGGTCTGAACCCTTCTGATTTTAAGAGCCTGACCTAACGCAGTGCCCATTTACCCTTCCCAAGCCGTTCTTAGATCCCCGGTCTTGTGTTCCAAACGAAACTACTCAAACATCCTGAAACTTTCCCAACTCACTACCAGAAATGCATTCCCTCACTGATCAAACGCTAACTACTGCTCTTGGTCAAACTCAAACACCACCTCTTTCACAAAGCCCACTCTGATTGTCTCCAAGGCAAAAATTTCTCTCCTTATCCATTCCACCAGCCCACCATCGTATTTATTATACTCTACCCACACAATGGTTATTTCTGTATTTGTCATCCCCTACTTAAGTGTTCTAAAGGTTGGGGTCCATTTCTCTTTCGCTTTACATCCCCCAGTGCACTGTCTTCACTCCAGATGAGCCCAGGGATGAATTTTGCTTGCAGTGGCATCCCTCCGCCCGGGGCTGTGTACAGCGAACCTTCAATGGTGCTGACACTACTTGAGGTAAGGCCAAAGTAGGGCTGGCTCAGTGCCCAGAGCCACCCAGGGCTCCAACAGACCCGCCAGAGGCAATGAGGTCTGGACTCAAGACTCAGGGCGACTCTGAAATAAGCCACAACAGGAGGCCAGGGTACTTGCTGGCCTGGCACAGGCACAGGCGACTTTCCATGAGCAACTGAATACACAGGGTCACTGCAAAACAGGATGTCACAAGAAACGAGGTGTCCTCCCTCTGCTCCAAGCAGAAAATTCTCACCGGAGTCCAGGAGTCTACGCTAAAGAACACTCCTCGTTCAGTATAGTTGATGTTCCTTCTAATATCTTTAGTTGTGGATTGAGTCAAATTCCTATGGAAATCGTTTTTCACAGCTTTTGAGCTGTTGGAGAAAGAGAGGAAGAAGATGGTTAAGACTGGGCCAATAACTAATCCCTTGAATAATTAAATTCAAAAATAGTGTCAAGCTTGTCACAGGTTAAAGGGCCATTAAAAAAATCCCTTTTTAAAATTTATTTATTTGAGTGAGACACAGAGAGGGAGAGGCAGATTTTCCAACTGCTGGTTTACTCCTAAATGGCCACAATGGCCAGGGCTGGGCCAGGATCCTGGAATTCCCTCCAGATCTCCCAGGGGGATGACAAGGCCCCGAGCACTGGGGCCATCCTCCACTGTTTCTCCAGGAGCAATAGCAGGGAGCTAGGCTGGAAGCAAGAGCAGACAGGACTCAAATCGGTGCTCCAACAGGAGATGCTGGCGCCAGCCCCAAGATCATAAAACTTTCACATCTGAAGGTTAAAGGAGCAGTATCACAAAAAACTATAGAAAAACTGACTCCACAAAATCTTTTAGTAAATATATTTCCAAGGTTTAAAAGATTACCTATCTAATCCACCTAAGCTGTCTAATCTACTCTATCTGATAATCTATCTTCGTCTTCTATAGCCTCAACGTTCCACGGCATGGGGTAGGGAAAAAAAGGCTCAAATTCCTTCCAGATTACTAAAGCATTAGGGACTGCAACATTACACACAACAAGTCCACGGCTAGGGTGGAGGTCAGGGCCACTGGTACAGGCATACTGAATTATCTTTAAAGATATTCTGGTATCATTTATATGGCAGACATTCTCACATTCAGATATTCTAACCAGCCTGCACAGCAGATACCTCGGGCAGCCAGTCAGACCTCACACTGATCCAGAAGTGGGTGATAGAAGGGAACGCAAGGCCCTGTGCAGGAACTAGCGGGGGCAGGCTATTGGCATGTTCTGTTCAGTTTAAAAACAGAACGAGGGGCTGGCGTTGTGGCGTGGCTGGTAAAGCCACCAGCTTCAATGCTGGCATTCCCATATGGGTGCCGGTTCCAGTCCTGGCTGCTCCAGTGCTGATCTGGCTCCTTGCTAATATACCTGGGAAAGCAGCAGAAGATGGCTCAAGTGCTTAGGCCCTTGCACCCATGTGGGACACCTGAAGAAGCTCCTGGCTTCAGTTTGGCCCAGCCCTGGCTGTGGCAGTGGCTTGCAAAGTGAACCAGCAGATGGAAGATCTCTGTCTCTCCCTCTCTAACTCTGCATTTCAAATAAGACAAATCTTTAAAAAAAAAACCAGAACAAGAACAGCGCTTACCCATTTCAAATCAATTAATAAGGGCTGACTGAACCCTATTTGCACAATTTCTGTCGATGGTGAAGATGGGAAGCTCTAAGATCAGTATCCCTAGGGCCTCTCCTGGCACTACCTTCTTTTGAGAACCTAACCTTGGCTCACCCTTAAATATTCCAGCTGAACCATCACCAGTCCAGGGAGACTTTGTTGTGCCTGGATTAGGGTCCTGGTTCTTTTCCTCCCCAATCTTCAGCAGTATCCACCATCAGTTGTGCAGGGCCCAGCACGAGCTGGGCACCTGCCCTAAGAGAGAGCAGGGCTCTCTTTGTCTTTGCTGGTCACAGGGCTTGAACCACATCCTGGCACCTAACGACTCACATGGTACCTTATTATTTGTATATTTCACTAAAAAATATTTATGGACAATACTAACAGTACGGTTAAGTGAATGAATGGTTGGTGGCCAGTTCTGGCTCCAGCTGTTAAGAGTACGGGTCAGGTCTGCCCTCTTCCTGAGAAATTGCAAGATACGGCTTTTCCCCAGTCTTTCTCAGCGTTGTTGTGCATAAACTCGATAAGACTAAGGATACTAATTGGAAAATGGCGAATCAGGGAGCACCATGCTTCGCAGGGCTAGGGAGAAACAGGGAGGAGAAGCGTAGGAGGTATACGCTCCATGGAGATTAGATGAGAAAACCACCCAGGGAGCCCACAGGAAGAGAGGAACCGGCTTGAATCGGTGCGGTGAGTGATGGCCTGTACCCAAAGAGCTCAGAAAACTGGAGACGGGGATAGCCGAGCCAGCCGCAATTTTGGGGGCGGGGGGGGATGGGGGGCGAAGGAGGGGTGGAGATGGTGTGGGCAGAATGGACAGCAGCAATCTATGGGTTTAGAACCTGCAAGAGCATAGCGCAAGTCCAGATGAGAACCCAGGGAGCCAGCAGTTGCTGGTGGTCACCTGAAGTCCAAGTGGAAGGGCAGAAAGGCAGCTGACCGAAACCAACCTCCCTGCAAAGCAAAACCCGGGACCCGGGACCAGGCAGAGAGAGGGTAGATGCCATTTGAAATCAGGACTACACCAGGGAAGCCTGCAGGCACGCACACACAGCCCACTGAGACGGCGCACCTGAACGCAGAGCTGGCAGGCGTTAAGCCAGTGACTACAGTGTGTGATCCAGAGTTAGGAATGGAGGGAACAGCCCACAGCCCCCACTGTCTCTGATCAACCAGGAATGGCTCGGCAACTACCAGGAACAGAGCAGTGCCCACTAAGAGCAGTGTCTGGGGGACCCCAGGTGCCGAGATCTTGGGACCTAGGTGACTACATGAAAAACTGCTGGGCATAGCTGGGAATCATTACCCTGGAAACTGGTCCCACCCTAGAGCCCCCAGGGCACCCCCACCACACACCTCCTGGTATTCACTAAAAGGGCAGATATTACAGGAAGCCACAGAAGCATCACCCCCCCCAAAAATAAAACTCAACAGAAGAAAAATTTAAAAACTCCAAAAATGCAAAAAAAACAAAAAAAAATTCAACAATAGGGAAGTCACCATGAGTTTCCCAGAGGAACACAATAACATTTCAATGTTAGAATGCAAAGATAAAGAGATCAAATGCCAGAAATGGAGTTTAGCAAGTTAATCATACAATTGTTTTAAAAAATCAGAAGCAAATCCAGAAACTAAAGAAAACTATACAAGACATGAATGAAAATGTTTCCCAGGAAATCAAGAATATAAAGAGAAATAAAAATGAAATTTTAGAAATTAAGAATCCAACGGATCAAATAAAAAATGCAGTGGAAAATCTCATCAGCAGAGTTGTTGAGGCAGAGGAAAGAATATCCGAACTAGAAAATGAATCTTGGGAATCTATCTTACAGTCAGACAAAAAAAAAAAAAAAAAAAGAAAATTGAAAATTCAAACATACAGGTCTTAGGAGTACTTGCTTGGAATGGAAAGAGAAAAGGGAATAGAAAGCCTATTTAGTGAAATAATTACAGAAAACCCCCAATTTGATGAAACAGATGTTCAAATAAAGGAAGCACATAGAACTCCTATCAGTCATGACCAGAAAAGATCTTCACCATGACATATTGTAGTCAATCTCTCCACAAAGCAGATTCTAAAGTGGCCACAAGAAAAATGGCACAGAGGATCATCAATTAGACTCACAGCTGACTTCTCATCTTAAAGCCTACAGGCTATAAGGGAATGGTGAGAAATAGTCCATGTCTTAAAAAACCCTGTCAACCCACAAATCTTACATTTATGAGTTGAAGGTGAAATAAAGACCTTCTATAACAAACAGAAATTGAAAGAATGTCAAAACTTGTCCAGCCCTACAGAGAATGCTTAAGGATGTGCTACAAACAGATAAACAGAAACATGGCCACCATTATGACAGAATGAGAAGGCAGAAAATCCACTAGTAGAAGTACAAAAGAAATCAAAAGTAAACAATAGGAATAATTATAAACATAAAATGGCAGGGCCAAGTCGTTACTTATCAATAGTCACCTTGAATGTAAATGGCCTCAATTCTGCAGTTAAAAGGCACAGCTTGGCTGAATGGATTGAAAAACAAGACCCATCTATGTGCTGCTTACAAGAAGCACATCTCACCAACAAACCTACCTGCAGACTGAAAGTGAAAGGTTAGAGAAAGATAGTCCATGCTAACAGAAACCAGAAAAATGCTGGTGTAGCCATCCTAGTATCAGACAACTAGACTTTAACACAACTGTTAAGAGAAAAAGAAGGATGGGCTGGCGCCATGGCTCACTTGGCTAATCCTCCGCCTGCAGCACTGGCACCCCAGGTTCTAGTCCCAGTTGCTCCTCTTCTAGTCCAGCTCTCTGCTGTGGCCCAGGAAGGCAGTGGAGGATGGTCCAAGTGCTTGGGCCCTGCACCCGTGTGGGAGACCAGGAGGAAGCACCCGGTTCCTGGCTTTGGATCGGGGCAGTGCCGGCCATAGCGGCCACTTCGGGGGTGAACCAACGGAAGGAAGACCTTTGTCTCTAACTCTGCCAAAAGGAAAAGGAAAAGGAAAAGGAGGGCACTATGTGATGATTAACAGATCAATCCAACAGGAAGATGTGACTATGATAAACGTATATGCCCCCAGTTACAGGGCACCTGGCTACTTTTTAAAAAGTTAGACCTAAAGGGAGACATAGACTCCAATACAGTAGTAATGGGGGACTTCAGCAATGGACAGATCAAACCAGAGAGAAAATCAGCAAGGAAACAATAGAGTTAATCGACACTAAAAACCAAATGGAGCTAACTGAGATCTACAGAACCTTTCACCCCACAGGGGTAAATATACATTCTTCTCATTAGTGCATGGAACTTTTTCTAGGTTAGATCATATGCTAGGCCACAAAGCAAGTCTCAGCAAATTGAAAAAATAAAAATCATTCCATGCACCTTCTCTGACCACAATGGTATAAAGCTAGAAATCAACAACTCAAAATTCTCTAAAACATACATAAACACATGGAGACTAAACAACATGCTCCTGAATGAGCAATGGGTCATAGAAGCAATCAAGAGAAATCAAAACATATCTGGAAACAAATGAAGATGACAATACATCAAACCAAAATCTATGGGATACAGCAAAAGCAGCGTTAAGAAGGCAGTCCATAATAATCAATGCCTACGTGAAGGAACTGAAAAGGTACCAAATAAATGAGTTTGGAAAAAAAGACTTATTAAGGATGGAATGTGCTCCCTTGAGAGACAGCATCCACTGCTGGGGTCACAGAGGCAGAGACTGTGTGTATTATGCATTTTCCATGAAATTTCTGAAGTCCCCTCATATGTTAATTGCTTGATCTCCACATTGCACACAATCCATACTCACTCTGATTCAAGGAATGTCAGGTTTTTTTTTTTTTCCATTTTGCAGAAGGAGGAAGCTGTGACTCAAAGCCAAGGGAATTGTTTAAAAATCACACAGCTGCTAGTGGCACAGCTGGAATTGGAACCTACACCTGTCTGTCTGCAGATCTCATGCTCTCGACTTCTGTAGGCACCTCTGGGCGAGATGTTCTTTTTCCTGAGCAGTTTCAGAATCCACTTACCTGAAGGTATTGTTCTGCTGGCCACCACATGCAATGAACAGAGGATTCTCAGGAAGGGAACAGGCCCTGGGGAAACACAGTGAGTTAGGTATTTCCGTGCCTTCAAGTGTGAATTTTAACAAGAATCTGAGAGTACACTTCCACCTACCTCCAAAAGGCCTCAAGTGACCTTCTAGGAGCTTATGGACAGTGTCACAGGAGCACAGGCAGTCCTGCTGCCTGCCTCTCTCCTACTGTCTACTAAGACTGTCCAAGAAACTAGGTTCTAACCACATCACCTTGTGCACAGCTGTGCCTGTTCAGACCCAAGTATGCCTGCATTTCTCAATTTCATCCTTAAAAATCCCATGAATTCAGTAATTCAGTAGGAGTATCTCCTTTTTAGGTGTGAACGCTTTCCAATAGGGGCTTCCACCAACTCTGAGCAGAGCTTTTAGGGTGGGGAATTGGCATGAGGACCATTGTGAAATGAGGGCTGCATTTAAGAAGGTGTTTGGAGGTCCCTGGTGTGAGAGTAAAATGAAACACGTGGGGCAAAGAAAGGGAATTCTGCAAAAAAGGTGGGAAGACGCTAAGGACAAACTTCCTGCTGGTGTCTCTCCTGGGGCCAGCACTCGGGTGAGGGGAAGGTCCTCTGAACCCTCTTCCTAACCAAATTCAAGCGCAGCTTCAGTTTAATGCTGCACCTGTAGACACGTGCTGTGACAAGCAGAGCTGTGTCTGGTGATAGGACTATCATCGCTCACTGTTCCTCTAGAAAACCACACCAGGATTTCTAAGTGACAGAATCAGCTTTGGAAAATAACTTGTTAGTAAGTAGCAAAATTCCTGTTTTTAAGAAAATATTTATACTCCCCAATTACCTTCCTGCTAATGCACCTGGGAGGTAGTAGGTGATGGTTCAAGTACTTGAGTCCCTGCCACCCACGGGGAGACCCAGATGGAGTTGCTGGCTTCAGCCTGGCCCAAGCCCAGCTATTGCAAACATGTGGGTAGTGAACCAGTGGATGGAAGATGTTCATTTGCTCTCTTCTCCCTTCTTTCTCTCCCTCCATCCTTCCATTACCTACCCCTTTCAAGTAAAATCAAAGAAAATAGGGGCCAGTGCCGTGGCACAGTGTGTTAACGCTGTGGCCTAAAGCACTGGCATCCCATATGGGCGCTGTTTTGAGTCCCAGCTGCTCCACATCTGATCCAGCTCTCTGCTATGGCCTGGGAAAGCAGAAGATGGCCCAAGTCCTTGGGCCCCTGCACCTGTGTGGGAGACCTGGAAGAAGCTCCTGGCTCCTGGCTCCAGATCAGCGCAGCTCCAGCCATTGCAGCCAATTGGGGAGTGAACCATCAGATGGAAGACCTCTCTCTCTCTCTGCCTCTCCTCTCTCCGTTTAACTCTTTCAAATAAATAAATAAATCTTAAAAAAATCAAAGTAAATAAACATTTTTACAAAGTATATGTAACTTTGTTTCATAAATCTGCATTCTCTTTGGAACTTTCTCCAAATTTCCTGTAAATTTTCATAAATTGATAAGTTTTCTTTGTATCTATATGAAAACAAGCAGCCAATTCATGCAATTTTATGCCTTGGTAAATTAGGACAGAGATCAAGAGACAAGGAACATTCTTTAATTAGGAAAAAATGATGAGAAGGAACAAGATCCAGCTACACACCTATTCTGAGCTTTGGTTTGCAGAACAAACCAAAAACAAACACCTAAAAAGATCCTCCAGCTTGAGGATCAGTATACGTGGATGACAAACACATAAATGCTGGTCACTCACAGTAACACAGCCATTTGCCACAAATCCTTCCAATGGAAGCTTACCTGTCATCTATTAACAATTATACTACTACTATTCAACATTCCTTAAGTGCCGACTACATGACAAAGCCTTTACAAGAGTGATTTAATCTCATTTACACTCGAAACAACCCTTTGGTAAAGACAGAATCATTACCCCTTTTTACAGATGAGGAATGAAGACTTACGGAGGGCTAACAACTTGCTTCAGATAACTCAGGCATTGAGTGGCAGGGCTCTCGTATTCCAAAGCCTTTCTACTCCACAACCAGCTAGCAGATACCTGGACCCCCACAACTACAGGAGGGCTTGGAAATTGACTTGAAATGTATGCAGTGTCCTCAAAAAGCTCACAGAAAATTCATAGTATGAAAAAACTATGCATGGATTTCCAAATTTTTATAGCAAAACTTAGAAAATGTTTATGTATACATTTATAAATTATAAAATTTAGAAACTTAGAGATTTTTATGCATTTGACAGGTGGAGAGAGAGAGAAAGAACATGCTCCCAACTGCTGGTTTGCTCCCCAAATGCCTGCAACAGCCGGGGGCCAGAATTAGGAATTTGATTCAGGTCTCCCAAGCGGGTTGTAGGAACCCAATCACCACTGCATCCCAGGGTCTGCATTAGCAGGAAGCTGGAGTCTGGAGTCAGACACAGGAATCAAATCCGGGGTACTTCAATGTAGGACTCCGATGTCCTAAACAATAGCTTAATCATTCAGCCAAGTGTCTACCCCAAACCTATCTTTTCCATTTTTCCAGGAACTTTTTCATGTACCCCTAATTTTTCCATATTAAAAAGGATGCTCAGGTTTGTTTCCCCCTACTAAATTGTGAATCACTGAGTCTTACAGACAAGTTTACTATGTACCAAGTGAAAAACTTACCAAAAGGAATTTTGTTTCAATATATAATTAAGGTTGATATTAATTGAATACAGGCAAAGGAGCACCACCCAGTGTGTAGTGTTCATCTCAGGGCTCTGTGGTCTCAGCTTCCCTCTCTACCCATTCCTGTGCAAGGTACTGCCTGCAATGCCTTTTTTTTTTTTTTTTTTTTTTTTGGACAGGCAGAGTGGATAGTGAGAGAGAGAGAGACAGAGAGAAAGGAGAGAAAGGTCTTCCTTTTGCTGTTGGTTCACCCTCCAATGGCCGCCGCGGCCGGCTCACCGCACTGATCCAATGGCAGGAGCCAGGTGCTTATCCTGGTCTCCCATGCACGTGCAGGGCCCAAGCACCTGGGCCATCCTCCATTGCACTCCCGGGCCACAGCAGAGAGCTGGCCTGGAGGAGGGGCAACCGGGACAGAATCCAGCGCCCCGACCAGGACTAGAACCCGGTGTGCCGGCGCCACAAGGCGGAGGACTAGCCTAGTGAGCCGCGGCGCCAGCCACAATGCTTCTTATCTAACCCTGTCTCCAACATTGTTCGACAATGCAGTGTTGGATGGTGCATGCATGAGAGAATGGCTGGAAATGGGTTCTCAGAGAAACCTCAGCTCCCTCAGGCATATAGTCCAGTAATTCTGTGACAGCATGGGAACCACTGTGGCTGGGAGTGGGGGCGAGCCCAGCCTGCCCTCTTTTCCAGCACTTGGTCAGGGCCTCCAGGGCCCCGAGCTCACCGAGGAGGAGGAAAGAGGGGCCTGGAGGTGAGGCTGCTGACCCTTCTGGGGTGGATGCCAGATTCCCACAGCAGGCTTAGCCTTCCAAGTGCACCCACAGTGTGGGGGCAGCTTTAGCTGGGTTTCTGTTTGCTCCTGTCTTTTCCATGTCAGGTGAAGCACCTTTGAAGCCCTTGAACTCAGAGGAGCCAGTCCAGAGGCAGGCAGAGGAACTACTCCAGGAACCATGCCTGCAGCATGGAACTACTTGGGACGGAGAAGCTGCACCCAGCCCCACCTGGGTTCTCCCCAGGGAAGCAGATGGGACACCTGCTATGGAGGCCGAGTACCTCCTGGCTGAGCCATTTCCCACAAGCCACTCATTTTGCAATATTTTCTCTGTCCCTAAGACATGACACATCAGTCATCAGTGAAGGAAACTGGTTTTTTTCCTAAGATGACTGAGTTTCTATTCTTTTCCTCCTTGAATAGATCAGGAAAGCACTTTGTGATGTGATCAGCTGAAAAACCTGATAGATCTGTTGGCCATGGAGCCACAGGCAGGGAGAAATCGGTCTGAGACATTGAGTAACAGTTTACCTGGTCCCGTTCTCCAACATAAAGCTTGTTACACGGTAAATATTAGTGGACCAAAACGCCATGTCATCCAGCCCTCCGAGGAAATACTCCTGGAATTGTTCCACCAGAAACGGAGACTTCGTAGAGTAAGTGGAATAAAGCTATGGCCGAAGGAGAGGGAAGAAGATGTAAGGAAGATGCTGTTCTTGGCACTGGTGCAATCTTCTCCAATAAGATTTAGAAGAACAAAGCCTTTACCTTGGAAACAGCCAGCACCTCACCATACCTGCAGGACAAGCAGTCAATTGACGGTGAGTAGCAGTTGCCTCCAAGACATGAATCAAGCAATGAACAAAAACCTCCGCACACACATTTCCACTATCCTGCCACCACACATTTGAACAAGCAAAATCCGTGGGTCCAAAAAGCTACTCAGGAAACTGAAACATGGCAAGTGTGCTAACCAAGTCACGGTAAGATCAGGCACAAATTTCCTCTGGGTCACACTTACATTTCCAAGAACTGAAGGTATGAGCAGTCAACAATCACTTGCTTGGTGATGACTTCTCTACCGTAGAGTTTCTCATAAATTCCCAGTAGGTCTTTGACGGGCACATACCTGAGATGCATCAGAATAAGAAGTGTGGTTCTGATTGAAGATAACAACACAAACAGCAACCACCATTATTCCACGATTATATGCCAGACCCCATGTAAAGGCCAACACATGCATTACTCATTTAATCCTACAAATGACTCCAGGAGTTAATTTTCTGTTTTGAAATGTATTTGTTGTATTTATTTGAAAAGTACAAAGACAGATCTTCTGCTTTATTTCCCAAATGCTCATGGATGAACCAAGCTGAAGCCAGAAGCCAGGAACTCAACCTTGGTCTCCCACACGGGTGGCAGGGACCAAGAACTTGAGCCATCACCTCTGCCTCCTAAGGCACCCATTAGCAGGAAGCTGGAACCAGGAATAGAACCATCACTCTGACAGCACACGTGGGCATCCCAAGCAATGTGTTAACTGCTATGCCAAATGCTGACCTTGGTTAGTATTACTATAATCTCATTTTTCCAAAAAAGGAAACTAAGGCACGAAAAAGTTGGTACAGAATGACAACTGGTATCTTAATCATCTCAAAGATAGGAAACTACCAGGTATAAAAGGGGTGTTTAATGTTGTGAATTCAAGGAGCACAGTATTTTTGTTCTTTTCAACCGAATCATTCAAGTATCATTAACACCAAAACTGACTCCTCCTCCCAGCATCCTCATCTTAGAGCACCCGAGCTAAGTAGGGAAAAGGATACCCAGTCCTACCACAGGTGTCAGCTCTTCAGTTTGAAGAACAGCAGTATCTTAGCAATTAGATTCCTACTGAATCTTTTTTGTATCTTAATTTCAAAATCCTGGGACTATAAAACCATCACAGCCAATAAAATTTGACTTTAGTACATTTATAAGAAGCAATTGAGATTTTTTTTTTACTTTTATAAGAGCACCAGAATGGCCCTCTCAATTAAAAAAAGTTTAAAAGTCTAGACAAAATACAAATATTTTTAAATGAATCACTAAAACTAACAAGAAGGCAAAAAATTTCCAAAGGCTGAAAACGAACAAACTGGATGCCTTGGGGCAGGGGTGGCCAATGCCTGGCCTCTGGGCCATGTAAGGCCTATAAATCATTTAGTCACAATCACAGGCAGGCCTCAAAATTCAGTAAATCCACACAAAGTCGATTTTTCAGTTGATGATTTTTATGGCCCTTAAATCATGTTGTAAATATCCGGGGCCCTTGGCAGAGAAAGGATCCTCCACTGCTATCTTAGGGTACAACCAAGTGAGAAGTCAGTTGCCTATGGGGGGGGGACACCTGCCCAGTCCTGGGGCATGAAGGCTGTGTGTGTGCAGGAGACGGGGCGGAGCGTATGGTCTACCCAAAATGATCCATCTCAGAAGAGAGCCCCCACCCAATGCATTCCATCAGGAACACAAAAGGCCACGTGCTAGGCATGAGTATCACCTAGAAACAAACCTAACATCCCGACAAGCAGAGCCCATAAACCTGCCTGTCTTTATCTGGCAATGGACAGACTAGCCAAACTCACAGAAGTACAACACAAAGCAACTCTGCAGTCTACAAGAGAAAAGCATCAAGTCACAGCGAAGGAGGAACCAGATTTCTCAGCAGAACCTGCAAGGCCAGGGGCAAAGGGGATGCTAAATTCCAAGTTCTGAAGCCAAGAACTGCCGGCCAAGGATACTATACCCAGCAAAGTCAGCTTTCATCAGAGAAGGAGAAGTAAAGACTTTTCTAGGTGAGAGCTGAGGGGACTCAGCACCACTAGACCAGGTTTCCAAAATATGCTTGAGGGAGTCCCACCTGCCGCAGTCGCAGAAAGAGAACTACCGTCATGAAAACATGTGAAAGCATAAGACCCACTAGAAAAAAAAAAGGATATTAAATATACAAAGACATTTTTCAACATGACAAGACTAATAACCTTGACTGGAAATGAATTAAATTCCCCAGTTAAAAGATAGACTGGCTGAATGAAAACACACACACACACGCAAAAACAAAAGAGAAAAAAGAAAAAATATCCCCAGCTATCAACAATATGCTGCTTACAAGAAATTCACTTCACCAGGACAGGCATACAGAGATTGAAAAAAATCAAAGGATGGAAAAGCATCTTCCATAAAAATGGAAACCAAAACCAAAACTAAACAGGAGTAGCTATACTTCCATTAGACAAAACAGACATTAAGACAAAACTATGGGGGCTGGTGCTGTGGCGCAGTAGGTTAATCCTCTGCCTGTGGTGCCAACACCCCATGTGGGCACCGGTTCTTATCCCGGCTGCTCCTCTTCCCATCCAGCTCTCTGCTACGGCCTGGGAAAGCAGTGGAAGATGGCCCAACTCCTTGGGTCCCTGCACCTGCGTGCGAGACCCAGAGGAAGCTCCTGGCTTCAGATTGGCGCAGCTCCTGCTGTTGCAGCCATTTGGGGAATGAACCAGTGAACAGAAGACATTTCTCTCTGTCTCTCCCTCTCACTGTCTGTAACTCTACTTCTCAAAAAAATCTTTAAAAAACATACAATACTGAAAAAAAGAAAAACTGAAAAAGAGGTAAGAGCTTTATAGGATGATCAAGGGATAAATTCAACAAGAAGATAAGGATTACAAGTCTAGTTTTATAAAACAAACATTAGATCTAAAGGCAGAAATAAGTACTGATATCATAATAGTGGGGATTTCAACACCCCACTTTTGGACAGATCATTCATAAAAAAACAATCAGCAAACATACAGAGTTAAACTACACTATGAACCAAATATAAATGGACCTGACATTTTCAGAATGTTTCATTATTTTTTTTCATTCGACAGTTGCAAAACGCATACTCTTTTTGTCCGTTCATGGAACATTCCTAGGATAAGCTATATTAAACCACAAAATACATCAACAAATTTTTTAAAAATCAAAATCCTATCATGTATTTTTACAATGGAATAAAACTAGAAATCAACAATAAACTTTAAAATTATACATAGAAACTAAACATGCTTCTGAATAAACAGGCAAATGAAGAAATCAAAAGGAAATCTAAAAATTCTTCAAAGAGAAAATGGAAACACAACAGAAAAACTTATGGGACTCGGTAAAAGCATCCGTAAGAGGGAAGTATATGTTAGTAAATACCTACATTAAACATAAAGGGATCTCAAACAACTGAACAATGCATCTCAAGGAGACTGGCATTGTGGTGCAGCAGGTAAAGCCACCATCTGCAATGCCGGCCTCCCACACGGGCACTTGTTCAAGTCCCAACTGTTCTACTTCTCATCCAGTTCCCTGCTAATGTGCCCGAGAAAGTAGAAGATGGTCCAAGTGACTGGGCCCCTGCACCCACGTGAGAGACCCAGAAGAAGCTCCCGGCTCCTGGCTCTGGCTTGGTTCACTCCCCAAATGGCTGCAAAGGCTGGGGCTGGATCAGCAGATGGAAGATCTCTGTCCATTTCCTTCTCTCTGTAACCTTGCCTTTCAAATAAATAAAAAATAATAATAAATTTTAAAAAGGGGGAAGGGGCTGGCATTGTGACATAGCACATGTAAGGCTTCTGTCTGTGACTCCAACATCCCACATGGGCCTGGGTTTGGGTCCTGGCTGCTCTACTTCAGATCCAGCTCTCTTGGTGGATTGGGAAAAGCAAAGAAAGATGGCCCAAGTCCTTGGGCCCCTGCAGCCATATGGGAGACCTGGAAGTAGCTACTGGCTCTGGCCTGGCCCAGACCCAGCCTTTATGGCCATCTAGGGAGTGAACCAGCGGACAGAAGTTAGCCCTCTCTGTCCCTCTCTCAGCTCCCCCTCTCCCCTCCTCACAACTCCCTTCCCCTCTTCCCCTCTCCCTGTGTAACTTTGACTTTCAAATAAATACATTTTTTTAAAGCAAGGAAAGCATCAAATCCAAAGTTAGTAGGATAAATAACAAAGATTAAAGCAGAATAAATCAAATAGAGATTTTAAAGAATACAAAAAGCCAATGATGAGTTGGTTGTTTGGAAAGAAACGGATAAAAATTTTTGCTAGACTAAAAGAAAAGAGAAGGCTCAAATCAAAGCACATATTAAAAAGGAGATACAACTGAAAAGACAAACACCAAGGATCGTTAGGAACTATTATGAACTATATACCAATAAACTGAAAAACCTATTGAAAAGTTTCTACACAAGTTGAACCACAAAGACAAAACCTGAATAGATCAATAACGAGTAATGTGATTGAATCAGTCATAAAAGTCTCCCAACAAAGAAAATTCCAGGACCAGATGGCTTCACTGCCGAATTCTACCGAATAATTTTTCTCAAACTATTCAAAAAATTGCATTTTAAAGAGTTATCTTTCATTTTTACAATGCCAGCATTACTTGCACTCCAAAACCTGATAGGGACACAATGAGAAAGGAAAAAAAGTGTTGACAAATAGCACTGATGAACATAGGTGTAAAAATCCTCAACAAAACACTGCTTAATCAAATCCAAAAACACATTAAGAAGATCATTCACTAGGCTGGCGCCGTGGCTCAATAGGCTAATCCTCCACCTTGCGGCGCCGGCACACTGGGTTCTAGTCCCGGTCCGGGTGCCGGATTCTGTCCCGGTTGCCCCTCTTCCAGGCCAGCTCTCTGCTGTGGCCTGGGAGTGCAGTGGGGGATGGCCCAAGTACTTGGGCCCTGCACCCCATGGGAGACCAGGAAAAGCACCTGGCTCCTGGCTTCGGATCAACGCGGTGTGCCTGCCATGGCGGTCATTGGAGGGTGAACTAACGGCAAAAGGAAAACCTTTCTCTCTGTCTCTCTCTCACTGTCCACTCTGCCTGTCAAAAAAAAAAAAAAAAAAAAAAAAAAAAAAAAAAAAAAGATTAGCCTGGCCCAGCCCCAGTTTGGGAATGAACCATTAGATGGAAGCTCTCATTCTGTGTCACAGTCTCTCCTTCTATCCTGCATCTCAAAAATGAAATATAATACAGTTGACCTGGTAAAGGGCTCTACTGCTTCACAGCACAGTGCTGACAGTGGTTCACGATAGTGTATTAGATGTTACATAAAGAACTGGAAGAGAATAGGTAGGAGGCTCCAAAAATAAGGAAACGGAAATGCTAATTGCTTGATTTGTACAGTTTATACTTGTGCATTTGTTGAAATATTTCACTGGGGCTGATGCTGTGGCATAGCAGGTAAAGCTGCCACCTGCAGTGCTGGCATCCCATATGGGTGCCAGTTCCAGTCCTGGCTGCTCCACTCCTGATCCAGCTCTCTGCTATGGCCTGGGAATGCAGAAGATGGCCCAAGTCCTTGGGCCCCTGCACCTGCGTGGAAGACCCAGAAGAAGCTCCTGGCTTTGGGTCAGCACAGCTCCAGCCATTACAGCCAATTGGAGAGTGAACCAGCGGATGGAAGACCCATCCTTTCTCCATCCTCTTTCCACCTCTCCTCTGTGGAACTCTTTCAAATAAATAAATCTTTAAAAACATATTTCACTGTATCCCATAAAAGTAAATAACTATTACACATTAATCAAACATATAAACAAGTTTTTAATTTAAAAAATCTACTAGCAAACTAGAAATAACTTGATAAAGGCAATCCACAAACATCTGTAGCAACATTACAATAGTGAAAGTTTGAAAGCATTTTCTTTGTGTAAGCATGTTCAGTATCACCACTTCCTCCCAGCACTGTATTCTAGAAATCAGTGTGGTTATATAAAAAATAAATAAAAGTATAAAAATAAAAAGGAAAAATAGGCCTAATTTACAGGCTATAAATTTTGAGTTTACAGTAAATTCCAGAGAATCTTCAGATAAATTATCAGAATAAGATAGCTTTGCAATGTTGTTAGATGCAAAATCAGAAATAGCAATTCACTTGTATTTCTATATACTAGAAATCAATTGGAAAATAAAACTAAGAAGTTATCATGTATGTCCACAAATAAAAAGTTAACATCTCTGAGTGTAAAAATATTTAAGATGTTGGTAGGAAAACAAATAAACCTGGAAAGCCACTAAAGACTTAAGTAAAAAAACAAAAACTATAAAACATTAGTAAGACAACTTGACATAGGAAAATTATAAATTATCCTCCAATTCATCTCTAAATTCAACCAACTCCAACAAGGGTTTCCTCAAAACATGTCAAGACTCTCAGTTTTGTTTGAGAGAGCAAAGGCAGAGAATGGCAAATTATTTTTTAGAAGGAGAAAGGGCAAGCTGCGAGATCTGACCTCACAGAAGTCAAGTTTTTATACACAAGTACTGTTTAAAGTTTATAGAAATGAAATTAAAAGATAGGTTTAGTTGGGTGTAAAAATATTAGAAATTCACCCAGGTTTTCATAACATGCATTTAATGAACTTTGAAGAACCATCTTATGCACGAATTTCAGCTTTTTGCAACAAAATAAATTTATCTTTTAATTCCATTTTTTGATAAACCTTTTGAAGTACCCTCATAACGTTATGATAATTAAAACTAAGTATTGGGGCTGGTGCTGTGGCATGTGGGTAAAGCCGCTGCCTGCAGTGCAGGCATCCCATATGGGCACCGGTTCGAGTCCCAGCTGCTCCACTTCTGATCCAGCTCTCTGCTATGGCCTGGGAAAGCAGAAAAAGATGGCCCAAGTCCTTGGGCCCCTGCACCAGTGTAGGAGACCTGGAAGAAGCTCCAGACTCCTGGCTTTGGATCAGCACAGCTCCAGCCATTGCAGCCAACTGGGGAGTGAACCAGTGGATGAAGACTTCTCTCTCCCCCCCGCCCCACCTCCCTCCTTCTCTTGTAACTCTTTCAAATAAATAAATCTTAAAAAAATAAATATTGCTCAGGTATAGTCAAGAATATATAAAAACTTAAAGACAGTGAATAAGTGAAATTATAAAAGGTTAGAAAACCATGCAGCATAGTAACCTCATGCCCTCAAGATAAGAAAGGATCTCTTAAATAAGGCATCAAAAGTACAGATCACAAAGACAAGACTGATATATTGGACTACATTAAAGTTAAATTCTGTTTTTAAATACATACCTTTAAATAAGAGACTCATCACAAACATCAAAAGACATTGCTAACAAGTGACAAACTGACAAAAGATTAAAAGTCAGGCTGTATAAAAATACCACAAATCAATAAAAAGGACAAGTGACTGGCATTGTGGGTTAGGCCACTGCTTCCTATGCCAGCATCCCATATGGGCACTGGTTCGAGTCCCAGCTATTCCACTTCTGATCCCATTCTCTATTGTGCCTGGAAAGCAGTGGAAGATGGCCCAAGTGTTTGGGCCCCTGCACCAAAATGGGAAACCAGAGAAAGCTCCCAACTCCTGGTTTCGGGCTGGACCAGCTCCATCCATTGAAGCCATTTGAGGAGTGAACCATTGGATAGAAGATTTCTCTCTGCAACTCTTTCAATTAAATATTTTAAAAAATAAAAATAAAAAGGACAAACAACCCAATAGAAGACTGTGCTAAAAACTCAAATAGTTTTTCACTTAAAATCAAACACAAATGATTAATAAAGTAGGAAAAAACATTCAACCTCATTAATAATCTAGGAAATTCAAATTAAAATCTTAATAAGGGGGCTGGTGCTGCTGTGTGGCCAGTGAGGCTACTTCCTGCAGTGCCAGGCATCCCATGTGGGTGCCAGTTTGAGGCCTGCTGCTCCACTTCTGATCCAGCTCTCTGCTATGGCCTGGGAAAACAGTAGAAGATGGCTCAAGTCCTTGGGCCCCTGCAACTATGTGGGAGACCTGGAGGAGGCTCCTGACTTCAGATTGGCACAGCTCTGACCACTGTGACCATCTGGGGAGTGAACCAGCAAATGGAAGACCTCCCTCCCTCTCTCTCTGCCTCCCTCCCTCTCTGTAACTCTGCCTTTCAAATAAATCAATCTTAAAAAAAAAAAGTAATGAGATGTCATATACAAACTGGTTGTGAAAATTAGTTGGACAGTATCAGGTATTAGAGAATGCAAAAGAAGCAGAACTATTCTATGAAGGGGTAAGGCACATGAATAATTGAGAAGACCATTTTGAAAAAGTAAAGTTACACATGCCTAAGTCCATGATGCAGCAAGCTACTTTTGGTGTTGTCCCCTTCTGCTGCATGAATGTATGCCTGAAAAATGTTCATAGCAACACCATGGATAAAGCATAACATGTAAAAACTACTCCTATGTCCATCAGTGTTAAAATGAAATAATGTGCATTGGTACATTCATACAATGGAGGACCACACAACACATCAACACTTCATTCTGAAAAATAGGGATGGGTGTTGTGGTACAGCAGATTAAGCTACTGCTTGTGATGCCAGCATCCCATAGTAAGTGCCGGGCTGAGTTCCTGCTGCTCCACTTCTGATGCAGCACACTGCTAACGTGTCTGGGACAGGTAGAGGAAGATATTCCAAGTTCTTGGGCCCCTGCCACCCACATGGAAGATTCGGATAGAGTTCCAGGTTCTTGGCTTCAGCTGGGCCCAGCCTAGTCCTGGTCATTGTGGCCATTTGAGGAATGAACACACAGATGGAAGATCTCTGTGTGTGCCTGTGTTGTTTTGCCTTTTGAGTAAATAAATATTTAAAAATTGTAAAAATATGAGATTATATACTAATTCCATTTATCTAAGGTGAAAAACTATGCAATAATTTGCATACGGGTACATTTGTATATAGTAAATCTGTTGAGAAAAGCAACAAAATGATTAACATGAAAGCAAAGAATATGGTTACCCTGATAGGAGTTAAGGCAATATGATTAAAGAGGGAAGTTAAGCAGCTTCTCAGATGTCAGTAATGCTCTATTTCTTAAGGTGGGTGGAAGCTAGGCAGGTGCACATTATTTTTTTATAAGTATACATTCTTCTATATGCTTGGAACATTTCACAATTAAGAGTCTATTTAGACTATTCTAATTTACAATTTTACTTTTCAAAATTTATAAATGCAGTGAAAAAGAAACCTTATGACCCAACAACCCACTACTAGATATGTACTAGAAGGAAATGAAGTCAGTATCAGAGAGATACCTACATTTCCATATTTAGTGCAGCACCATTCACAGTAGCCAAGACACAGAACCAACCCAAGGATCCATCAACAGATTCACGGGCAAAGAGTGTGATTAGAGCCGGCGCCGTGGCTCAATAGGCTAATCCTCCACCTTGCGGCGCCGGCACACCGGGTTCTAGTCCCGGTCGGGGCGCCGGATTCTGTCCCGGTTGCCCCTCTTCCAGGCCAGCTCTCTGCTATGGCCCGGGAGTGCAGTGGAGGAAGGCCCAGGTGCTTGGGCCCTGCACCCCATGGGAGACCAGGAAAAGCACCTGGATCCTGGCTCCTGCCATCGGATCAGCGCGGTGCGCCGGCTGCAGCGGCGGCCATTGGAGGGTGAACCAACGGCAAAGGAAGACCTTTCTCTCTCTGTCTCTCTCTCTCACTGTCCACTCTGCCTATCAAAAATTAAAAAAAAAAAAAAAAAAGAGTGTGATTATATATATATACACACACATACATACACACACACACACACACACACGTTACACCACAATAAGGAAACCCTGTCATTTGCAGAAACATGAATGAAGCTGTATAACATTATGCTAAGTGAAATCAAAAAGTCATAGAGACATAAGTATCTCCTGACTTCATTCATATGTGGAGTTTTTTAAAAAGTTCATCTAGAGAACAGAAAGGTGATTACCAGGGCAGGGGCAAGTTAAGGGGAAGAAGTGGAGAGGGGTTGGTCAACAGGTACCCAGCTGCAGTGAAATGGGAGTTCTACTGCTCTACTGCACAGCTGGGTGATGATATTTAACCATGACATACTGTGTATTTCAAAATAGCTGCAAGAGATGACTTTGAACATTCTCACAAAGATACAATAAGGGCAATTAGCATCCCCTTCAACTCACTTATCTGCTCATTACACGCCGCACACATGTATTGAAATACCACATTCTATCCCACAAACGTATACAACTATGTGTCCTTTAAAGAACACTTTAAACATTTACAAATGCAGAAGAGTGTGTTGTAAGTTACATTTTCTAAGGAAAAGGATCGAAGTCCCACACATGGCTCTTACCAGCGTCGTGCCAGGTAATTAAAATTAAACTCAAACTGGCTCAATACATCTCCACCTACAGTGAGAAAAATGTTGACATTGGATGGATGAGTGACAAACACAGCATGCTACGTCCAACACAGCTCTCATAAACCAGATTACTAGCTCTTCACTTCATTGTGTTTCTGTTTGCTGTTTTAGGTTCAAATACACCTCTAAGAAAAAGCAATCTTTTAAAAATGTTAGCTAGTAAAGCATAGGAATTAATAAAGAATCCATATAAACAAAGGCAATATTTTTGTATCTTAAGACAGACCATAAAGATTTTTAAATACATCTCATTCTAAACCTAGTTTGTGTAAAGGTAACTTCCTAATAGAAAAAAATGATAGAGTTTAGCAATTTAAAGACAAAATATTAAATTAAGAGACACTAGCTAGAATTTTAATTCAATATAAAAAGTAAAGTGTTTCTACAATTATGATACAATCATTAAATGTCGAATTTTTTTAAACAAAAAACAGACGCAACTTTCTAGGAATACATCTGTTACATGAGGGATGCATGTACTCTAAATGAACTGTAATATTCAAACAGATACTATAGGCTACCAGCAAAACATTTCAAAAAAACATTTAAAGTTCAATAGTGATTTCATTGTATGTGAAGTAAAACCATCCCAGGGGAAAATTTGGCAGATATAAACAAACAGTACCAAAATCACCAGCCGAATGAGCCTTGGGGTAGGAGCCATGAAAGTCAATCTGAGGAAGAAAGAGAATCATGTGTAGATCGCAGACAACGGCCCGGCCCTCTCCCACACCCAGCACCCGGGGTGCCGACAGCCTAACGGGGTGGGGCGCTGGAGAGGCACGCTAAACGCTCGCAGGTTTCAAGCTAACATTTTACAAGTTAAAAAACACTTTACCCAAAAGTGATATTCACCCATGAGTTGGCTGATACTTAAACTACTCTGGGCGGTTGTGCCTCCCAGGTACACAAAAATCTCCAATTCCTTGGGTTCTTCTGTCGAAGTTCAGACCGGGACCAGATTTTATATACACTCTATTCTAACGGAATTAACACTAGTTACCAACCAGAAGGGCCTCCCAGAAGTTCAAGATAACAAATTTCCGTTTCATTAAAAAGCACGTGCATTCAGAGAATTACAAAGAAAAATAAAAACAGAATAAAGGGGAGTTTTACTTTTAAACAGAACCGAGTGGCAAGTGTTCCTAAGCTTATGAAGACACAGACCTTGAATAAAACATACAACCTATCAAATATTGCCAGGGACTTTAAAAGCAGCACACCTACCACCTCTTTGCATGGACATCAGTTGTCTGCTCCCATGGATGATCTTAACCCAGGGGCAAGCGGACTACAAGGATGAATGGAAGAGATGGAATTCTAGCCAACCATGGCTTCAGGCAAGCAGTCTTGTTCCCACAAGTGACACCTGCTTTCTGAAGAACCTAGCATTTTCCTTGGTTTCAAAGGAGCCCGTTTTTGAGCTTGAGAAGGACAGCACCACTCCCGCACAGCCATCAGCCATGAAGCCATGAACTCACGTCTCCCATTGTCCTCAGGAACCCCTGCTCAATGCCCAGGCTATGCCAGCTCACATCTGCCACCATGTGGGAGGTGATTCCAAACAAGAAAGCGACCAACTTCTCCGTGTCCTGCCAAGCAAGCAGATCAGAGGCCACCGACATGTGAGGGGTTATTTTCCAACAACAAGAACTCTGCAGACATTTTCATAAACGCAATTTCATCTCCCTTGAGACTTGACAAACTACTAGAGGCAAGTACATTGCAGTTTAGTTACCAAAAACTACAGAGGACATGTTGTAATGTTTTGCAGTACCCTGGGAGTACGTTCAGGTTAATTACTACTGGACCGAGTGGCATACCCCAACTTTCATTTTTTTAATAACATAGTGAAGAGTCAATTAGCCACCTGCTATAACCCAAGCCCTGCATTTAACAGCCTCTCAGAGTCGGGGAGAAGTCCGAGCACAGTAAATTAGGCACAAAACAGGAGCTGGCAGGACCAGGGCCGTCACCTACCTTCTCCCAGGGAAAGGGGTAGTTCTCGTGGATATAATGGATGCTCGCGTTGAGGAACGGTGTCCAGTGGGTGCTCTCAGACACGTCATGGAACTTTCCTGACAGAACAAAAGCAGGGCTCCGAGTTCTTCCATAAAAATTAGGACCTCCACCAAACCCACCCCAGCACCACCCGCTATGCCGCTCTCTCTCAGTGCCCTTTTCTTCCAAGCCCTTGGGATGTCCACGGGGAGCCCCGGAGCAGGCGAGCCAGCCATGACTCTGGGACGGGTATGGCCCTGGTGGATGCCAAGGGTGCTACAGTGGAAGAGATGAGAGCCTGCGCTGCTAGGGTTACCTGTGGCCAGGTGAGCGCGTTCCCATGTCTGTGCCCTAAGACTAAGTTTAGATTTCTTTTGTGTTCTTTGTTTTTATTGTCGTTGTTGTTGTATTTTGTTTTGATTACATCTCTTGGGACTAGAGTTTGGCCAGGAGGTTGGGACACCAGCCAGCAAAGCCACTGCCTTTAAGGCTCAAGGTCCCAAGCCAAGGCCTGCCAGGCCTGCTTCTGATCCTGTTTAGACCAGTTGTCCTTGTTACTGTAATTACAGACTGCAATCCAACTGGTGAGGATCTGGTACAGAAGTAGAGCTTTTCCTTTGGCCACTAAGTATCTGAGAAAGTTAAGCGTTTTCAAAAGCTGCAGTAAAAGGGAATTGCCAATGGGAAAAAAGATTAATGAATTATACACACTTGAGATGAAGGTGAATTTAACAACATCTGGGAGGATTCGGTGTTTAGTGACCACAAGGGACTCCTGTATTGTATCTTTCCAGTCACTTCCTCTGTCAATCACACACTGGTCTTACCTTTCACATCACACAGCAAAGTGCCTATTGCTTTATAAAATCATGAGAAACATCAGCTTGCCCGACTTCTCCACTCAGAACTTTGACCATTGTGTGTTGTGTCTGTGTCTAGAAGTGGCATACATTAAGCAATGTTTCTCAAATTTAACAGATGAACAAATTATTTTGCTTTCTTTTGTATGTCTCAAGGGACTGTTCAAACATCAAGATAATACAGCCCCCATGAATATGGTTTGGAAAATGCTAAAAACTAGAATCTGTTAGAAAGACAACTACGAAATGTAGGCAAAACAATAGGATAGTTAACAAAGAAGAAAACAACAACAACAAAAAAAAATCCTATGGCTATGAGAAAAGTATGAAAGCTTAGAAGCCTGGGATCCTAAACAACCACCCTCAAGAGTTGATCAACTGAATGTACTCAGCTGACGACCCCAACACCAGAAATGCTCCCAAGGTGACCCTGCGCTGGACGGCTTCCATCACCTCTCCAGATCCCTCCGTCTGGGGACCAAGGACACCTGCTACAACTGGCTTCTTGGTCCTCTTTGCTGGGTTGCGTTTGGCCAATGGGGAGAGTGAACAGGAACTCAGAGGAAAGGAAGAGTGAAGTTGGGGTGCTTGGTCTCAGCGCCCCTTCTGTGGGGTCGTGGTGGGTGGCTGCATGCCTGGGCGGAGGGCCCTGTTCCTAATGAGCAGTCTTCTCCATGTAGATCTCTCTCTGGCCACAGCTCCAAGAATCACTGGCCTCCTGCATTACCTTTTGCAATTCCTTATGTCCATCCACACCTTAATACCCCATAAATTGTGCAGCTTGAAGATCTGCCTTCTGTGGCCTGCTGGGGCCCTGGCTGGTATAACCCACGGGCCCACTTTACAGAGTACGCTACCTTAGATTTGCAGAACACTGGCCTGAACCCATACCCTCATGCCAACAACAACCCGGTGAGGAGGCGAGGCAGTCAACATCATCGCTGCCTTGCAGCAAAGGGAACCGAGATTCTGGATGAAAGGAGCTTTGCAAGGTCACTGCTAAGAACCTGGATGGAAGAACAGAAAGCCACTCCTTCCTGTCTTTTGTGAGATGTTTTCCCTTATGCCACAAAGTAGTAAATCAAGTAAGGACACTCGGACCAGCTTTCACCAAACACTAAAACTTTCCGAGTATCTGCACTTAGGCAGGTAAGTTTTCACCACACGGAAAATCCAACTATGTGGACAACATCACTGATCAAAGTAATGGAAAACCGTGTTGTATACACTTTTAGACAATAACCCTCCCTATTCACCGAGAGCAGGTGGTTCGACTGCAGAGTGTCATCTCACCTCCTTTGCAGATGCTGGGGTAGAAGCAATCAGGAAACACACTTCCCGCCTGATATGCATCCAGGTGCTCTAGAAGTAGCTGGGGAGAGGGAAACACAGGGCTCAGGGAGCAAGGTCAACAGCCTGGGAAATGCAGGCCCCATTGACTTCCGTCGATCGGACGCCAGGACTACAGGCGTGCTAACAGAATGCAGGCGAGAAGGCAGGCCCAAGTACGTAAGTGATAAAAATTCACTTGGTGTCCAAAATAACACACTAGAATATGTAACTCCAGCTTCTTCATACCAAACAGACTAATTAGGAAGTAGCTAAAATCACCTTCTTAAATTGTATCCCTTTCATTTTCTCTGTCCACCCAGTAGAAGGGGATTTCCTTAATGCTATTTCTCTGACCCAGAGCTGTTGATGAGCTTGTCAATGACCCACAGTGAAGTGAGAAAAGTACAGCTGCACATGAGGGCTTCCGAGAGTTCATGAACACATTATCTTTAATGTGTCTTTTTAATTTCATGTATGTAGATATGCAACCTCTATATGTACATACCCCTTTATAGTTGCCACCTGTGATTCACTCCAAGATTATGTCCTTGTGCTTTTTGGAGAGTTACAAAACTTTTTTTAAAAATTCATTTATCTGAGAAGCAGAGCTACAGACAGAGAAAGATAGAGGTCTTCCATCCACTGGTTCAATCCCCAAGTGGCTGCAATAGCCGAAGATGGACCAATCTGGAGCCAGGAGCTTCTTCCCGGTCTCTTATGTGGGTGCAGGGGCCCAAGCACTTGGGCCATCTTCTACTCCTTTCCCAGGCACGTTAGCAGGGAGCTGGATTGGAAGAGGAGCAGCCGGAACTTGAACCAGTGTCTATACGGGATGCCAGTGCCAAAGGCAGGGGCTTAACCTACTATGGCATAGCACCAGCCCCATCCTTTCCTTTTAAAAAAATTACTTTATTGGGTTTAAATTTGAGGTAGTACTTTTAATTTACAGTATAATCGAAATCTTAAAGGCTTTCCTTGTAAAAGGATGTGAGAAGAGGTGTGGGGAGCAACTGGGAGCAACTTGGACTAGACTGTTACTGGAATTAAGACTTATTTTATGCATCTGCTCTCCCACAATATGGCGCTGAGAAGGGAGGAAACAGCTTCTACACAGCTGCCTCCAGTTCAACCAATAAACTGTAGGACCTGCTCCTGATTGGAGGAGAGCAGCGTACTCGGCGTGTGGGTAGCAGAGTTGGGATTGGTGGAAGAGGACTATAAAGGAGGAGAGAGACAACATGCACCAGGGAACATCTATCTGAAGGAACACCTGTGCAGCACCCGAGAGAGCCGGCCGGCGGTGTGCCACTCCCCCACGGAAGTGGGGAAAGTGGCAGGGGGAACCGCCCTTCCACAGAGGTGGAAGGGATGGTAGCCAACCTGGGAAGAACCAGCAGCAAACCCGGGGAGGGCCGAGCAGACAAAAGAACAGTGCAGGGTCCTGTGTCATTCCTCCGCGAAGACCGGGGGCGGGGGGGGGGGGGACATAATGGTGCCGTGACTCGGATAGGAAGCCTAGGCAGGGTTTAGTGTCGTTCCTCCACGAAGAGGGGGAGCGACAAAGAGGGGATTTCTCTGGAATGTCTTCCCTGGCTGACTGGTCCCGTCTGTCCCACCCTGGCACCGCATGCCTCTCGGTACAGCCTCTACAGGCCAGAAGACGATGACCCAAGGCCATTGCAGCCCAGCCTCCACCGTGACTCAACTCCCCGAGTCCCCCCAAGCAAGCAGGACATCCGGTCTGCTAGAGCATCCTGGCACAGGGGACAGAGCTCCTGAGGCACAGTCAACAAGGTGGCCCTTCGTTTTTCAAATGCCATGCAAGACCACTGGACCTGGAGCTGGCAATGGGCCAGGTCGTCCATCTATGTAGAGGCCACGGGTCCATCACAGGCCTCTTCCACGTGTAGTCCTGGGAGTTCCCTCTGGCCATTCCACCAGCTCTCAATCTGTACAGAGTCAACTCTGTCATTCTTGGTGGTAAGCCCTTCTCTGCCTATGTGACCAGAGGGGTTTCCAGGATCTGCCAAACTCTAATAGATGTAACATGGCCAAAGTCAATACAATTCTTTTTTCCTAATTATGACTTGCTAGTAATGTAAGCTGTACATGGTTTTTGTTTCATTTTTCCAACGAGCACCCCATGACCCTCCTTCTGGGGACAGACCCACTTTCTCCAGGGGCACCCCTGCCAGGCTGACCAGGTAGAGCTGACCCCCAAGCTAGTGGGCAGCAGCTCCACCCCACCCACTGTCTAGCTCAGGTATGGACACATGACCAAGGCTAGCTCAGTTAGCCTCTTCCAAGACGCACTCCCCCGAGGTGGGTAGGGAACAAGGGGGGAGACACCCTCTTCCACTTGGGACAGTTAACTCTGAGGTGGAGCCCTGGGATGGTGGGTGCCTGCCCATGAAGAAGTGGGGCACCACCTAGAACTCCAGGTCTAGCTCTACTGCAGGGCTGTCATTTCCATAAATCAACAAATTGATTTACATTCAATTTGTTCTGCAATCTGAGTCGGACTTTTGTCACTTTAAGATAATAATTAACTTGGCTGGACATTTGCTTTACCAGTCACTGTTCTGAGCACTTTCTATGCTGACCTGTTGACTTTGAACCCCTCACAGAGTGGGTACAAGATTCAACAGAAAACAATTTCGCAAACTGTGAGGAATACACATGCAGAACACTCGGGACACTGCCAGGGAAAACAATACCACAGGAGAATGTATCCCTCAGTGGTCAGAGTGTATTTTTAAGCTATAGAAATAAAAATGATACCATATTGCGACCAAAAAAGCAGGAATCCATGAAACAGAATGACAAGTACAAAACCAGACTGAGTGGACATACAACCTAGTGCCTGACAGAGATGCACAACGCATGGAGTAACTGACAAATGGCATTGGTGTAACCCAAAGCAACAATCACACCATTGGCACAGGTTGCCAGATGCTCCGTGCAGGCGACACTGATGGGAAGTCAACATTACCACCAACAAGTTACTATCCTTTGTGCCAAAGTACATGCAAGATGAATTAGGAAGTGACGTGTCCAAGATTGGAGCCATTGATTTAATAAGAAACTGGAGTGAATAACTGTAAAAGACATAGGCAAGTAGCATCCTGTAAGAGAATGGTCCCCTTAAAGATTTTAACATTTCTGTATGGAAAACTCCAAAAACAAATTTAAAGGAAAACAGCTGGGGCCAGCACTGTGGCTTAGTGAGTTAAGCATGCACCTGTGGTGCATCCCATAGGGGCACTGGTTCATGTCCCAGCTGCTTCACTTCTGATCCAGCTCCCCACTGATGGCCTGGGCAAACAGTAGAAGATGGCCCAGGTGCCCGAGTCCCTGCACCTATGCCAGAGACCCAGAAGCAGCTCCGACCATTGTGGCCATTTGGGGAGTGAACCAGTGGATGGAAAACCTCTCTGCCTCTCAAGCAAATAAATCCTTACCAAAAAAAAAAAAAAGCCAACTATAAGAATAAATTAGTAGGCTAATTACTAATATTTTAATAAATAAGGCAGTCTTAACTCTTCAGGATAACTGTTGTAATACAAAAATGAACAAAAGACATAGGCAATTCACAGAAGAAGTGATAGAAATGGGAAACAAACACTCCAGAATAGTCTTAACCCCAGTAGTAACTAAAATACCAGTTAATCCTGTAATAAAATGTCAATATTACCTACTAAATTGGCAAAGACAAAAAAGAATAAAAACTAAGTCTAAGAGCAAATCTGAAGGTACTTTAAGAAATTTAACATGAGCATTTAAGGCTATTACCTTTAGCTAGAATATATTTGGGGCTCCATGCACAGTTCCTGGTCCATAACTCCCAGTGTAAGCCACAGAAACTAGAATTTTCTTCCCCAAGGCAGGTCTTAACAACCCTCATCTTCCCCTGTCTTGGTGCTGGCCATAAAGAAATTCACTGATCCAGCTAGTTTGATAGGTGATCCTAAGACCCCATTCCAGAACAGATCCCACCCTACTCAAGGGAGAGGAGGAGGCAGAGGCGGAGGGAGGAGTGCTGTACGGAGAAACCAAGGAGAACCTGAACAGAGGGGCCTTGCTGTGTTCTCCCACTCGGTCTTGGGGTCGGATCATTCACCTTTTGTCCAATCACACGTTGGCACAGATATCCATGCTTCAGTCATGCCTTGTGATGAGACGTTTCCATAACAACCCCCAAGGATGGGGCTCAGAGCGCCGAGCACTGGAGGCTACAGGAAAGTGACTAAGAGCTCACCACATGCGGGGAGGTGGTGCACCCCAGCTCCACCAGGACAGAAGCTCCTGGACTCGGGCCCTTCCTCACCCGATGTTACCCTTCACCTGGCACTGACCTATATACTTCCTAATGAACCGGCAACTCTTAGCGTTTCCCAGAGTTCTGTGAGCCACTCTAACACTAACTGGATCTGAGGAAGGAAGGGCCGGCGCCGTGGCTAGTAGGCTAAGCCTCAGCCTGCGGCACGGATATCCCCACACGGGCAGCGGTTTGAGTCCTGTCTGCTCCACTTCCAATCCAGCTCCCCGCTAGTGGGCCTGGGAAAGCAGCAGAAGACAGCCCAAGTGCTCAGGCCCCTGCACCCCAAAAAGAGAGCTCTTGGTTTTGGAAAGGCCCAACTCCAACCATTGTGACCATTTGGGGATTGAACCAGCAGACAGATGGAAGACCTGTCTCTCCCTCTCTGTAACTCTGCATCTCAAATAAGTCTTCTGAAAAAAAGCCGGTGCCGTGGCTCAATAGGTTAATCCTCCGCCTTGCGGCGCCGGCACACAGGGTTCTAGTCCCAGTTGCCCCTCTTCCAGGCCAGCTCTCTGCTGTGGCCTGGGAGTGCAGTGGAGGATGGCCCAAGTGCTTGGGCCCTGCACCCCATGGGAGACCAGGAGAAGCACCTGGCTTCTGCCATCGGATCAGCGTGGTGCACCGGCCGCAGTGCGCCGGCCGCGGCGGCCATTGGAGGGTGAACCAACAGCAAAGGAAGACCTTTCTCTCTCTCTCTCACTGTCCACTCTGCCTGTCAAAAATAAATAAAAATAAAAAAACTGAGGAAAGAGTTTTGGTTGGTGGAGCAGAAGCTCCAGAAGCCTGGACTTGAAACCCGGGCTGAAATGGGGGCAGTCCTGGGCCTGAGCCCCCCACCTAGGGGAGGTGGCCCCCGAGAACCCCGGTGCTGTCCACTGCAGAAGTGACTGTTGGATTACTAGTAGGGAGGAGTCTCCACACTGGGATCCCAGTCGTCTACGTCACTGTGGTTTGAGAACAGAGGAGAAATTAGTTTTTCTTATACTCTTCCACATCATATACACGTCTTCCATTTGTCGGTCATTTTCATTTGTTTCTGGACAAAATGGATTAAGCCAACCATGCCAGGGCTGATAGTAATGGCCAAGAAATGGATTACATGCTATAAGTCAACTGAAAATAGATCTTAGTTAAAAAAAAAAGGGGGGGGGGAATAGGAGGGAGGAAGAAGGGTGGGAAGGCAGGTAGTGTAGGGGAAAAAAAACCCACTATATTCAAGTTAGATCTTTGAAATGCATGAAAGTTTATATACTTTAAGTAAAAGGTTTCTAGGTAAAGCAAAAATGTGTAGTCTTCAAAAAAAGAAATTGTTTACATCAAGTCAACTAAGCGTGTAAGTAAATGTGTTGATAATCAGGGAAGCCAGGTCCCTTTTGGAGAAAGGGGTTAAACAGAAGGATATGGAGAACACTAGATTAAATCCTGGGGTGTTGTATTTTCTTATGAATGTATGGCTTTATCCATACAGAGAGACAGGAAGTGAACTTGAAGCCAAATCTGGGACAATTTCAGCATCAAGATAAACAGTAATGTATCATAAGCCACTGAATAAAAGAGGATTCCATGAATATAATACCAATATGTAAAAGTTAGAGAAATGAAACTACCATACAGCAGAATGCCAGCTAACAAATGTAGAAAGAATGTGGGGATGAGATAAACCGTAACAAATAATTATATCATGCAAAAAAAAAAAAGACATGAATGCTGAGACTAGGAGAAATTTGACAACAGGATATATAAAAATGCTTCTATGAATAATTATGGGATAGCTTGAAATTTTTCATAGGTAGAGTTCTAATACAATAATATTCTCCCCCATCCTCCCTCTTCCTTAAGTTTTTGAAGTAACATTTTTAATTAACATTATAGTCAAGGGCTTAATGCTCCATTAAATCAGGAGATCAAGTAGTTAAATAATCTAATAGAAAGTCTCAGAAATAGAAGGCATTAAAAGAAACTGAAAGTCATCGAAAATTACTCTCACCAGAAGTGAGACAGATTGTCACTGCACGCCTTTTGATGTTACAAGAAGGCAGCATCATTTGCATGTCCTCTAAGATCCTGCCAAAAGTCTAACTTTCGCGGGAGCCTACTCATGAGGAAACATTAGGCAAAACCACGTTATGATCCATTTTACAGAGTAACAGGAGATGGTAGATTAGATAGAAGACGCAGCGAGCATACCAGCCAGCCAGGGCCAGCACTGTGGGTAAAGCTGCCACCTGTAACAACCACATCCCACATGAGCGCTGGCTGCTCCACTTCCAATCCAGTTCCCTGTTGATGGCCCAAGTGCTTGGGCCTCTGCACCCACATGGGAGACCCGGAAGGAGCACCTGGCTTTGCAGGCATTTGGGGAATGAACAAGAGGATAGAAAACCTGTTTTTCCCTCTCAAACCTTGAAAAAAAAAATTATTCTGGGGTTTTTCATCTATTGACCAGGAAAGATATCTTGGTAACATTAACTGAAAGAAAGCAAGTTATCAGATGGTGTGTAAAGCGCATGTTTTATTAATGGAGAGGAGGGAGTGCTAGTAACTGCAAAGAGTATGCCTGGAGGCCAGTGCCATGGCTCACTTGGCTAATCCTCCGCCTGCGGCGCCGGCACCCTGGATTCTAGTCCCGGTTGGGGCGCCGGATTCTGTCCCGGTTGCCCCTCTTCCAGGCCAGCTCTCTGCTGTGGCCCGGGAAGGCAGTGTGGGATGGCCCAGGTGCTTGGGCCCTGCACCCCATGGGAGACCAGGAGAAGCACCTGGCTCCTGGCTTCAGATCGGTGCAGTGCTGGCCATGGCAGCCATTTGGGGGGGTGAACCAACAGAAGGAAGACCTTTCTCTCTGTGTCTAACTCTGCCTGTCCAAAAAAAGAAAAAAAAAAGTATGCCTGGAGTGATATAAAAACAAGATATTAATACTGTATCAGTTACCACTGACTGGTGTTGTATGATGAGCTTCTGTCAGTTTTATAGTTAAAACACACTGGACAGAGACAACCGGCCGAGAAAACCGGCCAAGGCATGGTCACTGCTGACTTCAGACTGCACCTACCACACTGTCATCCTTGCAGACAGGGAGGGACAATCGGGGCAGTGACAGCCACTAATAGGAGCTCAGCGTGGTTCCCAGTTCTCCCAAGTTAATAAGCTGCTTTTTCTGAGCTTTACGCAACGTTCGTATTAAGTTGGTTAGTGTACGCTGGAGTCTTTGACGCAGCCACCTCTGCATGATCCCTGACCCCACCAAACGCCGGCCCTCAACGTGCAGACCTTGCCTGGACTCCACCCGCCCATGGGGCTCTGGACAGCCAGCGGGCCGCCTTTAGGCCACTGCCCCCTGTCATCTCAGTCCCAATCCAGAGCTCCCCAAGAGACAGGATGTAGCCGAGAGAGAGGGAAGCGACCAAGCCACCCCAGATGGAGATAGTCAAAGTCCCTTTTCAAAGCGTGACGATCCATTATCTCCAAATGTCTAAGTTGCAAGGAGACATGTAAGGACTCAAAGACACTTGGCCATTTCCAATGATGACCACATGGAGAGGGATGTCGGAGTCCATTAGCATGGTTTAAACACATCACTAATACAAGCTTGGATGCTTCTATGGGGGGCGGGAGGGGGTGAACACCGCACATACTCACGATTGACCATTTTCATGATGAATTGGGCCTATTCCTGCTAATCCTCCCTTCTCGGCATACTTTGTCAAGGTCAATCAGATCTAAATGCTCTTTTCCTGCAGGGCTGGTTACATTGTTTCAACTTGCTTGCCTGCCTGCCTGCCAAACAGTTCAATGTGCTTTGAGGAAGTGGTAGATTCCTGTTATCTTGTCCCGCTTTCGACACTGGATTGTCCCATAACAACCCAATCCAATTCAGGTCTCATGAGAGAACGTTAACTGCTCTCAAACATCAGGACAGGTCTTTTCCCAACATTTTATTGGCTGTGTAATTGGAAATAATGCTAGGATCTGAATGGACTGGCATAAAGGAGGGTCAAGGTGAGCCAACAGGTTGTCCTACCAAGAATTATACCACTACCCAAAGATATCCTTCTCTTGGTGAGGTCCTTTGTGTACCACACAGTGACGGACTGGACCCTCATTTCAAGAGTAACTTCTCAAAACAAAAAATCCCATTTAAAAAAATTCCTTCTTCCCTTGGTGATGTGGCCTAGAAGGTTAAGCCTCTGCCTGTGGCACCAGCATCCCATATGGGCACCAGTTCGAGGTCCAGCTCCCTGCTATTGGCCTGGCAAAGCAGTGCAAGATGGTCCAGGTGATTGGGCCCCTGCACCCATGTGGGAGACCAGGAAGAAGCGCCTGGCTTTGGATCAGCCCTGTTCCACCACCGCAGGCATCTGGAGAGTGAACCAGAGGATGGAGGATGATCTCTCTGCCTCTGTCTATTAACTCTGCCTCTCAAATAGATCTTTAAAAAAAATCCTTCTTAGATGTTTCAAATTATGCTCATAGTTAACCAATTGCATCTAAAATATTTAGTATTAAACTTTAAAGATCTACATTTTATATGTAAAATGTTCAGGTAGCATCTGGAGGTGCAGACAACTTAACTATTATCCATGCTCTATAGAGATAGAAAAGTTGCTTGTAAAATTGAACACTTGTTAGAATCTTTCTCAGGACTACCAAGAGAACAACGCCCAAGAAACTGAAGAAAAGTTAAGCTTTATACCTTCTTGTAGTTAACACGGCCATCTGGAAGGTGGAAGAACTCCAGAGCTCTGTGTCCTGAGAAAATAAATATGTCGATCAGTACAGGTCAACCACAACTGGAAGCAGAACTTGTTAGAGACCACTTTCAAAGGGAGATGGTTTTACAGTCGTAACTGTCCAACAGGTGGGGAGTGAGTCTACACTTGGAACTTTTATTAGGCAAAATGAGAGGTCTACAGTATTTGTTGTGACAATCCACACACACTGCCAATGTGCACAGTGATTTCAGCTTTCTGAATCAGTCTGTGACCCGAGTCTGACCCTGTAAGTCATTTCACCCACTCGAGGCTTCAGTTCTCTCCTGTGCAAAATTAAGCAACAGGTTTTGTATGTATTTGCTGCTGTTCAACAAACCTGTCAGTGACTAGCATGGTGGTGGACACAAGGGATTCTAGAAACAAACTTATCACCATGTTGCCTCAGAACTGAGGGAGATAAACCCAAGCAGAAATTACAGGCAAGGCCTAAGCCATGATTAAACCAATGAACCCCAAAAGTTTTGTCAACACTGGAACACTCTGGAAGGTCAAGACCACCTCAGAAGGCCCCCCTCTCCACTGATAGCTGCCCCCTCCCAGCCCTCAGAGGCCAAGAGGGAGACTTCTGCTCCTCAGGATATTCAAAAGGGTGCCTCATCTCTCCTGTAAATAACAAATTTTAAGTTCACAAGACAAAGACATAGAGCCCGCTACTGAAATAAGCATTGCTATGAGCAACAGTCAGTCCACACGTGGAGTCTACATACTGGACTCCAGTGATGTCCACACCCAACCACTGGGAGGGGCCGCTCCAGCTCACGAAGACACCAACCTTCCACTCAGTATTTCAAAGATCTAAATGTTGGAGTTCTCAGGTGTTTTTAATAGATCAAAATCAGATTCTTTGGACATTTCCTTTAATTACATTCACATACACATGGTTATGGAGAAGTTCATAGGTAATATAAAAAAGCTATGCATGGATTTCAAAATACTTTGCACCAAAATAAACATTTTTAACGTCCGTTTTTCCATGAACTCGGAGGTACCTTCATATAGGTTTCAGTAAATATTTGTTAGAACCTTTATTTGGTACCTATTGAAAAAAGACAATCAACTATCTGGTTTTATTAAAACTTAGGTGGCATCTTTAAGCTCTCACGATTAAAAAAGTTGACTATTTCCATTTATGTTTCTCTTCAACTTCTATAGTTTCACCAATTCCACAGAGCTTACAGCTGGAAGACGCTAGAATCCCATCAGCAGTTCAACCCCTTCACTTCGTGAAGAATTGAGATACAGTAAATCACTCACACATCTGTCAACAGCACAGCTGGGTCTGATTCCCTTTCAACACGGGAACCGGCTGTCAGCACAAGTAGTTCTAAGCCAGGCCGCCTCACAAGGCAGCTGGGATCTCTCTAGCATCATTTTCCCTCACCAGCACAATGAAAGAACTGGGGGCCAGTGCTACAGTGCAGCAGGTAAAGCCACTGCAGTGCCGCCATCTCATAATAGTCGCTGGTTTAAGTCCCGGCTGCTCCACTAGTGAGCCAGCTGCCTGATGATGTACCTGGAAAATCAAAAGATGGCCCAAGTCCTTGGGCCCCTGCACCCATGTCAGAGACCCAGAAGAAGCTCCTGGCTTCGGATTGGCCCAGCTCTGGCCCTTGCTGCCATTTGGGGGAGTGAACGGGCTACTCTGCTTCCAATCCAGATCCCTGCTAATGTGCCTGGGAGGGCAGCGGAGGATGGCCTGGGGACTTGGGTCTCTGCACTCATGTGGGAGACACCTGCCACCCATGTGAGAGACCCAGAAGGAGCTCTGGCCTCCTGGCTTCAGCCTGGACCAGCCCTGGCCATTGCAGCCATTTGGGAAATGAACAAGTGGATTGAGTAGTAGCTTATTATATTAAATTGGTTTACTTTGCACGTGTCCAAACAGGAAAGAGAACCTCGATAAATTATTGTGTAACCTTAAAGTTACTAATATACTTGATTTAAGGACCAAATTCTTTGGCTCAAGAGGGTAAAGCTTAAATGTTCTCACCACAACTGCAAAAAAGTCATTACGTAATGGGTACACAGGATTAGCATTGATACATTAGCTTGATTGTGGTCAGCATTTCACAATGTGTATACAAACATCATGTATTTATGCCATTTTGACTTGTCAATTGTACCTCTATAAAGTTGAAAAAAATTTAAAAACCTACTGTTTCCATCCACTTCAACAGAGGCCTCTGCTTTGGCCCTGGGGTCAGTGGCACAGACCTGTCCCCTCTGTCTTCCTCTCCTCCCATCACCATGGGCACCGCCAATGCAAACCGCCCCCCTCTCCGACCTCCCTGAAGCAAGGACCTTTCCAGTTTGAGTCGGGCACCCACCCCCACGGCCACACACGCCCCTTGGTGTGGAGAGGCCTATCCTTGGAAATAGGAGAAAGTAGGTTTCTCCTTTCTACTGTTGTACCTGAGTGAGTACAAACAGAGGAGCACCAAGAGGGGGCGGGAGATGGGAGGGGTGTGAGTGGGAGGGAAATTATGGGACGGGGGGAGCCATTGTAATCCATAAACTGTACTTTGGAAATTTATATTTACTAAATAAAAGTTAAAAAAAAATTGATGGTTGGCTGGCGCCATGGCTCACTAGGCTAATCCTCCGCCTGCGGCGTCGACACTCCGGGTTCTAGTCACGGTCGGGGTGCCAGATTCTGTCCCGGTTGCTCCTCTTCCAGTCCAGCACTCTGCTGTGGCCCGGGAGTGCAGTGGAGGATGGCCCAGGTCCTTGGGCCCTGCACCCACATGGGAGACCAGAAGGAAGCACCTGGCTCCTGGCTTCGGATCAGCACAGTGGGCTGGCCACAGTGGCCATTTGGGGGGGTGAACCAGTGGAAGGAAGACCTTTGTCTCTCTCAACTCTGCATATCAAAAAATAAATAAAAATTTGATGATCCTTTATTCCCGGCAGTAGAGAGCGGGCTGATGCCCTAAAGAACCCTCGACCCTGAAGCCCAAAGCAACAAGGCAAAAACCACAGAGACGGGAAGGGAACTAGTTGCTAAGATGTGGCCGGGGAATACATGGTTACCGGGGCCAAGCTAACCTAAAGCCTACACAAAACTAATATTAATTATAATCTTAACACCAGCTACGGTTTTAACTATTTGTTATAATCGTGACATGAACCCAGGTGTAGTCGATCTGTTTTAAGCTGGAGCCATCGTGCCAGGGGGTTTCTAGGCTTTGCCAAGTATGATGCAGTTTGCAAATGTGATGTAGTGGACTGCTATTGTCTGAGTGTTTTAAATCATAGTTTCAGACCAGGATCGGGGGGGAGGGGAGGGGAGTAGCTTTCTCAAGATGGAGTCTCAGGTGCTCCAAAATGGAGTCTCTCCTGCCAAGGTGTCACTTCACTACCCATATCCCAGCCCTTCCTCTCCCCAGCCTGTCAGCTCTGCTCTGCTACAACCTCTACTCTACCAAGCTCCTCGGCCACCCTCCCCGCCCAGAAACACACTCAGGACCTAGCACCCTGAGGGGACCCCCTCAACTCTCTCGCTTATCTGCCCCTCCACCAGCCCTAACCAGCAGCCCCCCATTCCTGGCTGATTCCCAACACCACTGTTCCCACGCCCCACCATCAGGCTGCTCTGTGCACCCAGGGCACTGGTATCAAAAACGCGACAGGTTTTCAAACCTCTGCCTTCCCGTGTTTGGGCAGATTTCTTGTCCTCTCAGTAACCCGAGGCCCCCGTACTCACCGATTTCTACGTGTGTTGAAAGGCCACACGGCGAGCCTGGGGAGCAGAGGGACACCAGCACCACCAGCAGACCAGGCCACAGCCGGACAGCAGCCATGCTCACTCCCTCGGACGCCTGGGGGACGTGCGGATGCGCGGAGCTGTGCTGGCACCGAGAACCCAGACACTGCTTTCCCCGGATACAGGTCACCGGCGTGGGACACCGAACCTCATTTCAAAATATCATCGTTTTCCAATGAAGTCAACTGGCCAGCTTCTGTTTAGCCTCACCAGAACAAACAAACTCTGTCCTCCTGGGAGGGGAAAAAAAACAATCAACTGAGACCTCTAGCTGGAAGCCTGGCGTTTTCTGATCGCCATGTCCCTTGCCCACAGGAAATCTAAATGCAGATACAAGCAAGGTTTCTCTACATTTATTTTGTTTTCTCAAGTACAGGCTCACCTGTGCACGCTGATAGGCAGCATATCAAGCCTCGGCCTCCCAAGGGCGGATGTCTCAAGTCCTTTCCACACACTTCCCAGCCGCCCTGCTGCCTCCGCCTCCCAAGTGGAGTGTTGGGAAAGCTTTTATGGTGATCAGCTGGCACCGGCTCCGCTTTTCCGTGTTTGGCAACAGATAGCAACACTTGGATGGGATTACACAAGAGCTGCTACTCCTGGCCTGCTACCTGGGCTGAGCTAACAAGGGCCTTGCCACCTGGACCTGGTGTAAGGGCTCAGGTCTGCAGCCCAGGCAGGTCCGGAGGCCCCTTGGGAGGGGCGGGGGTGGGGCTGATCAGGGCTGAGAAGCAGGGGTTTGGGAAAAGCTAGGTTCAGGATATACCTGTCATGAAACAGCCAATCCAGAGTGCTAAATCCACGGCAGAAAACTAGGCTAAGCTATGCATGGAAAGGATGGTGACCACACAGCCTCACGTTCTACATTAAAAAGAAGGGAGCTTTTGAACACGTGGGAGGAAGTGGTATTGACCCTCAGGTGAGCCAAGTGGAAGGCCGCAGCAAAGGGGGTGATTGGAGACAGCTGCTGGCTAACAATCCAGTGGTAACCTCGTCGTGGCCAGCTGCGAGGCCCCAGGAAACAGATCCCGCGGCTGCCCCAACCTGGAAGGCATCGGCCCCGGCTGCTTCTGAATACCTTCAGGCCAGAGGCTACGAGCGGAGGTGTTTTGTTTGGCTAACACGGTGTTTTATAAAGTAGGCCAACTTGGTTAATTGAGGAAATTCACATAGAAATCGAGCTTTCTTGCTCTCTTTAAAAAGAGAGAGAGAGAGAGAGAGAACTAGCTTCCAGAACTGACTGCCCCACATGCCATGACAGGAGCCAGCAGCCCCACAGAGTGTGCCCTCCTGGCCTGCTGGGATGTGCAGGCTTCCAGGCCCTTCCGCCTGCCAAGGCCTTTGGGTCTCCTCCTCTCAGCTACACCTTCGGAAGCCTGCAGGGCAGGTGGTGGCAATAGCAAGTTGGTGGCAATTAAAAATGTTCAACTCAGAACACCCACGAATCGTGAACCAATGGTAATAGTAGAAGAGGTGCCAAGGCAAAAATAACAACAATAATGCCACTTGGAAACCAGCTAGAATAAAACCAATCCATCCAAAAAAAAAGCAGCGAAGACAGAAATCCTAAATTTCTCCTTACGCATTAAGTCCAGCATGACTTCATGTTATCCGAGTCATAGGACAGGTGTGATGTTTGAGTGTGGGCTTTATGTAACAACACTACTTGATTTTCTCTGTAGTTTATATTTTGTAACCAAGAAAACATCAAAGATATGATTTAAAGGATTAAAATACAGCTTGTGACATTGAGAAACTTTGACAGGTGATATGCTTTGCTTTCTACCCCACACCTCCTCTCCTAATGCAGGTAGCTTTGCTACGAGATAATGTTTAGCCTTTAAAGATCATCTGCACATACAGACGTAAGCTGAGAGGTAAACACGTGGCCGCTTCCAGGAGGTGGGGGGGAGGGGATACGGGCTTGAGCGCCAGAGAGCCATGAGCTTCCCTTGGATCCAAGTCCCGGGACCTGCTTTCTATCTCAGTGACGTTGTGTAAGTTACTGAAACCTCTGCGTCTGTCTCTTCATCTGGGACGCCACTATACAACCTGCAGTGACGACACTACCTACCTTAGATGGATAAGTACATCCAAAGAGCTGAACACAGAGAGCCTGGCACACAGTCAGTGCTCATTATATGTTGGTGCTTATCATTCAATAGACATCTTCTAGGGTGGATACCCACATCCTTTTATCAGAGAGCCTGGGTTCCGTATGCTGGTACATACCCACTAATACAGACCCTGAGAGGTAGCAGGTGACGTTCGAGAACTCAAGCTGATACCCACATGGGAAACCTGCATGGAGCTCCTAGCTCCCAGCTTCAACCAAACCCTGGATGTTGGGGGCACAACAACTGATGAATCAACTGATAGGAGACCTTGGTCTATCTGCCTCTGTGGTCAGTAAAGTATGTACATACTACATACACACATACATACACACACACACTTGACCCATCCACCCCTAAAGAACTTTTAAAGTTTTCCCACTCCAAAAGATTCACAGCAGATTTCAACTAACTGACTGCCTCACTGAATTTTAAATAATCAACAGTCGGTATCACATGTTCCATAGCAACGTAGGGATGTGCGTAAAGCAAAAGTGGATGAAAAATGAAAGGTTACAGTGCAGGTCTCTTTGTGCAGATCAATGTGATACGTCTTTAATGTCCAGAAACGTTGGAGATAAAGCAGACAATTCCAGCTCACTCAGACACACACCCCACACGCTGCTGTCATCACAGGGTCGCAAGAACAGATGGGGTGAGGAAGGCAGGAATGTGGGGTGCCCAGGACGAGGGCAGACTAAAGAGAACGGAGGGGAAAGGCCCCCGTCACCGGGCAGTCTTGTCCTCCGTCCCTAGGGGTCAGGAGGTTTCTGAAGGCTTGCAGGGGACCACGTTGTAAATTTCCTAAGCCCCCAGGTCCTCCTGCCTCTGTGGGTCCCTTCCTTCATAAAACGCAGACACAGGACTCACACTTTACATCCGCACTGGTACCAAGGGCGATATCCCAATACTCTACCTAAGAGTTTGGGGTTGCGTTTTCCCTTCCGATTTTCAAAGAATTTAAACATTCTGGGCCCTGCGCGTCCTACCTGCTGGGCCTAACAGATGAGCCAGGTGGGAAGTGTGAAACAACCTGAACTCTCATTCTGGAACAAGACAGACGGCCTCCCTCCGCTGCAGAGACCTCAGCCGTAAGCTTTGCCATAGCGCTCCCCCTGCAGGCAAGTGCCCCTGAGCCGGGAGCGCCCACCTCGGGCCTCGCCGTCTCCCCCCTTGGCTTCAACGGAACGCAGAACCAGACAGCAAATCCACACCAAAAAGACTAACTCCTGCTGTTACCACTGCTACCCACCAGATAGGACCGGCCCCAAAGCTGAGCGGCTCGGACTCAGCACAAGACGCTGCCAAGTGGGAAATCACTGCTTCGGCGTTTTTGCAAAGATGTCGTAGAAACAGAGGACGGGCTCCGGCGCTCGGAGAAGCCAGCAGGGCACTCTCGGCTCCGGGACTGCGAGCTACGGCTGACCAGGGCATGGGGCTGGGCTTCCGACGCAGGCGCTCAGCGTTCGCTTCCATCCCCCTGGTCCTGGAAGCCGCCTCGCTGCTTCCCGAGTGGTAGCCGCGGTCTAGCTGTCGGACGCACGGGGGACGTGGCGCAGTGGTCATCACAGAACGCTCGAGCCTCATACCTGGGTGGACTCCGCTTGGACAAAACGTTCCGGTTACTCCAGGCTCGACCGCGGCCGGCCGGTCCGACTGTGAACACGCACGGTACGGAACGGAACGCAGACACTGCGCTGAGCATCCAGACTCATGGCGCAGCAGCCTCGGGGGGCAGGAATGGCTCCATTTTGCACGTGCGAGGACTGAGGCTAAGTGATCCGCCGAGGGGCCCGCAGCTTGCAGGCACCGGGGTCTGAGTTCGGATCCGGAATGTGTCTCCAAGGGCGCCTCTATTCATTAGTACCGCCCGGCCCCCAGACTTATGGAGAGGACCAGACACATGCCCAGAAGCGCGCCGGCCGCCCTGGCGCCTCGGGACGCCTCTGCCGGCCGCACACAGACCCTGCGGCCATCGGGCGCCCGGGAGTAGCTGCCGCCCAAGAAGCACCCGACGGGGCACCGGGGATCGAGGTGCACCTTGCAAAGAGACTCCCCCACCCCGGCCCCAGCCTGCGCGTAGCGCTCCAGCTCGGCGGTGCAGCTCGCTAGGGGCGGGAAGAGGGCGCTGCTCAGCATCCCCGCCTCCCCGGCGCCCGCGCTCCCGGGCGCGCACCCGCCTGCCTGTCTCCTGCCGCCGTCACCGCCGCCGCCCGCACCATGGCGACCTGCTCCTGGCTGCGGTGCCGCTGGGCCCCGCGCCTCCGCCCCCGCGCCGGCTGCCGGCGGCCCGTAGCCAGTTTGGTCCAGCTCCGCTGCTACGCCCGGGGGCTGGCCGGCCTCTCCGCCGGGCTGCTGCGTACCGACAGCTTCGTGGGCGGCCGCTGGCTCCCGGCCGCCGCCACCTTCCCGGTGCACGACCCTGCCAGCGGCGCCGCGCTGGGCTCGGTGGCCGACTGCGGGGTGCCCGAGGCCCGCGCCGCGGTGCGCGCCGCCTACGAAGCTTTCCGCAGCTGGAGGGGGGTCTCGGCCAAGGTGAGAGCGCGCGCCGGGGGAGCGGGCAAGGGCCGGCCGGGCCGGGAACTGAGAGAGCTTTGCCCCAAAGTGAAACCAGCCGCCTGATAGCCCTGTTCGCCCCAGTTCCCGGGGTACACAGTGCAGAAAGGAGGAGCCCCACGCAAGACAGGAGGCGATCGACACAGATGTTTGGAGCACGCCTTGGTGCCCAGCCTGTGCCGGGCGCCGGGGACACGGCCGGCCCTCAGCCTCCTGATGGGCACTGTCCAGCAGGGGGCGCAGTAGTGAGCTGAGTGTGAGCGTGTGCGCGTGTGCGCGTGCAGGCTGCGGTGGCCGGGGAAGCGAGCACGCGCAGCATGCGGTCCTCACGGGGGGGGGGGGGGGGGGGGGGACAAATCCTGGACTGTCCTCCAGGTTTTCCCCCACCTGAAAGGATAAAAGATGCCATTTACTGACAGCGAATGCTAGAGAATTGGGGCGGTTGTAGGCGCCATCAGAGAGGGAGGATAGAGTAAGAATAAAACTATGGAAGACATTTTCTTCCTCATTTATTTTTTTTTTTATTTGACAGGCAGAGTGGACAGTGAGAGAGAGAGACAGAGAGAAAGGTCTTCCTTTGCCGTTGGTTCACCCTCCAATGGCCGCCGTGGCCGGCACACTGCACTGATCCGATGGCAGGAGCCAGGAGCCAGGTGCTTTTCCTGGTCTCCCATGGGGTGCAGGGCCCAAGCACCTGGGCCATCCTCCACTGCACTCCCTGGCCACAGCAGAGAGCTGGCCTGGAAGAGGGGCAACCGGGACAGAATCCGGCGCCCCGACCAGGACTAGAACCCGGTGTGCCGGCGCCGCTAGGCGGAGGATTAGCCTAGTGAGCCGCGGCGCCGGCCTTTCTCATTTATTATTATAATACCTAGAGTCAACCCAGTGAAATCCTTTCCTGCCCTACCCGTCAAAGCCCTCCATCTAAAGGACAAGACCCAGAGTCCTGGCCTCCCTTCACCCCTCAGCTGTTGAGGGAGCACCTGCCCGTGTGCCCTGCCCTGTTGGGGGTGCCTGGGATACATCAGTTTGGACAGTGAAGATTCTGCCCTTTGGGAGCTCACGTGGGGCTGGGGGACAGAGCAGAGATCCGAACTACAAACATGTGCGCAGTACCTAAGCAAATCGGTGTCAGAGGGATGGATGCCAAGAAGACGGGAAGAAGTAGAAACTAGCGGAGAAGGTGGGCCCGCAGGGAAGCGGCCAGGTGCGGCATAAAGGGCATGGTTGGGTGCTTACTCAGCTAGGACTGCCGCCACAGTCCTGCAGGCTGCTGTGGCTCCAGCTGTCACTGTTCCGCATGTCTGGAGGCTGCAACATCTGGAGCCGGCCGGGTCAGGCCGAAGCTGGGAGTCGGGAACTCAGGGTAGGTCTCCCACATGGGTGCCAGAGGCCCAACTACTTGAGCTGTCACCTGCTGCCTCCCAGCATGCACTCGGCCAGAAGCTGGAGAGGCAGAACTTGAACCCAGTCACTCTGATAAGGGTAAGGAGCTTCTTAACCCTGTGCCAATGCCCAGCCCTTTAATCGTCTTTTCTTGTGAAGATAGTTGTATTGGATTAGTGCACCCCAAATGACCTCATTTGAATTTAATTACCTCTTTTTAAATATTTATTTATTTGAAAGAGTTGAAAGAGAGGTCTCTCATCCGCTGGTTTGTTCCCCAAATGGCCGCAATGGCCAGCGCTGAGCTGATCCAAAACCAAGAGCCATGAGCTTCTTTTTGGGCCACCCTCTGCTGCTTCCCCCGGCGCATTAGCAGGGAGCTGGATCAGAAGTAGAGCAGCCAGGACTCGAACTGGGGCCCATATGGGATGCTGGCAGTATAGACTGGGGCTTTAACTTGCTGTGCCACAGCACCGACCCCTTAATTACCTCTTTTAAGAACCTTTTATTAAAAAACTTTTATTTAGTAAATATAAATTTCCAAAGTACATCTTATGTATTACAATGGCTTTCCTCCCCCCATAACTTCCCTCCCACCCGCACCCCTTTCCTCTCCCGCTCCCTCTCCCCTTCCATTCACATCAAGATTTCATTTTCAATTATCTTTATATACAGAAGATCGATTTAGTATATATTAAGTAAAGATTTCATCAATTTGCACCCACACAGAACCACAAAGTGTGAAGTACTGTTTCAGTATTAGTTATAGCATTAATTCACATTGGACAACACATTAAGGACAGAGATCCTACATGAGGAGTAAGTACACAGTGACTCCTGGTGTTGACTTAACAATTTGACACTCTTGTTTATGGTGTCAGTAATCTCCCTAGGCTCTAGTCATGAGTTGCCAAGGCTATGGAAGCCTTTTGAATTTGCCGACTTCGATCTTATTCTGACAGGGTCATAGTCAAAGTGGAAGTTCTCTCCTCCCTTAAGAGAAAGGTACCTCTTTCTTTGATGGCCCCATTCTTTCCACTGGGATCTCACTCACAGGGATCTTTCATTTAGTTGTTGTTGTTGTTGTTTTGCCAGAGTGTCTTGGCCTTCCATGCCTAAAATACTCTCATGGGCTTCTCAGCCAGATCCGAATGCCTTAAGGGCTGATTCTGAGGCCAGAGTTCTGTTTAGGACATCTGCCATTCTATGAGTCTGCTGTGTATCCCACTTCCCATGTTGGATTGTTCTCTCCCTTTTTTATTCTATCAGTTAGTATTAGCAGACACTAGTCTTGTTTGTGTGATCCCTTTGACTCTTAGACCTATTAGTGTGATCAATTGTGAACTGAAATTGATCACTTGGACTAGTGAGATGGCATTGGTACATGCCGCCTTGATGGGATTGTATTGGGATCCCCTGGCATGATTCTAACTCCACCATTTGGGGCAAGTCCAATTGAGCATGTCCCACATTGTACATCTCCCTCTCTTATTCCCACTCTTATAATTAACAGGGATCACTTTTCAGTTAAATTTAAACACCTAAGAATAACTGTGTGTTAATTACAGAGTTCAACCAATAGTATTAATTAGAACAAAAAAAATTAGTAAGAACCTTTCTACAAATACAGTCACATTCTGAAGTTCTGGGGGTTCTTGGGTTGGGGGCACCAGCAGGCCCTATCAGGGTAGGCCTCATTGACAATAACGTTCCAACCTCAACAGCCTAACTTCATCCCTTTGCCAGGCACAGTGACACAGTCACGGTGCAGCGGTCAGGGCGTGGTCATCTTTGAAGGCCATTACTGCCCCCTCCACGGCTAAGTACCACCCTTGGTACTGCTCATGTGCTTTGTGGAGTCCTTTCAATGGCCCTAGGAAGTAGATTTCTGATTCATGCTGTGGCAGGGGCGCAGAGTGGAACTGGCAGAGGGAGGCCTGCTGGTCACCCTCCAGCCTTCCCTGCTGGCCACACCAGGGAGCTGGGTGGGGGGTGCGTAACTCTGTCGCTGTCCACCTCTGTGAACCCTGAGTGTCATGCAGATCCACAGCCCTCAGCCAGGCTGCGCAGGGTGTGAAAGGGGTACACGTTCAGCAGAAGCCGTCCTTGGAAGTGGGCTCTTTCCCGCACTGCTCCTGTGTGCTCTGATCCCGTCTGGTGACACTGGGCAGTGCGGCTCCCGGGCAGCCCCGTGGCCCTGCAGGGAACCCACGGCCGCTCTGCAGTGCTAGTGCTCCTGAGCTGGGACACACAGGAGGGCGGCTGCCTTCAGGGCGTTTTCCACGTATGATATATTTTTTAAAAATTTATTTATTTGAAAGGCAGAGATATAAATAGAGGAGAGAGAGTAACAGAGAGGAAGGTCTTCCACCTGCTGGTTCACTCCCCAAATAGGCACAACAGCTGGGGCTGGGCCAGGCTGAAGCCAGGAGCCAGGAGCTTCTTCCAGGTCTCCCACGTGGGTGCAGGGACCCAAGCACTTGGGTCATCCTCTGCTGCTTTCCCAGGTGCATTAGCAGGGAGCTGGATGGGAGGTGGAGCAGCTGGGACTTGAACCGGCACTCTTATGGGATGCCCGCACTGCAGGCAAAGGCTTAACCCACTGTGCCACAGCCCCGGCCCCACTTAGGATTTCCCTCTTGCGATGGGTTTATCAGGACGTTACCCCATTGTCAGTCGGAGCCTCTATCTGAGTTTCCTACAGCACAGTATAAAACGCTGCAAACTTGGTGGCTGAAGCAACAGAAATGATTGTCTCAGATCAGGAGGCTAAACCCGCAACGGAAAGCCTCAGCCTGAGGCCGTGAGGGCAGGTTCTTGCTTGTGAACACGTCTTCTCCGGGTGTCTCCTCACATTGTCTTCCCTCGCTGCACGCATCTGTCTCTGTCGAAGTTTCTTTATAGGACAAGTCTGCTCTCAGAAGCCCAACTTGTACTTTGCATACTCGGGCAATTTCCCGCTTCCCCTGATGTCTGTCTCTGTCGAAATTTCTTTATGGGACAAGTCTATGCTTTCAGAAGCCCAACTTGTACTTTGCATACTCGGGCGATTTCCGGCTTCCTCTGGTGTCTGTGTTCAGCTGGGACCTTGTGTTGCCTGCGCAGGCAGAATCTACTGCTGCTTCTCACAGATCCCACGCTGTCTCATGGTTCTCTCTCCTTTCTCAGGCTCAGTGTGGAGCAGACCCTGTGTGCACACGTGAGGGGGTCTTCAAAAGTTCACAGAAAATGTGTATTAGGAAAAACCTGCAAGTTTTCAAATTTGGGGGCACCAAAACAGACTTATCTTTTAATTCTAGTTTTCCTTGGAAGTCCTCTGGCATTTATTTCTCTGGATTCCAGTGTTTCCTCTCGCGTGCAGGATAACCTGCAGGACACTGGGCTGTGATTGTCGGATTCTTCTCTGACAGTGCACTGAGCAGGGGTAAACAGGTGTACTTACTGGAGGAATATTGCTTTAAGAGAAGCTGGTGCCTACCATAAGAAGCTACATGGATTTAAAACAATTTTAGTGGGACCAGTGCTGTGCCATAATGAGTTAAGGTTGCCTTGCAATGCGGGCATCCCACACGGGTGCCTGTTTGAGTCTCGGCTGCTCCACTTCTGATCCAGCTCCCTGCTAATGCACCTAGGAAAGCAGTAGAAGATGGCCCAAGTGGCACCCATGTGGGAGACCCAGAAGAAGCCCCTTGGTCCTGACTTTGCCATGGCCCAGCCCTAGCCCCATTTGGGGAGTGGGCCTGCAAATGGAAGACCTCTCTATATATTTCTCTCTCTCTCTCTCTCTCTCTCTTTCTCTCTCTCCCCATCTCTGCCTTTCAAATAAGTCTTAAAAAAATGTTTGGCACCAAAATAAACATATTTTAATTACATTTTTCCACGAACATGTAGAAGCAGCTTTGTGCATAAATATATAGGAAGCCATTTACTGTGACATTGCCCCACAGGACAACAGGGGCTGAGAGGTCCCACAGGCTGCTGTCTGCAAGCAGCCCAGGAGAGCTGGAGGTGGAGGAGCCCTAGTCCACGTCTGTAAGCCCCAGAGCCAGGGGTGCCAGTGTCTGAGGCCTGAGGTTCAAGGTCGGAAGAGATGGGCATTCCAGCTCGCATACGGGGCAAATTCGCCCTTCCTCAGCCTTGTCGCTCTATTCAGGCCCTCAGCGGATTGGCTGAAGCCTACACACGTGGCTGAGGGCGGATCTGTCTTGCTCAGCCCCCTGGTTCAAAGGTGGGTCTCCCAGAAGCACCGTCACACACACACACCCAGAAGTGATGTTTGGTGAGCTCTCTGGGCATCCCGTCGCTCAGGGGTGGGGAATCTCATTTCTGCCAAGAGTCCCTTGGATATTTACAACGTCATTCCCGGGCCATACAAAATGATCAAGGTAAAATTTTGCCTGCTATAGATCATAAGTTTTGAGTAGCACCTGTGGCTGCCTTGGCAATGACCCCTGTGCTTTGTCAGTTACCCTGAGCCCTGAGCCAAGAACGGGACCACAGGGCGAGTAAGGTAGCAGGCTGCAGCTGGCCAGCCCTCCCCGTCTATGCTTTATTGCCCATCTGCCTGCCTTCTTTTTCAGGAGAGGAGTGCGCTCCTTCGGAACTGGTACGATTTAATGATACAAAATAAGGACGACCTTGCCAAAGTCATCACCGCTGAGAGCGTAAGTGTAAGGTCCCGGCTGGCACCCCTGAGAGCCGCTGAGAGCCGCCCTTCCTTGTCCTGCGATCTGACACCAGTCACTGGTGCCAGGCACTCACGTTCTCCGAAGTTTGATGTTCTAGTTAATCCTTTAGTAACATGCAAACATAGATCGCATCTGGAACCGCAGGAACACTGCTTTTTCATCGTTTTTTTTTTCCCACAGGTGCTTTTTTTTTTTTTTAAATGTTGCTCTTGTGATTTTTTTTTAAATGTATCAATTATTCCTCGACCGGTGTAAGAAATTATTTGACACCATGGTCACCTTTGGGAGAGATCAGAAGGAAGGGAAAACAACTAGAAGACGCAGGTGTAGACATCGCCTCCCGATTTGTGAACATACTGCGAGTGCACAAGACACCTGTGGCACCGGTGGCACAGCCACGCTGTCTCTTGATTCTGCCTTCCTAGTCCCACGTCCAAGTTAGAAACTGCCCAGCAGCCCCGTGGGTTTTGCCACGGGAGACTTTGCACGTCTCCTTGCAGCCGTGAGCGCTGCAGAGCCCAGCCCAGCCCGGCTTCTAGCGGTAGATGGTAATAACGCATTTTTTGCTTTCACGTAGGGGAAGCCACTGAAGGAGGCACAGGGAGAAATTCTCTACTCAGCCCATTTCCTGGAGTGGTTTTCCGAGGAAGCCCGGCGCATTTACGGTGACATCATCGCTACTCCCACCAAGGGGAGGCGGGCCCTGGTCCTCAAGCAGCCCATAGGTGTGGCCGCGGTCATCACACCGGTACGTGCATGGCAGGAGCTTCGAGATCCCAGGGTAGGAGGTTGTATAGACAGGCAGGACCAACGTCTTCGTCGTGGGCAGGTGTGCTCATCCTGTTAGGCTTGTCACCTGTCCTGGGTTTCCTGGTCCCTCTCGGGAGCTGTCTGAGACAGTGCTGGGTGTGGCGTGGTGAGTGGGCATTCGTGTTTGCTGGAGCCCTGGAGGCAGGTGGCCCCCAGAAGCAAGCCAGGGGCTTTTGTGACTTGGCACAGGGGCCTCTTCCCAGGCCTGCCCAGCACCACTGAAAAGATCTGATATTTATCATTTTTCAAAAGACTTCAGATATGAGGATGCGGTTTTTTTTTTAATTGCATCATAGTTTAGGGAAAAATTTATCCTTAATTTATGTTTCGCAGCAGCTGCAAACGCATTGGTCACTGGGCCAGCTTCTAGAAGTCGAAAGGCTGAGAAATAAGACGTTGGATGTGCCTGCACGGGGCTGCAGTGTACTTGTGGGCACCCAGTGTCTCAGTGACCGGCACTCCTGGGCCCACCTTTGCCAGGTCCCATCTCTGCCGGCGGAGCTCAAGGCCATGGGCTCAAGGCCATGCTTCCTACTGTGCGTCCTAACAGGTGGAATCCATGCCCCTTTCCCCCCACACACACACTGCCTAGACTTGCTGGTTTGGACTCAAAATTCACTGTTTACGGGTTGTGTGGCCTCCGGCACATGATTTCATTGTGCCATCTCCATTCCCCCAAACCTGTAATTGAGGATAATACGAACCTTGCTGAATTGTGAGAACCATTTAGTTATAATTTTAAGGCAAAAGATTTATACGATCTGGAGAGAAACCAGAGTATTTGTTATAATTTTTAACATGCTTAGAACAATGTATGACACAGAACAAGCGCTATACAAGTGTTTGTGGAAGAAAGATAAAATACTGCTGTGACAGATACGCAGGTGCCTACAGATAACGGTAAACATGGACATAGAAGGAAGTTCTCCGTCGTCTGCTATTTCTTGTCTTTGCTAATGTTTCCTCCCAGGAGCCCACTGTGGACCTCCTGTCCACGTCAGCTCTCACAACACGACTGCAAGGTTCAGTAGTTGTGGTGGTAGCCACACCTCCCACAAAACCTAAAACACTCTCTGGCTCTTTACAAAAACTCTCTGGCTGACCCTTGTTCTAAGGATTCTGCACCGTGTTTGCCCCAAACATGTTTCCTGTCATTATGGGCCTTTATCTCCCCAGTTCCGCCACCTGGCAGGGGCAGGTGTTGTGAGAGCTCACCTGTTCAGTGGAGCCCAGGTTATGCAAGGTGGGGGTTGTTGACTGACTTTTTGACCTGCCACCCTGGGGACCAGTGAGGCGGTCCTTCCCTTACACGCTTCCTCTCTCTTCTGACCCCAGTGGAACTTCCCCAGCGCCATGATCACCCGCAAGGTGGGGGCCGCCCTGGCAGCTGGCTGCACCGTGGTGGTGAAACCTGCCGAGGACACGCCCTTCTCTGCCCTGGCCCTGGCCGAGGTGAGCCTCTCTCCCCTGTAGCTGCAGAGCCAACAAACTCCGTGATTTTTAATCCAAAGCAGAAACAGTTGTGGGACCTCCTTCTTGGCTGGCATCTCATGCTCCGTGGTGTTATGTTATAATCTTGCTCTATTTAGGGGGAAAAAATGAATGGGGGATTTTTAAAAAAAGATTTTATTTATTTTAGAGGCAGAGTTACAGACAGAGAGAGGGAAAGACAGAGAGAGAGAGATCTTCCACCCGCTGGTTCAGTCCCCAAATGGCTGCAACAGCCAGGGGTGGGCCAGGCCGAAGCCAGGAGCTTCTTGCAGGTCTCCCTCATGAGTGCAGGGACCCAAGTACTTGGCCCATTCTCTGCTGCTTCCCCAGCCCCTAGTTCTTGCTTTTGAAAAGACCTACATTTCTTTCCTTTATCAGTCAACTTTGTTTTTGTTTTTTGTTTGTTTTTTTTTGCCTGGACACTGGGGAGTGACTTTTTCCCTCTACTGTAAAGAATAGCCCTAAGGGCCGGCACCGTGGCTCAGCGGGTTAAATCCTCTGTCTGGAGCACTGACATCCCATATGGACACTGGTTCGAGTCCCGGCTGCTCCTCTTCCGATCCAGCTCTCTGCTATGGCCTGGGAAAGCAGCAGAAGATGGCCCAAGTGCTTGGGCCTCTGCACCCACATGGGAGACTCAGAGGAAGCCCCTGGCTCCTGGCTTCACATCAGCCCATCTCTGGCCATTGTGGCCATTTCAGGGGTGAACCAGCAGATGGAAGACCTTTTTCTCTCCCTCCCTCTACGTCTGTAACACTGTCTCTCAAATAAATAAAATCTATAAGATAAAAATAGGCCTCGCAATAGAACCGGAACAACTACTTTGTGATGACTGCTTTGGCTAATGCGACAGAGATGAACCTGTTCAATGTGTATTTTTACATCTTGTTTTTTTTTTTAAATCTACAGAAAGTTCCCAGGATTTGCTCTTCAGCCTGGGTTTGGTTTTCCTCCTCAGGAAGTCTTGCATCATTGAATTGAACCCTTTGTGTCATTTGGTTTTGCGTTCTTCCCATCTCAGCTCAATGTTTGAAATGATCTTCCTTTTTGCCTCAATTTTTCCTTAAGGTTTTGTATGTTGTGTTTGTGCCTTTCTGAAGCGACTTTTTCCTTTTCTTTCTCTTTCCTGTGTCCCCTCACCTCTTTTCTAAACTTCTCTCACGCTGATGTGTTCTGTTCCTCTGTGTCTGGGCGCGATGCTCTCCCCAGCCCATCTCGTGTTGAGATACTGAGGTACAGCTTGGGCTTTGTTACCTGCAGGGATATGATTCTGCCTCTTACTTTAAACACTTTGTGCGGAACCTGGCCTCAGTGTTTTCCTGAGTGGTAGGCTGTTTCCATGGGAAGTCAGGTTTCCTGAGCCCTTGGAAGGAGGCTGGGGAGAGGCGGCTTCTCCCCTTCACTGGAGTTTCTCGAGCTTTCTTGTGTGGGGGAGGTGACTCGCCTGGAACACACATGGCCTGGCTCCACTCCCTCCCGGCGTTCCGCTGGGACAGCCTCGCCTCCCACTTGCAGCCGCTCTTGTTTGTGCTGTTAGTTGGGTGCTGGCACACCTGTGGGCTGTTTGGCGTTCTCTGTTATCAGGTCCTTGAACACCTGTGGGCTCGGAGCAGGGGAGGGGGGTGGGGGGTGTGTGTGGGGGGTGTTTCTGTGTTATCAGCCCCATGTTACTGCCCTGCTTGCTGGCACACAGGTCCCATTCCTGTAGGGGGTGTAGGCCCACCCACTTGTGACTTGTGGTGGTGGAGGTACCTTGTCATCCGGTTGTGTCCATGTTTCTTATTAGCGTCTTGCAATTGTCACTGCTGTTTGGCTGTTTGGGGTTTGCTCTTTAATTGCTGTTTCTACGAGGAGGGGGACTCAAAGAGTGTGACCCCCGCCATCTTCAAGAATCCCCATCAGCTTTATGGAATGTGTGAATGGCATTCAGACATGAGCATCCCCCCAGGAAGGAGCTCTGGGTTCCAGCACAGGCAGCTAGGGGTGGCTGGCTGTGTCGCTCTCTGCTGGGTTCCATCTCCCACACCTCCCTTCTCTAGTCACTCTGGGAAGTGACCCTTGCAAAAGCTTTGCCCTGTTGCCCTGCGCATAGTAGGTGCTCACTAAATATTCTTTCAGGTCTACAGATCAATCGGATGACTGTTCTTGGAACCTCCTCCGACTCGTTTGGGAAAGAAATCCAATGTTTCCAATGTTTTGGTGATTTTTGCTTTTTTTTTTTTTTTTTTTTTTGAGCAGAAGGCGGCATTGGAACTCTAAGATATTTTAATGCTGTGCAACATCACATTGGCACTAATAAGAATCTTACTTTAGTTACAACTGTACTCTTACCCTGTCACCATTGATTGACATTTTCCCATCACATTGTGAACTAAACATCTGTTTCTCTTGTTTTTCTCAGTCTGGTGATTTGCGGCCGCGTGTTGGCTGTTTCTCTTTCTAGCTTGCAAACCAGGCGGGAATTCCTCCAGGCGTGTACAACGTCATTCCCTGCTCTCGGAATAAGGCCAAGGAAGTGGGGGAAGTTCTTTGCACCGACCCTCTGGTGTCCAAAATCTCCTTTACTGGCTCGACCGCCACGGGAAAGGTACGCAGCTAAGCCTCAACAAAAATCAACGTTGTCCTATAGTTCCTCTCCACACAGTAGAACACTGTCTCATCTCCCGCGCCAGTGTAGAACGATTCCTGGAGTGTTGAGTAACTGTCAGAGAAATGTCAGCTCATCTTCGAGTGACGTGTTGGGTGGTGTTCCCTAGGAGACATCACCTGGATTCCTGCCTGACCATACCAAGGGGGCTGGGCAGCGAGGGTCTCACTGTGTTCCCATTTTATTTTACTTAAGGTTTATTTATTTGATTTATTTGAAAGGCAGAGTTACACATACACACACACACACACAGAGAGAGAGAGAGAGAGAGAGACATCCATCTGCTGATTCACTCCCCAAATGGCCACAATGGCTGGGGCTGGGCCAGACCAAAATCAGGAGTCAGGAGCCTCATCTTGGGCTCCTGCATGGGTACAGGAGCCCAAGCTATCGAGGCAGCTTTCACTGCTTTCCCAGGCACATAAGCAGGGGGCTGTACTGGAAGTGGAGCAGCCGGGACTTGAACCAGTGCCCATGTGGGATGCTGGTGCTGCAGGCAGCAGCTTAACCCAGTACCCCACTGTACTGGCCCCTCTTTCCCCATTATTTGTTGTGCCTGAAGTTGCTGAAAAGCTGTTCATTGCATAGATATTTCTATAATACTGGACTGCGTATTTCATAACCTAGAATTAGTGCTTCTAGGAACACATGCTTGATGTTGAAATGGGTGTCAGAATTGAACAAAAATTTGTTTACTATAAAGATGCAGAAATTGGAAGGTCTGGTTTTTTGTCTTCAATGTTGAAAAGTTCTACCCTTAAAACTTGATTATGTTTCTGTGAGTAGATTTTTACTTATCTTTTTTTATGTTCAAAGAGGCGTGGGTGTTTAGGGTAGTGGTTAAGATGCCGCTTGGGATACTGGCGTGCCTGGGTTCTAGTTCCTGGCTCAGCTCTCTACTCCAGCTACCTGCTGATGCTCCCCTGAGAGGCACCAGGGATGGCTCACAGAGGCGTGGGTCCCTGCGTGTCAGGTGCCTAGCCCAGCCCCAGCAGGTATGTGGAGAGTGAACCAGCAGACGGGAGATAGCTATCTCTCTCTACCTTACCAATAAAATTAAATAAATATTTTTCAAAAATGTTCAGAATAGAAAAAGAACAAAACGCTTCTGTTTAAGGGGCTTCTCCCTGGATGGTACGCTTTTTTTCCTGGTAGCCTGCATATGTATGCACATACACACATACGAACATTTGCACGTAGGCATGTGCTAGACACGTGCATGGGCACACACAGCAGATGAAAGTAACACAAATCTCATCTAAAAGTCCGTGTGATGCTGGTCGCTTTTAGGAACCGTGGGAAGCAGGGAGGAGCGATGCCATGGTTGGAACTCCTCACCATTACCCTGGCTGCGTGCTATCGTCTCCTGCTTTGGAATCCTGCCACTGGCTTCTACCAAAATAGGCACCTTTAAGAGCCATAGATTGCCACGCCCCTACCCCCTACCCGGCAGACTAACCCAGAGGGCTTCAAAATGTGACCATGAAGGGTTTGCAGAAAAAGAGGGGCCGGCCAGGTGGAGAGTGTCAGGGCATCTTTGCCAGAGAAATTCCCAGGAGGCTGGGCCGGGACAGCCAGGCTGTCGTTGCCGACGCCTGGTTCCCTCCGCAGGTGCGTCACCTGACACGTCCAGGAAGCCATGGTGCACCTGCCCGCCGGGCCCAGCCTTGCCCCTGTTTACCCAGGACTGTGCTTTGCCTGGTGACTCAAAGGGACAAGGAATAAGCAGCCTGCCTGTCCCGGGCTTCTCCCAAGCTGATTGTCACCGAGAACTGGCGGCCTCACTCCTGCTCTGGGCTGCAGCTTCTTGCCTCTCAGCTGCAGGAAGCCAGTTCTGGAGGTGCCCACTCGCCCTCAGCCCCTTCTGACAGGCCCTGTCCAGTGTTTTACGGCACACGATGCCTCGCCTCTTCCCCAGCTGAGAACTGCGCCAAGAGTGGGCATCTGGCTTGAGGGAGAGAGGGTCCCGAGGCTGGCCAGTGGCCTGCCACAGCGGCCATGCATGGAGATGGGGGCCTGGCCAGCCACACTCTGTCTTGGGAAGCTGAGTGCCTGAGGATGTCATGAGGCAGAGCTGGAGCCAAAGTCAGGGCAAGCCCAGGTCACGGGGAAGAAGAGACTGAGCCGGTAGGGGGCGCTGTCCGAGGACCCAGAGCAAGTGAATGTGGGAGAACAGATGCCATGGAGAAGGCGAGATCAAGTGACCGGACAGTAAGGATCTATTTTACAGGGCAGCAAGTGCAGGAAAAGACAGTGGCAGATAACAGTTCTTAAAAATTCAAAATTGAGGGGCCGGAGCCATGGTGTAGCGTGTAAAAGCCACTTCCTGCAGTGCCGGCATCCCATATGAGTGCTGGTTCAAGTCCCAGCTGCTCCACTTCTGATCCAGCTCTCTGCTATGGCCTGGGAAAGCAGAAGAAGATGACTCAAGTCCTTGGGCCCTTACACCCCCATGGGAGACCCGGAAAAAGCTCCTGGCTCCTGGCTTCCGATTGGCGCAGCTCCGGCCATTGCGGCCATCTGGGGAGTTAACCAGCGGATGGGAGACCTCTCTCTCCCTGCCTCTGCCTCTCTGTAACTCTGCCTTTCAAATAAATAAATAATTCTTTTTTAAAAAAATTCAAAATTAAATAGCTATGTTGAGTCCAATGAAGACATATTTTTCATCTTAAAACGTGTACTCCTTAGTTGGATAATGACGTTGATGGAGAAGCTCACGGCTGCTACTTCATGCCTGGAATATTAACCTCTGGGCATACAGAGAAGTGCTGGCTTAGGCTCCACTTCCAGCCATGCTGAGTTTTTACCCAGAACCCCGTTACAAAACCTGTAACTTAGGAGGGTGGCTGTCCTAGAGCAAACCTGGCCTTGTGAATACTGTCTGTTCAACTTGAACTATCTCACATGGGCCCATCAGCAGCCACACCTGGACATCCCTGAGCAGCGTTCTTAGGCCTTGAATGCCTTATAGCTGTATACTGAGTCATCAGCTTTACCAGCTTACCCTGGAGGAATAATTGCAGTGTTGTTTTTAAAGGCAAGTAATTGAAAGCAATCTAAATGTCCAACAGCTAGGGGCTAGGTGAATACACTGTAGAACAGCCCATGCAAGAATGTTCTAGACACATGGGAGCCGGCATGAGAGGACCTTCACATTATAGTGTTACACTAAAGTAGCAAAGTATAAAATGTTATGAACATGTTGAAGTACTCCAGACATATGGTTAAGTGGGAAGAAAAAGCAGGTTATAAAACTATAATCATGGGGCCTGCGCTGTGGCGCAACAGGTTAACGCCCTGGCCTGAAGCGCCGGCATCCCATATGCGCGCTGGTTAGAGTCCCGGCTGCTCTACTTCTGATCTGGCTCTCTGCTGTGGCCTGGGAAAGCAGTAGAAGATGGCCCAAGTCCTTGGGCCCCTGCACCCGTGTGGGAGACCTGGAAGAAGCTCCTGGCTCCTGGCTTTGGATCGGCACAGCTCCGGCCATTGCAGCCAATTGGGGAGTGAACCAGCGGATGGAAGACCTCCCCCTCCCCCTCCCCCTCCTCCCTCTTCCTCCCCCTCCTCCTCCCATTTCCCTCCCCCTACCCCTCCCTCCTCCTCTCTCTGTGTAACTCTGACTTTCAAACAAATAAATAAATCTTTTTTTAAAAAAAAACTATAATCATACAGTCCCATTTTCTTTTGTTAAAGAAATACATATGGTTGTCCCTCCTTATCCATTAGGGTCTGGTTCCAGGATCCCTGTAGATACCAAAATATACGTATGCTCAGGCCTCTTACATAAAATAGTGTAGTACTCGTGCACAACCTATGCATGTTCTAATTTAAATCATCCCTAATGACTTATAATGCTTAATACCATTTAAAATGTTATACCATATTATTTAGGAATAATGACAAGCAAGAAAAGCATTTTTTTTTTTTTCAAATATATTCTATCTTCAGTTGGTTGAAACTGCAGAGATCAAACCTAGGGACATGGAGGGGCAACTGTGTACATGAACCTGTGTGGCCAAGTTCTAGATAAATGCACCTTAACCCGTGATCAGGGGTGAGCTATGGGTGGTGGGATTCTGGGTGATTTTATTACCTCTTCTCTATCTTGTGGCTTTTAAGCCTGTGGTATAATGTTTTTGAATTGGAAGTACACTTATATGGTTCAGAAGTCAGGCCAGTATAACACCTGTGAACATGTGTTAACATGTGTACCTTGAGAAGTCACCCTGATGCCTCCCCCACCTCTGTCAAGTCAGTGCTTTTAGTTTCTTATTATTTTCTCGGGATTTCATCATTACAAACAAATACAGGCATACTTCAGAAAGTTCATGGAAATTAGAATTCAGAGAATTCAAAATTGAATATAATATGTGTTTTCTATTAACTTTTTGAAGATCATAATCGTATGAATATATATTCTCATTTCTCCCTTTTGTAATGCAAAGTGTCGCCCCCTACATACTGCTGCACACCTGCTTTCTTTACTCTTGGGTTTTTTGGTTTTTTTTTTTAAGATTTAATTATTTTACTTGAAAGTCAGAGTTACACAGAGAGAGGAGAGGCGGGGTGGGGTGGGGGGTCGTCTATCCACTGGTTCACTCTCCAATTGGCCGCGATGGCTGGAGCTGCGCCTATCCGAAGCCAGGAACAAGGAGCTTCTTCCAGGTCTCCCACGCGGGTGCAGGGGCCCAAGCACTTGGGCCATCTTCTACTGCTTTCCCAGGCCATAGCAGAGAGCTGGATCAGAAGTGGAGCAGCCGGGTCTCGAACCGACACCCATATGGGATGTTGGCACTGCAGGCGGGAGCTTTACCAACTACGCCACAGCGCTGGCCCCGGGCGTTTGTTTCAAATGAAGATGGGTATCCGGGTGGCTGGTTCAGTGCTCACAGGTCCCCTCCTCTGCCCACAGATCCTCCTGCGCCACGCAGCCAGCTCTGTGAAGAGGGTCTCCATGGAGCTGGGCGGCCTTGCTCCCTTCATTGTGTTTGACAGCGCCAACGTGGAGCAGGCTGTAGCAGGGGCCATGGCATCGAAATTTAGGAACGCCGGCCAGGTGAGTCCTGTGGGGTTTTTGCAGGGTTTGGCTATATGTGCACACACATTTCATAAAGCGCTGGCTTTTATCTCCACTGCCTTACTCATCTCTTGGAGGGAAACTTGTGGGTCCCCATCCATTGTCCATTCTTTATTTGTTCACTCTTTCAGCAAATATTCAGCAATTGCCTGAATATTTGCTAGTGGCTACACTAGGCTTGGAGAGTCCCAATACAGGGAAAATATCTAATCTGTGGCTTCGAAGAATTTCCACAACAGCAGAAGTTTTTCATCACATTGTTCCCTCTTATTTCCCCTACACTTCGGACTGGGCTATGGTCACCCTTTGGTTTCCATAGGAGATTGGGTCTAGAATACCCTCAGATACCAAAATCTTGGGGTGCCCCAGTTCCTCCTAGGAGGCTGGCACAGTGCTTGGATTGGCGTATAACCTGTGCACATCCTCCTGCGTGTAGTAAATCACATCTGGATTACTAAGCACACCTAACACACGGAAACTCTACGTAGGCCATGCTTATCCACATTGACAAATGTCTGTAATGTTCAGAACAGATGAGTTTGAAAGGAATAATTTCTGACCAGCGGTTGGTTGAATCCAGAGATGCAGAGCCCACGGGTACAGAGGGATGACTGTATTTTCATAATTTCCCCTCGTTAGGCTTTTCTCCTCAGACACAAAGCAGCCCTGAACAGCCAGGGTATGAGGTCCGCAGACTTAAGGACAAGAAGGTGGGAAAGTGTTGAGGGTGGTGCCTAGAAACATTTGAAACCTGACTGTCTTTGAGACATACCCCAGGCCAGCAGAGTGCTGGGCGAGGGCCGAGCTGGCAGCAGCGGGCACACCACGCATGTCCAAGCTGTCCCAAGGGAGAGGAGCTGAGCTCACATCTACAGAGCAAACCGTGGAGCAGCCAGTCTGGTATGGACCTTCCAAGTCACCACAGCGTCCCTCGCATCTTGCAAATGAGCAGCAACTTGCAAAAGACTAAGAGACGAGTGGTTGGTCACCATGCACCGGCTGTTGTCCCAACTCTGCCAGAGTACTGGCGCTGTAAGCCCAGAGTCCTGTCTCCCAGTTCCTATCCAAGCTGCCAAGATCCTGATGACTTACGAAGTATTTTTAAATCCTTTGCCTTAAAAGTATCAACAACAAACGATTTTAAATGCTTTCCAGAAATGGAATAAATACTCCTGAAAGGTTATGTTGTGGGGAAAAATGAAATGTTGTGTAAGACATTAAATAGTTTTCTTCTTTATTTTGGCCTTTAGTAATTAATTCTTTCCTTTTCGTATAATTTCAGTAAACTTGGTTTTTCAGGTATAGGTATGGTTCCTCAGAAGTGGAGCAGCTGGGTCTCAAACTGGCGCCCATATGGGATGCTGGTGCTTCAGGTCAGGGCGTTAACCCGCTGCACCACAGGGCCGGCCCCAGGTATAGTTCCTTTTACAAAAATGCCAAGATCTGTAACCTTCTGTGGCATGCTGTAAAGCCACAGCCTTGGGATGTGTTGCTTTAAGCCAAGGAAAGGGGACCGGCACTGTGGCGTCATGGATGAATCTGCTGCTTGAGACACTGGCATCCCATGTCGGAGAGCAGGTGTGCGTCCCAGCTGCTCCACTTCTTCTTGTGCTGGGAAGGGGGTGGAAAACGAGCCAAGCACTTGACCCCTGCCACACTAGTGGGAGACCCTAAGGGACTTCGGGCTCCTGCCTCTGGGCTGGCCCAGCCCCAGCTATTGCAGTCATTTGGGGAGTGAACCAGTGGATGGAAGACCTCTCTCTGTCATTCTGCCTTTCAAATAAATAAATAAATCTTTAAGGAAGGGAGGGAGGGAGGAAGGAAATAAATGCACAGGGCACAAAAGTGTGCAGACGTGCTGCAACCAGGAAAGATTAAGAAAAAGACAAGCAGCAAACCCATCAGTGGTCTCCCACGACGGGTTCCATTTCACGCTTGATCTTAGCCAAAAGGCCAAGAAGCTATATATAATGGGTTATATTTCAAAATTTCTTCATACATGGTCTAATTAGAAATAATTAGAAGAAAAAGCAAGGGCCTTTTTGGTAATTTAGGCTGCACGCGGGAAGGGTCCTGTGTCCATTACTGAAATGTCAGATTCTCACAACACCTGGAAGGTTTCAGGTAAAGGATGTAAGGTAGAGTTTGCACACACACACACACACACACACACACACACACACCCCAGCCTCTGCTCTCAAAGGTCCTTGCAGAGTTGCAGGCTATTTTTTCTTCCTGTTTGTATTGTAATGAAAGCCACCTGTAGGAACTTGGGTGTGTTTTTGTTTGCTCTGCACACACATACTTGCTAACTTGTTAAACCACAAATGGACAACAGCTGTAGAGGGAGTGGAGAGGAACACCTCTCCCCCGGGTGTCTCCCTCTGGGCCAGCTTGGCCGCCTGACAAGCTGCCCGGGGAAGCATCTTTGCAGAGACGTGGGGCTGCCTCCTGTCTCTTGGATGGGTCAACGGCTCCCGAGAAACTGACTCTCTGGGTTTGTTTTCCTCCTGTCCAGACTTGCGTTTGCTCAAACCGATTCCTGGTGCAGAGGGGGATTCATGATTCCTTTGTGAGCAAATTTGCTGAAGCAATGAAGACAACTCTGCGTGTAGGGCATGGATTTGAGGAGGGAACCACGCAAGGCCCGCTAATTAATGAAAAAGCAGTAGAAAAGGTAAGTTCATTGGGTTGTGTTAATTTCAGTGCCTCGATATCCAAAACTTACTTAAGCAGCAAACACTTTGGTAGGCTGCCCAGTAAGGCTGTTGTGGAAGAAATAGAGAAACCTTGGGCGGGGTGAGGGGGCCGAGTTTCTATGAATCTGTGAATCGAGTGGCCCTGTCTGGTCATCGACTCCTCCAGCCCCGAGTGCCCTTCCCTGCTTGCCTGGCCCTTCTTGGACTTGCAGCTGCGCCAGTCATAACTCTTCCCTGGATGACAAAATGCCCTTCTGGAAGAATCCTTGATGGAAGTAACCCAGCAGGGCGAGGATGTGGAGAAAGGGGGACACGTATACACTGTTGGTGGGAATATGAATTAGTGCAGCCACTGTGGAAAACAGTGTGGAAATTTCCTTAAAAAAAAAAAAAAGAAATAGACTTGCCCTATGATCCAGCAATCCCAGTACTGGGTATACACCCAAAAATTGTTGTATCAAAGAGACAGCTGTTCCACTATATTTATAGCAGCACTGTTCACAATAGCCAAAATATGGACTCAACAGAAGTGCCCATCATCAGATAAATATATAATAAATTTATACACACTGTGAACAAATGGATAAGCAGATAAATATATACACACACAATGGAATATTATTCAACTATAAAAATGACATTCTATCACTTGCAGCAAAATGGTTGAGACTGGAGGATATTATATCAAGTGAAATAAGCCAGACACAGAAAGACAAATACCGCATGTGGTCCCTTATTTGCGGGAGCTAAAATCAAAGGGCTCCTCCGCTGGGGAAGGGTCTCTGTTGAATAAAGAGTTATCTCTAGGCTGCTACTAGGGGAGATGTGTCTCTCTGTTGTTCTGCTTTTGAAATAAATATTTTTAAGAGTTCTTACAAAGAACTTTAAAGATAATAATACGAAACATCCTGTAAGTTCCCTAGGTAAGTTTCTACAAATAGAAAGGAGTTTAACAGACTGTTTTGAATGGGGCAGACCCTGGAAGCTGGAAAATGTGTGTGGGAAAGAGGGAAGGAGACGCAGCCAGCCGCTGGGTGAACCTGAGGAACTAAAATCAACCAAGAGCTGCGTGAGTGCTTAGGTGGGAAGCAGCCTGGCCGACCTCCGCGCTCAGGGGCCGTGGGCAGGCAGGTCAGCTTTCTGCGGGGAAGCGGCCAGGTCTGGCATTACCTCCGACTCCTCTGGGTAGAGAAAATGCATCAAGGTTCATGTTGGCACCATTCGCATTTTATAAATGACTTTGATCGTGTTTAGTGAGAGGGACTAGGGTTCAAGTCCCAGGGGGTGGTACTCAGCCTCCACATGCCCGTGATGGACACAGATGCTGGGGCCACCTCTGAGGAGATGGGTGTTCATTTGTCTGTGGTAGGTCCCGGGCTTTGGAGTTTTTTAAGATGCCCCGGTGATGGTGCTTTGCTGCCCCCTAGCGGGGAAACCCAAAGTGAAATGCAAACATTCCCCTCTAGATGGCAGTGTATGCTGGACTGTCAAGCACACATACTTGCAGGTTTTCTATTGTAGTGGAGAGAAGTTAGGTAAACATCTTGTTTCTCAACAATCTGTTGAGGTTCTCACTGCCATGGAGTGGATCCCAGAAACATCACTGCACTTCCTATGTAATATGACAAGAGGAGGGCTGACCAGATTCTCTTTGGGGACAGGAGGTGAGCCCCTATTAAGTTAAATAGTATTTTAAAAGCATAAATCAGGACCAGTGTTTGTGGCACAGCAGGTTAAGCCCCCTCTTGCAACACCAGCATCCATATCAAAGTGCTGGTTCGAGTCCCCGCTGCTCCATTTCTGATCCAGCTGTCTGCTAGTGCGCCTGGGAAAGCAGTGGATGATGGCCCCAGCACTCGGGCGTGTGCCATGCACATGGGAGACCCAGATGGAATTCCAGGCTTTTGGTTTTAGTCAGGCCCATCCCATCCCTGGCAGCTGTGGCAATTTGGGTAATGAATCAGTGAATGCCAGACCTCTTTCTTTCTCTCTCTCCCTCTCTAAGTCTGCCTATCAAATAAAGCTTAAAAGATTAGATACATATATATGTGTATATATCTGCATATGCACCCAGCTAGTGGGGATTTGTTGCAGATGTGGGGTGCATGGACCCATAAAGGGCAAGTCCAGACAACAGAATGTGGCCAAGCCTCTCTCCTGGAAGCCTCTAGAAAACTGAGCTGAAGCAGGAGGGAGGAGGACCGCCCTGCTCCATGGATGGCGATGGGCTTCTGAGAGGCAGAAGAGTGGGAGACGTGGGCGTGCCCAGGGAGCCTGTGCGGTGTCCTGATGGGGCCTTTCTAGAACTGGCTGGTGTGCGGGGGGGGGGGGGGGAGGAGGGGAGACACACAGCTGGCTGGTTGTGCTTCTGCACGGTTTCTGGCTCTTCCCACAGCACCTCCCCACCACCACCGTACACACAGGACAGCAGAGGTGGTTGTTCTGAGCAAATACAGCAGCCCACCCACAAGGGCACCCGCTGCAAGCGCAGGGGTCTCCTGGCCATGCCCTTTGGGGAAAGGGTTGCTGAGTAACCTCATTCAGTGGACAGACGAAAATGGCAGAGGCCACCCCACGCCCACCTAAATGTATCACCTGGTCCTTCCATCAGAAAGAGGCTCAGCCATGTGCACAGGAGAGGAGGGGCAGGAGCAGCAGTCACAGCCGACCCTGACCCCGAGGGCAGCAGGTGAATCGGGGAGCAGAGAGGGATTGCCCAAGAACCTCCACGTGCTGAGGATGGGGCAGTGCAAGCAGGACTACGTCTGCAGGAGTTAAATACTCGGCAGGTGCAAGAAATTCAGATGGGGGTGAAATTGAGGCGGTCTCCTGACGTTTGAAGCAAAATACAGATAAAACGTAGAGAAATGCAAAAGAATGAGAATTAAGCTGAGGTGATGGGGGCCACCTCCTCAGGAGTAGGAGCTGCAGAAGGAAAGAAGATGAAGGGAAATGAGATCAAATAAACAACAGGTGGGAATGTCGTGAGCTGGGGGAAGGGCCGGCGCTGTGGCACAGCAGGTTAACACCCTGGCCTGAAGCACCGGCATCCCATATGGGTGTCCCGGCTGCTCTTCTTCCAATCCAGCTCTCTGCTGTGGCCTGGGAGGGCAGTGGAAGATGGCTTAAGTCCTTGGACCCCTGCACCCACATGGGAGACCCGGAAGAAGCTCCTGACTCCTGGCTTCAGATCAGTGCAGCTCCGGCCATTGCAGCCATCTGGGGAGTGAACCATTGGAAGGAAGACCTCTCTCTCTGCCTCTCCTCTCTCTGTGTAACTCTGACTTTCAAATAAATAAATCTTTAAAGAAAAAAAAAAACTCAGGCATGGAAAGCCAAGACACTCTGGCAAAAGATCTCTGTGAGTGAGATCTCAGTGGAAAGAACAGGTCTTCAAAGAAGGAGGTACCTTTCTCTGAAGGGAGGAGAGAACCTCCACTTTGACTATGACCTTGTCTAAACAAGATAAGAGTCGGAGAACTCAGAGGGCTTCCATAGCCTTGGAAACTCATGACTGGAGCATAGGGAGATTACTGATGCCATAGACAGGAGTGTCAATTGGTAAAGTCAACAACAGGAGTCACTGTGCACTTACTCCTCATGTAGGATCTCTGTCCTTAATGTGCTGTGCATTGAGATTTAATGCTATAACGAGTACTCAAACAATATATTTCACTTTGTGTTTCTATGGGGGTGCAAACTGTTGAAATCTTTACTTAATGCATACTAAACTGATCCTCTGTAAAAAAAAAAAAAAAGAAAGAAAGAAAGAAAAGAAAAGAAAAGAAACTATCAACTCCCAACTTGACTCTCACTGGGATTAAACATGACAATAGGTCTGATCTGATTTCATCATCATTAAAAAAAATCATCTATTATTTTTCACTTTATGTTTCTGTGTGGGAGCAAACTGTTGAAATCCTTACTTAATGTATACTAAGCTGATCTTCTGTATATTAAGATAATCGAAAATGAATCTTGATGTGAATGGAGGGGGAGAGGGAGTGGGAAAGGGGAGGGTTGTGGGTGGGAGGGACGGTATGGGGGGGAAGCCATAGTAATCCATTATTCGTACTTTGGAAACGTATATTCATTAAATAAAAGTTAAAAAAAAAAAGAAAAAAAAAACTATGGGGAAGAGAGTTGTACAGCTTGAAAGACTTTAAAAATTACCAAGTACAAAAGATGAAAAAAAAAAAACCACTTTGCTAAAATTTCAGTACATCAGAACATGAAAGAAGGCCTTGGAAGATTCCAGAAGAGGACAGAGCTATCCCACAAGGAGTGAGATCCATTTTTCCCTCAGACTTTTCCTCTACGGAAGTGGAGAAGCACTCAGAGTTCTTAGGGAAAACTATTTTATACCAGCATTCTGTAATCAGTGATATTATCAGCCAGGTAGAGAACAAGACAAGACATCAATACACGGTGCAAGAAAACTCAGAGATAAAGCCATTTCCACACAGCAGTTTCAAAGCAACATCATGTACTGAGTAACAGTTCCAATAGTGGCAGATTGCATGTACCACGGTGGTCCCGTTAGAAAAAGTGGAGCTCCTGTTCTTGATCTTTCTCTTTTTTTTTTTTTTTTTTTTTTGACAGGCAGAGTGGACAGTGAGAGAGAGAGACAGAGAGAAAGGTCTTCCTTTGCCGTTGGTTCACCCTCCAATGGCCACCACGACTGGCGCACCGCGCTGATCTGAATGCCCTGACCGGGACTAGAACCCGGTGTGCCGGTGCCACAAGGCGGCAGATTAGCCTAGTGAGCCGCAGCGCCGGTGCTCTCTCTTGATCTCTTAGACCCTCTTTTTCCTTCTCTGCCCCTTCCCTCTGGTCTGTCAGGTTTCCCCCAATAAACCCTTTACCTTAAAAAAAAAAAAAAAAAAAAAAGAAGAAGAAGAAGAACAAAGAAAAAATGGAGCTGAAAACCTATCGCCTACCCAAACGTAGCCACCATAATGCAGTGTGTGAATGTGATGTAACCATACCTACCGTGCTGCCAGACACATAAAAGTATAGCACGTACAATTATGTACAGTGTGTAGTCCTTGATAACAATGGCAAATGACTGGTTATGGTGTACTCTGTTTTATTGATTGATTTGAGAGCTGTCTCCCATCCACTGGTTTGCTCTCCAACAGCAAGGCTGAAGCCAGGAGTGCAGAACTCAGTGTGCATCTCCCATGGGGGTGGCAGGATCGCAAGTCTCCGAACCGTCACCTGCTGCCTTCTGGAATGTGCATTCGCAGTGAGCTGGGATCGGGAGTGGAGCCGGGACTCAAGCCAAGATACTGCTATTTGGGATGTGAATGTCCCAAGTTGCATCTTCTTTATTTTTTTTTTAAGATTTTATTTATTTATTTGACAGGTAGAGTTACAGACAGTGAGAGGGAGAAACAGAGAGAAAGGTCTTCCTTCCGTTGGTTCACTCCCCAGTTGGCCGCAACGTCCAGAGCTGCACTGATCCAAAGCCAGGAGCCTGGAGCTTCTTCCTGGTCTCCCACACGGGTGCAGGGGCCCAAGGACTTGGGTCATCTTCTACTGCTTTCCCAGGCCATAGCAGAGAGCTGGACTGGAAGAAGAGCAGCCAGGCCTAGAACCGGCACCCATATGGGATGCTGGTGCCTCAGGCAGAGGATTAATCTACTGTGCCATGGCACTGGCCCCCAAGTTGCATCTTAATTGCTATACCTAATGCCAGCCCCAAATTTTGTCATAATGCGAGAGTGGATGCCTGCTTGTGAAATAGTATGCCGTGTTATTGCGCCAGCAGCAGCCTCGTGTGAATCATGTTCACCGCATCTCTGGCCTGCATCCTTTTCTCTTGTGCTGCATTGATGTTGTGGTGTTGTGTTGATGAAGGCCCCAGGAGCGGTAGGCTACACCACGCACACACACATACACACTGCAGCTGTGTCCTAGGCAATCCCATCTAGGTTTGTATAAGTACATGCTAGGATAGTCACACAAGAACAGTGCCTTTCCTGGAATACTTCAGTAAGTGATGCATAACTATACTTGAGACTATATCAGAACAGTGTAGGACGACAAACCGGGACTAAGCCCAGAGCGCTATGAGAGCACATCCCAGGAAAACAAGGGAGCAACACACCCAGGAAGGGGTCAACAGTGTGAGACCATTCGACACAAACTAAGGTCAGACACAGGAGGGTCAGAGGGCAGGGATGAAGCCCTCACTGTCCGTGCACCTGCTGCCTTCTCATCACCTCTGTATAGCTCTGCCCGCGTGGTTCTCTCTCTCTGGAAGGAACCAGGGCATCTTGTCTTTAACCTACTTAAAAAGAAAACCACACATAGTTTCCTGCAGACAGACATCCTCAACTGACCTCCCAAGAATTCTTTTTCTCGTCATGCAGGTGGAGAAACAGGTGAATGATGCCGTTTCTAAGGGGGCCACCATTGTGACAGGCGGGAAGCGGCACCACCTGGGGAGAAACTTCTTCGAGCCCACCCTGCTCAGCAGTGTCACCCAGGACATGCTCTGCTCCCGGGAAGAGACTTTCGGGCCCCTGGCGCCAGTTATCAAGTAAGATCACTCAGCCAGGAGGAGCCGGGCGAAAACACAGGAAAGAAAAAGGCAACCTGGCCAGGAAGTCTCGTGCGGTTTTGAGGGGTGGGTGGGGAAGAGTGGGCAGGTCAGAGAGGCAGAGTCGTGCTGAGTTAACAGAAAAGCAGAGTTCAATTTATGGTATTTTTTTAATTAATGAGATTTTTAAAAATCACTTATTTAGATCACAGTGGACAGAGAGGGAGGTCTTCCATCCACCAGGTCACTCCCCAAATGGCCACAGTGGTCAGGGCTGGGCCGATCCAAAGCCAGGAGCCAAGAGCTTCTTCCTGGTCTCCCACGTGGGTACAGGGGCCTAAGCACTTGGGCCATCTTTCACTGCTTTCCTAGAAAATGGCAGAGAGCTGGATCCTGAGTGGAGCAGCCGGGACTCAAACCAGCGCCCCTATGGGATGCGGGCACTGCAGGTGGCAGCTTTACCTGCTATGCCACAGCGAAGGCCCCTGTTTTGTGCATCTTTGATCTCTCTGGTTGGTTTCTCCTGCTTTGCAGTTCTCCTTTCTTTTGTTGTGCATATTTGTCCCTTCCTTCTATTTTTATTCTGTTGTACTGCAAAGGTACTTCAAACCAGTCATGGAAAAGAGTTGATTTTGGTGCAAATTTTGAAATGACACATGTGGGGTTTTTCAAAAGTTTGGGGCAGATGCCTATTGTGGAAAGACAATACATAACTTTGAAATATTTTGCATCAAAATAAACTTTTAATTCTATTTTCCACAGACTTTTTAAAGGACCATCACGTTTCTGCCTCCTCCAGCATAGGTCGTGGTGTTTGTTGTCTTTCTTGGAGTCCTTGGGCGTCTTGTAATTTCCCCGTGATCTTGTCTTTGGCCTTTGAGTTGTTAGCAACCTTGGCCTGAAATATCTCCGGCGGGAGTTTAGACCTTAGATGGCACTGGGAAGGCCTGGGGCTGAGCCTCAGAGAGGGTGCTTCCAGGAATAGAACCCAGTGTCGCTGCTCACTCACTCCCCCGCCCAGGTAGCCTTGGCTCCTGGGTATTTTGCACTAGAATGGGAAGAGGCTGCCAGTGGCCCTGCATTTGCTCTGGGCAGTTCCTATGCCAGTGGGGACTTGGACACCAGTTGGGTCTCTCACTGTGCCACACTGGGCCTGCTGCTCTACTGCACCACAGCAACCTAGCATGGGTCCAGGGACTCACGTCTGTGGGCAGGATCACCCAAAATTCCCAGGGGTGCCTGGAGAGCTGCAGCCCAGGCTCCTTGGGCCCCCTGGAGCTCCCGCCCAGCTCTCCCCATCTTAACACTATTGCATCCCTCTAGGATCCAGCCACCTTCTTGTTCTCAAGGGGTTCTTGCACTTTTGGTGTTGGTTGCTAATGGCGGTTTCTAAGAGCTGTGGCTCTCTGTGTGCTCTCTGACATCTCTGGCCTTGGGAGCACAGGGCAGGCTGGAAGCTGGGACTGGCTGTGCCACTATGTCCAGGATCACAAAGCCTTGTCATCACATACTGTGCCAGCCTCGTTACCCTCTTGCTGAGACCGTCTGTTTTTCCACCACTGAGGACGTGGACCATTAGAAGAACCTCAGTGTTACAATAAAATTATTTGCCTGGAATGCCACTTGATCACATCTGCAGGAAGACTGTGGTCTCTTCCTGGGAGGCTCCCGTGTCAGGACTCAGGCCCTGGCGGGGCAGTGGGCATGGATTCAGGCCCCGCCACTTCAGCCCCTGTGTCTTGCAAAATCAGCGAGACAGCTGCTCCCCCTGCTGGCAGATCTCTGAAGTTAGAATCAGGTGCTTGCAACCAAACTACCACTCAAGTCTTGTTCCTGAAATAAACTGGTAGAGACATTCCAGAGCTGCATCCAAGCACCTAGGTGGCGATAGAGGGTAGGAAGTGAGGGAGCCGCCTCCTCTGAGCGGCTGTCTTTCCACCACATTATGCTTGCTCTAAAGTAGCGTCAGTCTTAGTAGGTACCAAGAACAGTGATCCCTTTGTCCAGGGGATTGGTCTGGTATTCTCTTCCCGACTTGCCAGCCTTTTTTCCTGTTTGCCATGTTGATTTGCAAGTGCTCAGCCCTGCGCCCCAAGTTCTTTCAGGAAGCTGGTTTACTCCTCGCCTTAAAGATTTTGCTTATGACCTGTGTTGACTTTGGCAGGTTCGATACTGAAGAGGAGGCCATAGCCATCGCCAATGCCACTGATGTGGGGTTAGCAGGTGCGTGCCCGTCCTCACTCAACGACACTCGTAATTACGTTCTTCAGCTTGGGCCAGACGCTGCCCTGGGTTCCCAGAAACCCCAGCGGAGTGTGTTTTGCTGCTCTCCAAGTGGCAGAGGTGGTTTTGTGCAAGTGTGTATCCTTTAGGCTCATCCCCTGTGACACACATTCTGGTTAGAGCTGGGCGTGGGTGCAGTGTGGGGAAGAGAGAGCACAGATTGTCCTCAGTGGAGGATCACAACCACTGCCTCAGGCCCGTGTTCTCAGAGGCTCAATGCCCAGACATCCCAAGTGCTTTCTCTTCCATCGTGACTGATCAGGGGCAGGAGGAAGCCCTGGAGCAAGGGCAGAGCATGCCAGGCCAACGGAGCTGTGGAGACAGTGAGTGCCAGGGAGGCCTCCCCTGGTGGCTGCCTCTCCTCCAGCTTGGTGATGGTCAAGGTGGCCAGAGGACATGCCCTCTAGCCCTGGGAAAACCATGTATTAGCACCCAGAGGGAGTGAAACACTGCAGAAGATATGGAGACATCCACGGTCAGCTACGGCTCTACAGAAGTCACCTTCCGGATGTAAGGGAGCTGTTGATTGCAAGAGGACAGGCACGCGTGGCATGGGGTCCCTTACCCCGTGTGGCGCGCTCCATGACAGTAAGGCTGGGCTTGCACAGGGCTGCCACAACATCAAGTTGGGAGCTTCTTTCTTCTCTTCTCCATGGCCTGAGGAAGCCATACCCTGAACTGGGTTATAAATGGTGGGCAGGATTTTTTTTTAAAGACTTACTTATTTGGGGGGCCAGCACTGTGGCATAGTAGGCTAAGCCTCTGCCTGCAGCGCTGGCATCCCATATGGGCACTAGTTCATGTCCTGCCTGCTTCTCTTCCAATCCAGCTCTCTGTTTATGGCCTGGGAAAGCAGTGGAGGTCTCCCATGTGGGTGACAGGGTCCCAAGCACTCGGGCCATCTTCCACTGCTTTCCCAGGCACATTAGCAGGGAGCTGGTTCAGAAGTGGAGCAGCCGGGACTCGAACCGGCACAGTGGGCAAGATTCTGTGTTGGCAGAAGGGACTGGGGGTGGTCAGAGGAGAGTGAGGAGAATCTGGGCGACTTTGGAGAAGGTGGCTGGTGACTGAAGCACTAGAAGGCAAAGCTGAAAATACTGATCAAAACCATGTTAGGGTTTGAATGCCCACTATGGAATTTTGCTTCATTTTGTAGTCAGGAGCCATTGAAAGGCTTGGGCAGAAAAGTCGTGGGGAAGTCTGACCACAGCCTGCAGGTGGATCAGAGAGTGGGACGCAGAAGCCGGGGAGGCCATGTGACCATCCTGATGAGGGACAGTGAGTGCTGGCCAAGGATGACCTGGCCGTTATCGAGATAGATAGGCGTGGGCAGGACCAAGGACAGCAGCTTGCGTGGGAGCCGGGAGGACTCCAGGCCCTGGGTGACCAAGGAGTTGCCTGCAGCACCCTCAGCTGTGGCCGCGAGGTCTTCATGCAACGCGTACCCTACGCGCCCTCTTCTCCCCACACAGGTTATTTCTACTCTCAAGACCCAGCGCAGATCTGGAGAGTGGCCGAGCAGCTGGAGGTGGGCATGGTCGGCGTCAACGAAGGCCTCATTTCCTCCGTGGAGTGCCCTTTCGGGGGGGTGAAGCAGTCTGGCCTCGGCCGGGAGGGCTCCAAGTACGGCATTGACGAGTACCTGGAGGTCAAGTACGTGTGTCACGGGGGCTTGTAGGAGTCCTCGGTCCCCTGGAAAATAAAGAGGGAGGCTTGCCCGCACGAACGGGGAGCTGCCACCTGTTTTGTGAAACCGTAGGTTCTCGGAATGATGACTTTTTTAGAACTCATCCAGTCCCTGTAATCTGAAGCAGATGCAGATCCTACCCCTGCGCTTTCCCAACAAGGGGCCGACGTGCGCAGCGTGCCCACGGCTGGGCTCTCCAGGATGGCCAGCACAGGGTTCCTAGAAAGACGCCCTGGGCCCGTGCACCACCCCATCCATCTCTAGAGCAAGGGTTGGCCCCACACGTGGGCCCTGGGGCTTTGAGAGACTCCCCGGGCACGGCTGAGGGCTGGGGCGGGGACATGGCCAGCTCACCATTAAGGCTAGGCAGGGTGTATCCAGAGGTGTCTCTGCAGGGGCTAAGTCAGGCTTTTGTTTAGCCACTTCTGAAAGAGCACAGAGCTGCTGTGGGGAGCGAAGCGGTGCCTCGCCCGGTTTCTGGACCACTCTTCCGTTTGAAGTCTTCATCATCCTAAAGTGTCTGCTTTGGAGTTCATTGAGGGCCTGAGCGTAATCATAGAGAGCAGAAGTAGCCTGGTAGTAAGGCAGGCGCAGGGGGACCCTGCCTGGCCCCTTCCCTGGGCAGCCCTGTCACTGTGGTCCCACCACTCAGCACCTCCCACCCCATGTGGGCGGTGACCATCCTCCATAGGCCTTATTCAGCCTCAGATGGGGATCCTGTGTCGGGAAGGGAGCCATCGTTGCTATGAGCCGTGCCACCCAGATGCCCTGCACACGTCAGCAGGGGCCTTGCCGCCGAGGGAAGCCAGGCCCACCTGCCCGCCGGCTGTATGCGGCCTGCTGTGCACTGGGGGTGGAGCTGCCCCTTCACCTGTGCTCACCACAGCAGCCCCAAAAGGAAAAGGATTTCCATAATTGCCAGTCCACCCTGCGGAAGGGGCATGGAGCCTTGCATTTCAGGCAGCGTTAATCTAAAATTTGTGGACAGTTCAGCAGGCAAACAACACACAAGACACAAAAACCCCATGACCAGCGTTGGCTCTTACTCTTAAAGAAAATCTCCAAGAAAGTCCGAGGCTCCTCCAGACACGTCACCCATGCCCACGGGGATAAAGGCCGATCCTGGCCACAGGGGCACAGAGGAAGCTCCCTCCTCTTCCCCAGTCTCAGTGTGTAGACCCCACTCTCATTCCGTGGATGTGCCACATAGCGGGTGAAAGTAGTGCTGGTGGCCAGCGCCGCGGCTCACTAGGCTAATCCTCCGCCTTGCGGTGCCGGCACACCGGGTTCTAGTCCCGGTCGGGGCGCCGGATTCTGTCCCGGTTGCCCCTCTTCCAGGCCAGCTCTCTGCTGTGGCCAGGGAGTGCAGTGGAGGATGGCCCAGGTGCTTGGGCCCTGCACCCCATGGGAGACCAGGAAAAAGCACCTGGCTCCTGGCTCCTGCCATCGGATCAGCGCGGTGCGCCGGCCACAGCGCGCCGGCCGCGGCGGCCATTGGAGGGTGAACCAACGGCAGAGGAAGACCTTTCTCTCTGTCTCTCTCTCACTGTCCGCTCTGCCTGTCAAAAAAAAAAAAAAAAAAAAAAAAAAGAAAAGAAAAAGAAAGTAGTGCTGGCTACAATCACCCCTGAGCCCCACACAGCACTGAGCAGCCCTCCATGAGCCACTGGGGAGCTGGCTGAGTAGCTGACGGCACACAGGGGCACCTCCAGGCTGGCGCTGGCTTCCCTGAGGCCTGGCTTACACCAGCTGATCACCAAGGTCAAGGGAGAGGGGAGCAGACACCTGCCTGCTGGTGACACCACCCAGCACTGGCAGGGGTCCCATCCCTGCCATGATGACACTCAATTTCTATTCTACTGGTGTCATCCTTGGGTGGCTTTTAATCTAAGTACTTGAAATCTGGGTGTGTCCATTTTCTTCTATTAAGAATACAGAATTTCAGGCATTAGTTTTTAAAGTCAGACAGCCATGCTAAGCTGTGTAGAAGATATTTTTCAAACATATTTTTTGACTTTGGAACAGAGTCCTTACTTTGGTGACCAATTTTAAGTTTTCCTGCATATTTTGTTTTCTAGATAAATTTAGGGCCAGAGGCTCAAGGCCATAGCCTTGATCAATTCTGTAATTAAAACTTGGAAAGGAAACAGCTTATTGTTTAATAAAATGTTCCCCGGTGGTGGGAAGACAGAGAAGTGTTTTTAAGTTGAACTTTTTTGGTTATTTTTCAATAAGGTAACCATTTGTGTTAGATGGGATTTACATACACACACACACACACACACACACAAAATGGAAAAGGATCATGAGACCATGGTTTGACAACTACATCACACACACAGGCCAGGTCTGACCTGCACCTGGTGTTGTCCAACACGATAGCTATGAACTGTGCTATTTTCAAATGGTTAGAAAAAGAACAAGACAGTGCTTTATGATACATGAGAATTCTATGAAATTCAGATTCCAGGCTCCATAAGTAAAACGGTATTGGAATACAGCCACACCCTGGGTCACACCAGCTGACCACCAAGGTCAAAGGCAGAAATCCAGCACTAGTGACACTGCCCTTGGGTGACTGTCAGTCCAGGGAGGTGGATTCGGGAGTGTCCATCTTCTCACATGACACTGCTTGGCAGAGTTGGACAAGAGCAGCAGTGTGGCCTGCAAAGCCTAAAATATTTACTGTTTGGCTCCTTAAAGGCAAAGTTTGCCAGCCTCCGGTCTAGACCAGGAGGGAGAGAGCAACCTGTCCACGACTGCTGGGCAGTACTTTGTGTCCTGAGCACCTGTGTAGCAACAGGGCTACCCTGGGGTCTCAGCAGGAACTGCTCAGCCATCGCCACGCGACTCACATCAAACCACCCAAACAACAAGTCTGTGGGCCTTAAAGAAGCGCTTTTCAAACTGGGTCCCGTCGAGACAGGGCTTATGGAGAGCTGATCTGCATCTGTTTCCCGACCATGTGAGTGTTTTTAAGTAGATTTTACGTGAAGTGCTGTTTCTCTCTGTGTGTCTGCCTTCATGCTTACGGTGAGACTCCGTGAAAACAAAGACGAGAAGCACAATGTAAATTACTGTCAGCCGACACTCTGAACCTGACATTGTGCCACGTGACTTTTCTCTCTGAACGCTGGATCCTAGTGTTTTACTTACCCAAGTGCGGCTATATTTGGTAGCATTTTACTTGAATAAAATAAATGCTGTGATTGTTTCATGCTATACTTTGGGGGATAAAACTTGGCATAAGTGTAGCAGGAAACGTAGGAACACTTTGCTTTTTTAAGCATGTGCACATGACTTATTTTTCTAGTTTTTGATGGTCGTGTATATCAATGTATCATCAGCAGATCCTATCTATGTGTGTGTCATTAATAAACGATCAATTAACAGAATTTCCTGTTCCTGGGTTAAGGTGTCTGGTTGTGTTGGTTTTTCTTATCAGGTTGTCGCGTGAGTTTTTATAGCATTGCATTAGACCACTTCAGCTGTGTGTAACCAGTGCTTCCTTCCCACAGGGCTGCTTGTCAGTGAGCACCATGGGCTGGGAGCCAGGAAGTTCTGTGCCCCACGGTTCCCACTCAGCAGATGTTTGCTGAACTGAACCAAGAATTCTCTGGCACACAGCAGCGGCGCATAATTAAGGAATGTGCTCCAGCTGGCTCAACCCCTCTCTTCCCCGCACTCCCCATGGCATGGGTTTTCCCAAGGTTTTTTGTTGTTGTTGTTGACAGGCAGAGTGGACAGTGAGAGAGAGAGACACAGAGAAAGGTCTTCCTTTCACCCTCCAATGGCCGCCGCAGCCACACCACGCTGATCCGAAGCCAGGAGCCAGGTGCTTCTCCTGGTCTCCCATGGGGTGCAGGGCCCAAGCACTTGGGCCATCCTCCACTGCACTCCTGGGCCACAGCAGAGAGCTGGCCTGGAAGAGGGGCAACCGGGACAGAATCCGGTGCCCCGACCGGGACTAGAACCCGGTGTGCCGGCGCCGTAAGGCGGAGGATTAGCCTATTGAGCCGCGGCGCCGGCCTCCAAGGCTTTTTTTAAACACAGACGAGTTTGAAGAAGCTTTTTGAAACCCTGATATGCAGATATAATCAATATGTACGAGAGCTCTTCAAACTGTTCATGGAAATTGCACATTAACTTTTCTTGGGTTTTATTTCAGGGAGAAGGGAGGGGGGAGGAGAGAGGGGAGATGGGGGAGAGGCGAGAGAGCCCAGGATTCAATCCAGATCTCTCAGGTGGGTAGCAGGGACCCAATCACTGCTGCCATCACCTGCTGCTTCCCAGAGTGTGCATTAGCAGGAAGCTGGGACTGGAAGCAGAGCCAGGGCTTGGACCTGAACGCTCGCATTTGGGACGCGGGCATCCCCACTGTACCACAATGCCCGCACCACACGTTAGCTTGCTTGCTTTATTTTTTAAGGCTTATTTACTTGACAGGCAGAGAGAGAGAAAGAATCTTCCATCCACTGGTGCACTCTCTAGATGGCTGGAGCTATGCCAACCAGGAGCCAAGTGCTTCTTCCCACACGGGTGCAGGCGCCCAAGCATGTGGCCCATCTTCTACCGCGTTCCCAGGCCACAGCGGAGAGCTGGTTCAGAAGTGGAGCAGCCGGGACTCGAACCAGTGCCCACATGGGATGCTGGCGCTGCAGGCGGCAGCTTTACCCGCTACACCACAGCGTCACCCCCCCCACACACACACACACACACTAGCTTTCAATTCCTTTTGTCCACAAACTTTGCAAGGTACACTTGTATAATTTTAGTAATTGTCTTAGCTCATTTTTTGTTGCCAATATCACAATGCCACAGACCAGGAGGTTATAAAAAAAAAAAAAAGAGGTTCATGTTGGCCCACGGTTCTGGTCCAAGGTGAAGAGGCTGAATCTCGCTGGCATCTCCATGCAGCACAGGACATCACAGGCTTGTGGGAGACAATCGGCTTTCACCACGCAGGTGCTTGGGGTAACTCATTGACCCACCGATCCAATCGCCAGGGCAGAGTCCTGATCGTCTCTTAAGGGTCGCACCTGGTCCCACCCCTTAGTCTCTCAGAGAGGGGTTAAATTTCAAGTCAAGTTTGGGAAGTCAAGCCGCAGCCACCATAGAGCTCCTGTTTTCGTCTAGTGTTCTTGTCTTTTAAGACCTGTCGTATGGCCTGATGGAGCCCGCCTGTACCAACAGACCCTGCACAGGGCAAGGCTCCTGCTGGGGAGTGGTGGCAACGCACAGCTCCTTTTGCTACTCGTTTATTTCATGCATGTCTTTGAACCCGTTTTTGATTTTTTAAATGACTTTGTTACCAGGAGAAACTAGCTACTTACCTCTCAGTTTGTGGGATTTCACAGACTTGGGGGGGGGGGGCGTCTTCTTAGAACAAAATGCACCGTCATCTTTTCTCTAGTTATCAGGACGTCCTCACCTGTTACAGCTGCTGCTCCCTACTGACGGAGCTGACATGAAATTAAAGAGAAAATCCATGTGTTTTTCCTTGGTTAAGGCCGGGAAGCTTGCTCGGTCTCAGAGTGTTGATTGGCCACTGGCATAGCCTATTTGCCTGTAATGTTTAGAAATGAAGGGAAACAGGCTTGGAGTTGGGTCACCTTTCTGATCAATTGAAACTCAGAAAATGCAAAAGGTCTTTATTTGGGGTCTCAGGAATTACAGTCCGGAGGCACAGGTGCACCTAGCTCTGAATTAGAGTTCCGAGGAAGGCAGGGAGGGCGGAGTTGAAAGCAGTGCAGGTGCCTGTGGAGGGAATGTTTGCAGAAACATTGAACAGGGGCTCCAAGACAAGACAGGAGATAAGGAAAGAATGCATAAGCCAAACAGACGTCCATAAAAACAAGAGTCGCACAACCGTCTTGAGGCTCCGAGCACGATGCCCTTGTCCGGGCAACCCAAGCCCATGCTCTGAGCAGCACCTGGGAGCGGGTGGAAGTCCTGCCTCCTGCGTGGCCTCCCAACTCCAATTTGAAAAGCTCTCTCAATGTCCCTGCCACCATGCTTTCCTTTGACCTTCGGCCTGCAGGTTTTCCTGTAACCCACCCTGTCTGTCACGGTCTGTCAGCTGTGGAAGGAGTAGCCTGCTACCTAACCTGCAGAGCACATCCCCCCCGTGGCTCGGCGGACGTGTGCTCTCCTCCTGCTGGGATGATACTCAGTCCTGCAAAGCAGGGGACAGGGACAGGGACAGGGACTGGGCTCACATGCAGGCTTCACATGCACTCCGCTCACCACACAAGGCCCTGTGCACCAGTTACTTGAAAAAATGCTGGCTTTGCGGGTTTTTTTCCCGGGTTAGTCCTGATTTTAATAGAAATGCTCTTAGTATTTCACTTTTACTAATGAATATGGCTTTTCTCCCTTCAACACCTTTTTAGCTTTTATTTTGAAATAATTAGAAACTCATAGGAAGTTGCAAAAATAAGAGTCTTGTATATCCTTCACCCAGCTACCCCCAGTGGCTAACATACGTAATTAACACAATGGCAAAAATAGGCAGTAGACCTTAATACACATTTGGTAGCAACTGCACTTGGAGTTGTGTGCATTTGCCTCCTTCTCGGGTAAGTCCTGTGGGGTTTGATCCTCCCTGGGGGTGCCGGGCATGGCAGCGATCACAGCTCCCCCCGTCCATCCCTGGGGCCATGAGGGGAAACCCCGCTGCTCTGCGATGCAGCAAGTGGCTGAGCTGCGATGTGTGGGAAGTCAGGGGCATCCCAGGCATGTTCCACTTAGGACAGGCTTAGGCACGCAACCCTTCCCAAGTGAGGGAGCAGCTGCACTGTTACTGCAGACCTCGTCTGATCTCCCCAGTTTTCATGTGTCTACCCAGCAGGTAGATTTGTGCAGCACCACCACAGTCAAGATACAGAACTGGGGCCGGTGCTGTGGCATAGCAGGTAAATCCACCGCCTGCAGTGCTGGCATCCCATATGGGCACTGGTTCAAGTCCCAGCTGCTCCACTTCTGATCCAGCTCTCTGCTATGGCCTGGGAAAGCAGTGGAAGATGGTCTAAGTGCTTGGGCCCCTGCACCCACATGGGAGACCTGGAAGAAGCTCCTGGCTTCAGATCGGCGCAGCCCTGGCTGTTTCAACCATTTGGGGAGTGAACCAGTGGACGGAAGATATTCTCGTTCTCTCTCTCTCTCTCTCTCTCCCCTTCTCTCTCTGTAACTCTCCCCTTCAAATAAATAAATTTTTAAATTATAAAAAAAAAAGAAAGGTATAGAACTGTTTCATCCCCCCATGGAAATCCCCCCTGCTACCTCTTTACAGTCAGCTTTGAAAAGAAAGTCACTTGGAAAAATTTTCTTTTGCTCATCTTCTTTAAGAAACTTGTCTGCATCCCTGAGTGAGTTCATGGACGCTGCACACACCGGTAAGCAGGACAGGGCCCTGCAGCCCTGCACATGCCCTGTGGGACGACTGCAGAGGCCACGGGGCTCTCGGGAGGACCCCGCACCAGGGAGCAGCTCCACGTCCCTCCAGCATCGCCAGTGAGAGCCTTAGCCCCAGTCCTGGCCTCACTCAGAGCCAGCTCAGTGTCCTTGTCTGCCAAGGCTGCCTGACACCATACTGCAGCCTGAGGGGTTTCACCCACAGGAAGTCCTCTTCCTCCCAGGTCTGGCGGCTGGAAGTGCGAGAACCAGCGGGGCTGCTTTCTGCCGAGGCCTCTCTCCTGGGCTTGTAGATGCTGTCTTCTCCCGCGTCCTCACCTGGCCGTCCCTCTGTGTCCTCATGTCCTGTATCACCACCGGTCTGATGGCTTAGGGCCCGTCCTCGTGGCCGTACTGAACCCCATCAGCTCATGGCACAGCACGTTCTGCGGTCCGGGGTGAGGGCTAAGGAAACAGCTTAGCTCATTACACCAAGGAAGCTTTTCCTAAAAAATCCCTTTAGTTTCAGTAATGGACATCATCCTCACTCAGGGATCAAGATTTGGGGCATGCTTTGGGTCTTCAGGAAACTAAGGGAGCTCCACAGGACTGACAAGGAACTAGCAGCCACTTAGCTCATTCGCCACCGAGAGCCCACGCCCCCTCCAGCTTCTTAGCTACAGCAAGGGCCCGCCCCACCAAAGCTGCTGATGGATAGCACATGACAGCTTGCAAAGGGGCAGCTTCTTGATTAAGGGGGCAAAGCTCCAACAGCGGTCATATGCGGAACAACTCCATTTATAATAAACTCTGGGAAATTCAAGCTAATCCTAGTGCTCACCTGGGGGGAAAGAGACAAGATGTGTCATGAGGAAAGGTTTGGGGGTGACATTTTTTTTAGATTAATTTATTTGAAAGGCAGAGTTACAAAGAGGCATAGGCAGAAGCAGCAAGAGAGGTCTTCCATCCGCTGGTTCATTCCCCAAGTGGCTACAATGGCTGGAGCTGTGCCAATACAAAGCCAGGAGCTTCTTCTGAGTCTCCTACACAGGTGCAGGGGCCCAAGGACTCGGGCCATCCTCTTCCCAGGCCGTAGCAGAGAGCTGGGTCAGAAGTAGAGCAGCCGGGTCTCGAACCGGTGCCCACATGGGATGCTGGCACTGCAGACGGCAGCTTTACCCTCTTCACCACAGCGCCGGCCTCGACATCTGTTTTTTATCTTGACTGTGGTGATGGTTCCACAGGCGAGTGCACACATCAAAACTCTTCAAATCAGGGGCCATAGGCTCAGCTGCCGCCTGTGTTGCTGGCATCCTGTTGGAGTCCTGGCTGCTCCGTTTGCAATTCAGCTCCCTGCTAATGCACCTGGGAAAGTAGCAGAAAAAGGCCCAAGTGCTTGGGCCCCTACCACCCATATGGGAGACCCAGATGGAGTTTCAGGCTCCTGGCTTCAGCCTGGCTCAGCCCAAGACACTGTGGGCATTTGGGGAGTGAACCAGTGAAAGATCTCTCTCTCTCCCCTTCTCTCTCTCTAATTCTGTCAAATAAATAAGTCCCTTTTTAAAAAGATTTATTTATTTGTTTGCAAGGTAGAGAGAGAGAGGTCTTCCATCCGCTGGTTCCTCCCCAAATGGCCAGAGTTCCAGAGTTGGGCCAATCCAAAGCCAGCTAGCAGCTCCTTCAGGTCTCCCACGTGGATGCAGGGGCCTAAGCACTTGAGCCATCTTCCACTGTTTTCCCAGGAGCATTAGCAGAGAGCTGGATCAGAAGTGGCGCGGCCGGGACACGAACTGGCGCCCATATGGGATGCCAGCTCCACAGGCAGCACAGGCAGAGGCATAACCTACTATGCCACAGTGCCGGTCCCCAAATAAATAAGTCTTAAAAAAAAAAAAAGCTTATCAAACCAGACTCCTTAAATACATGTTGTTTATTGTCAGTGAATTATTCCTCTATAAGCTTTTTTAAAAAAATGTTGCCTTTATTATTGTTAAAAAGCTAGACTGGGGGATGTAGTTGGAGGTCTGTACACCCTCTTTGAAATCTGGCCCCCACCCCCAGCACCCCCAGGCCTATCCCACAGTCAGGGAGCCACCAACCGCGCAGAGAGGAGACAGGCAGAGCTAGGAGTGTGCAGTTGCTCTCAGGGCACAGGGAGCAGGGGCTGTTACTCCAGCCTTCAGCAACTACTTTTTGATAGGCCAGATGGTAAGCATTTGGGGGCATTGAAGACAGACCCTGTGCAAACTACTCAACTCAGCGATTACACAGTCCTAAGTAAAGCATACACCAGCGAACATGGATGTGTTCCAATAAAACTTTATTGATAAGCACAAATAGGAGTTTCATTTAGTTCGTGTGTTACAAAATATTTTTTGGACTTTGTTTCAGCCATTTGAAAACATCGCACCCATTTGTTGAGCTCTCGGGGTGTGCAAAAACAGGGGCCGGCAGTTGTGTCTGATCCACCCTCAAGGGAAATCCCTCCCCCAGGGGTGGGGAATGTTTGGTCTGTCCCCCACCCCGCCCAACCCCGCCAAGGCAGCCACAAGTGAGGCTTGAAAGTCATTCAATCTGTAGCAGGCTTCTTTTTAAGTCGAGAATTTTGCATGGCCCACGGGTGATGTTATGAGTGTCCAAATGGCCCTTGGCAGAAAAACAGGTTCCCCATCCCTGCACACAGAAGCGTGAAGACAACCCATTTTCCCTGAAATCTCACTACGCATTGCAGAAAGCCCAGACGCCGTTATTTAGGTTAGTACATATATTTCATAGCGTTATATTAGGAATGACATCTTGCGGACACCTGGGGGAAATTATACACTTATGCACCTAAACCCAGACACAAAGCACAGTCCCTGGGGGCCGGGCCGCCCCTGCTCCCTGCCCAAGGGAGCAGCACGGCTGGCACTGGGTCATCCATTGTCTTATCCCATTGCATGTTTTTCAGGAGGTTCTTTAGACATAAACATGCTTAACCCGCAAGCGCTGTGGGTTTGAATCCTCCTTCCTTCCTTGAACCTAAACCAGAGACTGCAAGCACATGTCAACCAGCAAGCCCTGCAAATGCCCGACCGACCCCACATTCTGGGGTCCAGCTCTCTCCAGAGCCAGGGTTCTTTGTGCAGTGGCGGGAGGGGAGGGGAGGTGGCATGCATGGATCCTTCCATTGAAATAAAGTTTGCACCCAGTTCCCAGAGCCACCACTTGCTGGCTGGGACCTGGGGCAAGTTGCTGCACCTCTCCAGGCCTGCAGAGGGCGTTCTGCAACCGGAGAACAGGGACTCTCCTGGTCCTAAGGACGACTTGAGTACGCTCACTGCGTATGTCCGAGTCTTCAAGCAGGGGGTTTCTGCTTTCTCCACCATCAGGCTCATACCCGGGCTGCCACCTGGCGTGCGCAAAAGCAACGCAGCCCTGGGCACTAGCAAGGGCAGATTCTGAGATGATGAAGCCAAACACTGGGGTAAAAAGTATCACATTTCCTCCTAGTGCCATAACTAGCATTGAACTGGTTAGCTGTGCACAAGGCGTACGCATAAGCAAAGAAACTGTTTTACAAAAATCACACACATCAACTTTTTACTTCTGCCACTTGCCAGTCAAGTACCATAATGAAAACACAGCACGTGGATGCTGTGGTCAGCACAGAACGCTCGCTGCACAAGGGGTGACACAGGCCTCCCAAATAACCCCTTTCCATACACACAGCCGTCCGACTGCAGGCTCAACAAGAGAAACCGTGTTTGGAAAGCTTGCCCTAGAGGTACACACAGATACCTAGTGAAAACTCGGCCCTCACCGAGCCCTGGTTCAAAGGGAGTCTTTCCTAAGAAGCCACAGATAGAAACAGGTGTTCATCTGTATTTTGACACGGGCAATAGAATATTGTACCAGCTAGAAGACAGGCAGTCTTTTAAGTGCATGAAGCGTTACCCAGTTCTCATTCCTACTGGCAAGCAATCCAGTTAAAGGAGCAGTATTTTGGCTTTGCTTTCTGCCGCCGAGCACACAGGCCCTTTAATTAGCAGAGCACAGGTCCAGGCCACTGTGGGAGGATGAGGCTGCACTACTCACAGCTTTCGCTGCCAATCGAGGTCCTGGGTTCCAGGGTTCCTGTGCAGGGCCTTCCACTTCCAGCTGCTCCCTTACCTGTCTTTGGAGCAGTACCCGAAGGAGACCCCATTTCTGACAGAGCCATTCATGGACACTTTGGGGTTCCCCCTCTCCATCCTTTCTCGGCTGAAGATGGTGTCCTGGTCACTGTCAAAGTCAGACTCAGACACCATCAGGCTGGAGCTGTGCTCTGTGCCTCGGTGCTTCATCCCTGCGGAGAGGCAGACAGAACCGTCTTAGGAGAAGTCCCGCCTTCCCTGCCAGCTGTCAATCAGGGCACGGGGCACCGAGGGCGTGGTGTTGAGCTCTGGCACCTTCAAGGCAGTCACCCCAGCACGGCAAGGCGCTGGGCATCCCGTGGGTGAGAAGGGAGGCTCGGGCACTGCACCTGAGCTTCTGTCCCACCTACGACAATCCCCAGCCGTGTGACCCTGGGCACGAAGCCTCCACTGGCATGTCAGCCTCATCAATGAAGCTGGGAGAGAATGAGACGTCTGCCTGCTGTGTTTCTAGTGAGGATTAAACGAGATAGTATGAGCCAAGCTCTGAGTCCAGCACTGGGCCCATCGCGCCAAGAAATGGAAGTGGCTGGGATTTGACTATTCAGTTCAAGCAGCTATTTTTGGTTGAATATCTGATTTCTGGGTGCCAGAAATGAGTGTAAGATTTGATGATGGCTCTCAAAGAATTTGCAGTTGTCTAGCTTGGGGTGTAAGGTGTGGAGCCATGAGAAGGTGGCCCCTGATAGGTAAGAAAGAAAGAAATGGCTCTTACAGGAATCAGAAGGAGAGAAGAGCACGCGTGTTCTGGGCCTGCTCCAGCTGTGCTCCCCACAGGATGGGGTTCGAGGGAAGAGGGGGACATGGACAATAGGACAAGGTGGGGCGAGGCCGTGGGGCAAGCAGAGGCGTCCAGGAAATGATGAACCAGAGACCACAGGACAAACACGGCATGGGTGCAGGGGCAACCCTAGACTGGGCATTGTATCTGAGAAGAGGAATCGCACAAAATGTTGCTTTAAGAGGTGAATAAAACCACAGTGAGCAGGCTGAGAGGTCCCTGCAGAGATCCTGATGCTGCAGCCCTCCCAAGCCCTGCTCTGAACTCTGACCCCGGAGCGAGCGTGCTCAGAGGTGGGGTCTTCAGAGGGGTAAAGCCCTTGTACAAGGGCCCCCCAGGAACTGCTGTGCCCCTTCCACCGAGGGAGATGCGATGAGAAGGCGGCCCCAGGAGGAGCTGGCCTCACCACACTGAGTCTGACATCCAGCTGCTAGAACAGGGGAACAAACGTCTGTGGGATTCTGTGACAGCTGCCTAACAGACTAAGCCAAAGGCGGTGCACGCCAAAGGAGGGTGCCCAGGTCCTGATGCAGGAGGCCTGCTCCAGCCACGCTGAGCACACACCGTGCTGTGGCCTGGGCAGCCAGCTAAACTGCTCCGTGCCTCAGTTTCCTTGTCTGTAAAATGGGTACAGTCATAGTACATGCCTCATGGGGTTTTGGATAGAATTAAAATCAAACAGGTACCCAGTCCATGCTAAACATGAAACACCTGCCACCTGCCATCATTCTTCCTGCTGGGACTATAAGCTCTGAGCTTGGGTGGTGATGACGCCGATGAGGAAGTAGGGTAAGAAACAAGCAAGATGGGGTGGCTAGCAGGGAGCAAGGCAGAGCCCCGGCGCCCCAGGTTTCAACCCTGGGTCATCAGAAGATGGGCTTTCTCTGAGTAGAGAGGGGCAGGGCAGAGGGGGAGTGTATCTGGAGGAGGCAGGTAAGGTCACACAACCTAAAGCACTTTTGATGTGGGCAGGCAGATAGGATTAGATTTGAGAGCTGGCGCTGGAGGCCACGCCCCCTGTGTGATCCCACCTGTATCCATCCCCTGCCAATTAGACTACGTAACCACGCCCCTTTCGGAAGTGAATAAAAGGCGTGGAGTGCCCTGGGCCTGGCCCCTGCTCCCAGGCCTGTGGCCATTTGGCGGCTTCTCCCCGTTCGCTCCCGGTTCACTTGCGCACCGCACGTATTTGCGGCCACTCCAGCCCTTGCGATTTCTCCAGCCTGTGGACTCGCGCACGTGGCCCCGATCTGCTCTCTTCCTGGTCCGGAACCCCCGGTTCATCTTTCTGACCGCCCTCTCCCTTAAATAAAGCCCTCACGTCCCTAAAGAAATTCTGAGTTTTACCATGTTGCCTGGCTTGTCCATGTCTAAGTTTAGGATGCTTCTCTACGCTTGGGACACGACCTTGAAATATTAGTCTTGGCTCAGACGGTATCACTGAGCGCTGAGGCGTAAAGTCACGCGACAACACCTCTGCCATTCAACTCCGCACACAGGTGCCATTTGGATTTCCTGTGAAGCTTTTCCTGCCACAGCCCTGAATTCCATTTTCAGACAGAGTCGGCCATTCCAGCCTCAGTATCCCACAGCACTCCTTGCACCCCAGGGTGGCTCCCCTGGGCCGAGAGCACCTGCAAAGGCAGGCAATGGCACTGGGCGTCACTGCTGTCCCATCTCCAGGCCCCCACCTCATCTGTGGCGTGGGGCGGGGGGAGCAGGTGCTCCACGCTGGCCCTGGGCCCGTTTTTGCATCTCCCAGCTTTGAGAGCGATCGCACCGCCAATCCTGAGGTGGGTGCGAGCAGACAGCAAGCAGAGGGAGCCGCATTTTTTGTAAAGAAAGCCAATTTCCTGCAAAAAGCACTGGTTACTGTAGCCACTTGGGACAGGCTTGAAGGCACCAGTCCTCTGGCTGCATTTCTGGTCCGGGAGACCTCAGGGGAGCAGCTGGGGTGAAACAGCGCCACCTCCTCCAACCAGGAGTGGAACAGAGCCGCCCCCGTCCCTGTGCTCATCTGGCAGGCACACTGCTCCCAACAGGCACTGCAGATGCCTCACCCATCCATGCCGCAGTGCAGCTACCGCCCCCGCTCGCACAGCCCCGGTACTGCAGCCGGCTGCTTCCATCACGTACCCCTTCCCAGGCACAGCGCCACCTGCAGCTGGCATTCTCCAGCTCACCCAAGGTAACAGGGGGACATCCCCCTGGAGACGGCCTTACCGTATTTGGGCCTCAGCTCCATTCTTTCCTGCTCGTCCATGTTATCCAGGATGGTGTACTTTGTCTTTTTCCTTATTTTTGTCCTTTTCCGTCTGAAAGGAATAACGCAAAGTTCAACTCAAGCTCTCAGAGAGGTGTCTAGGGGCCAGGATTGAAAACACATAGGGCCGGCGCTGCGGCTCACTAGGCTAATCCTCCACCTTGTGGCGCTGGCATTCCAGGTTCTAGTCCCGGTGGGGGCGCCAGATTCTGTCCCGGTTGCCCCTCTTCCAGGCCATTCTGCTGTGGCCAGGGAGTGCAGTGGAGGCTGGCCCAAGTGCTTGGGCCCTGCACCCGCATGGGAAACCAGGAGAAGCACCTGGCTCCTGGCTTCGGATCAGCGCGGTGCGCCGGCTACGGCGGCCATTGGAGGGTGAACCAACGCAAAGGAAGACCTTTCTCTCTGTCTCTCACTGTCCACTCTGTCCAAAATAAAAAAATAAAAATAAAAAAAAAAACCACACACACACCCAGAAGGCACTAGGGAGAACGTTTTGCTTGTGCTGAGTCATAGTTGGCATCTTTTATTCATGACGCCCCAGAACTCAGTGGCACTTACGCCATCTTACAGAAATGCATCTTGAAGAAACAGGCAGTGTGGTGGCCAGGCCACTATTGCCCTCCTAGCTAAAGCCCTCACCTGTGTGTTGACCCTGGAACCGTCTCCACGAGCTACTCCTACTCAGGAACACCTAGGTTGGGGCACAGTAGGTTAAGCCACTGCCTGCAGCACCAGCATCCCATGTGAGTGCTGGTTCGAGTCCCGGTTCGAGTCCAGGCTGCTCCACTTCTGATCCAGCTCCCAGTTAATGCGCCTGGGAAAGCAGGGGATGCGGCCCAAGGAGTTAGGCTCCTGCCACCCATGTGGGAAATTTGTGTGGAAATCCAGGTTCCTGGCTTTGGCCTGGCCATTTGGCTGCTGCAGTCATTTGGGGAGTGAACCAGGGAAAGACGATCTCTCTCTCTCTCTCTCTCTCTCAAATAAATAAATCTTTAAAAAAGAAAAAAGAAAAAGCCTGGATGAGCCAGTTTTCCCCTGGACTGCTCAAAGATCCAAGCATAATAAGATGTCATGAAATAGCACCAAAAATCATAATTCCCAGAATTCCTTAGCAACAACCCAGTATGGTCTTTTGTTTGTTTCCCCACAACACATGAAAACTACATTGGTGCTTTGTCCTGTGCTACAGAGGATGATCTGAAAGTACCCATCAAAGGGGCCAGGCGCTGTGGCACAGTAGGTTAATCCTCCACCTGCAGTGCCAGCATCCCATACGAGCACCAGTTCTAGTCCCAGCTGCTCCTCTTCCGATCCAGCTCTCTGCTGTGGCCTGGGAAGAGAGAGACGGCCCAAGTGCTCGACCCTGTACCCGTGAGGGAGAGCAGGAGGCGATTCCTGCTGCTGGCTTCTACCTGGCCCAGCCCTGGCCATTGAGCCCACTTGGGGAATGAACCAGTAAATGGAAGATCTTTCTCTGTCTCTCCCTCTCACTGTCTGTAATTCTGTCAAATAAATAAATAAAATCTTTTAAAAAATAGTTTTTAAAAAAGGAGGGGTGGTGCTATGGCACAGTGGGTAAACGCCCTGGCCTGAAGCACCGGCATCCCATTTGGGCACTGGTTCTAGTCCCAGCTGCTCTACTTCTGATCCAGCTCTCTGCTGTGGCCTGGGAAAGCAGTGGAAGATGGCCCAAGTCCTTGGGCCCCTGCACCTGCATGGAAGACCCAGAAGACCCGAAGCTGGCTCCTGGCTTCAGATCAGCACAGTTTGTTGCGGCTATCTGGGGAGTGAACCAGCAGATGGAAGACCTCTCTCTCTCTCTTTGCCCCTCCTCTCTCAGTGTAACTCTGACTTTCAAATAAATAAATAAATCTTTAAAAAAATAATATAACTAAATCTTACAGCTTGTACCAGGATACTTCTTTTTATAAAAATTTTTTAAAGTTGTGTTTTTATTTACTTGAAAGGCAGAGTGATAGAAAGAGAGAGAGGGAAAGGGAGAGATAGAGAGAGGGAGAGATTTTTCATCCACTGGCTCATTCCCCAAATGGTCCCAACAGCTGGGGCTGAGCCAAGCTTGAGACAGGCCCCCAGGAACCCCCTCCAGGTCTCCTATGTAGGTGCCGGGGCCCTTGTACCTGGGCCATCCTCTGCTACTTTCCTAGGTGCATTTTCAGCAGGGAGCTGGATCAGAGGCAGAGCAACCAGGACTCGAACCGGCACTCCAACGTGGCTACTCCAGCGTTCCAAGAAGCAGTGTAGCTGCTTCTAGCACCCACTCCTCTAAGGGACCCTGCAAGGCCATTCAGGTCCTGTTCTGGTGAACACGGTGTGACCTTGCTGGAGAATAACACCAGCTTTGATACAGACCCATGGAACCTCCTGGAAAGTAAGAGCGCTCCAATGGAAAAAGCTGCCTGTAGTATCGTTCCCGTTCTCTGGGCACGTTTGCCTTGCGGTGGGAAGTGCATTAAAAAGCACTATTAAAGTCTAGTTTGTTGTCATAAAAAGGTGATAGCCTAGTGGTTGAACAAACCCCAGCAAACACTTTGATGTCACAGGAAGAAATAAGCGAGCACACCACGTACCTCTTGCAGCAGCAGATGCAAACCCGCGTTAAGCCTCCCGCCATCACGGTGAGCAGGCAAGCCAGCGCTGTCACGTAGAATACACTCCACTCTGAAAGACAGGAACACCACAGTGGACGCACTGACTCGCTATTTGCAAAACCACTTTATTCTGATGGTTCTCAATGAGTACTCTGAGCTCTTAGAAGCAAAGGCCATCCGTGATGCTGGTAGCACCCGTTCCAGGCCAGTAGCAGAACAGAACTCAAGAAACTGCCCTTTTCCTGCACATTTGGCCCAGGCACCTCATGGCACACACAATGCATGCAGACTTCAGAACAGAACTGAAATAGCCTGAACCAACCAGGGAGTAATGCCTCAGACACGCGCATGAATGGTGCAGCAAAATGTTGATTCCAGAATCCCACGACTCACAACCCTAACAGCCAACAGGGTTCTGGCCTGGTTTAGATTAAAGCTAACGAAGTGACCGCATGGCTGCCCATGGCCTGAAGACACTTCTCAGAGCCGGGGAGCCGTTGGGAAACTGCCTGCTCTTTGTTCCTTCCGCTTCCTTGCAAGATAGCAGTGGGAACAGCTTCACACCCAGAGTGCAGGTGCAGAGAACCCAGGCCACGAACGCCAGGCTTCCCTCTGCCGTGTGTTCTGTCGGCTCCAGGAATCAGGATCCCAGAGCTGGCTGATTTCAAATTTTGTGTCGTATTACATGGGACTACGTCAGTTGGCTCTTACAATGGTGTCTTCTGCCGGGCACATCTATCTGCATCCCCTCGGGCACAAATCTCCCCTTAGAAGGAGCCTGCGCCCAAGTTCAGCCCAAGACCAGACCTCAGGCAGCAGCCTGGCCTGCTGGGGCTGTGACACCCATTCCTGGCTCCTGCTTGGGCAGACAGCCTGGAAGAGGGGGCCAGATTCTCTTCTTCCTCTGCTCGCAGCAGGTCCACACCAGCCAGCACCTTCGCCCAGGGTCATGGTTGATCCTTAGCAAAACAGCGCTTTCTCAGAAAAGCTAGCAAGGGGAACTGGATCCATGCTGCTAGAGTGAATTTCCTTGGGGGGAATTTGTATGTTAAAGCCTGCTGGGGTGGGGGAATATGGTCCAGTCCGCGGGCTGCATTAAGGCCCACTGACTCGCTTGGTCTGGCCCTGCCAAGGCAACTGTGGGCAGGATTCGAAGTTCAACCAATCGACAGCACGCTAATTTTTAGGTCGATCATTTTGTACGGCCCTTGAATGATGTCTTAAATATCCAAACAGCCCTTGGCAGAAAAAGGTCTCCCCACTCTGGGGCCCTAGACAGACCTCCGCAGGGGGACCGTGGGAGATCTTGGCTCGTGCCCAAGTGAGCAGGCTCACCTGGCTTCAGGTAAGGAAAGGGGTGATACCTGGCAGCTGCCAAGCTAGGTAGGAGCCTCTGCCCCGCCCATCACTCACCACAGTTGCTCTCGCCGCCCTGGAAGTAACGCTGGATGAGGTTCTCCATCCACAGCTGGGAGCAGATGCAGCGCTTTGTGATGGGGTCGCAGTGGCCGTGGCCAGAACACTTGAGGAGGCACCCTGCAAAGAGGGCATGGGTGCCGGTTACCACGAGGAAGGGCAGGGGCCCTGCTGCCTGCTGCCCGGTGTCTTCAACAGCATCCGCCTGCACCGATGCATCTTACTGAGTTCAGAGCCTTTTAAAGTGTGCCCCGAGGTGCTGGGGATACCGTCCTCATGGACGATCTCACCAGGAAGCAAACGGGAGAAAAAAGCCAATCCACACCGCAGAGCAACAGCCTTGACATTGTAGCAAAGACACAGCTCCCTTGACCTCAGAAAATAAATTCTAGGAATGCATCCAATTGAGGACATGCACAGAAATTTCTCTACATAGCAGCATTATTTAAAATTAAAGTTCATGACTAGGGAGCGATTCCATAATTATGGGAACATGTTCAAGGTGGAGTACTATGCAGCCAAAAACATCTCACTGAAGAAAAAATGGAAAGGATTTGAGAAAATAATTAATAGGGTTTGAAGTTAGAAAACACATGCAAAATACACATCAAATGATCCTGATCACATTCATTGTGTTTAGAGATGGGGAACTACAAGGAGATAGATCAGAACATGAGGGTGCTTCGAAAAATTCATGGAAAAATAGAACGCCATTGAAAGATGGGTTTATTTTGGTGCAAATGACTTTCCATATCAGGCATAGTTTTCTAATCATAAATGGTCTCCATGAACTTTTTAAATATCCTTTGTATGGATTTCAAATTACTTTTTCATCAAAATTCTTTTTTAATTTCATTTTCCATTAACTTTTTGTAGTACCCTTGTCTGTAAAAGTTATCTTTGGATACCAGGAATCCTAGACTGTAGAGGATTTTTTTTTTACTCCTTTCTGGGTATTCCAAATGTCTTACAAAAATAAATATTATTCCTTTAGGTAGAAAACAAAATGAGTTATTAAAATTAAGTTACTCTATATAATAACGGAGAAAGCTGTGTGCAGGTAAGCAGATACCTGAAATAAATTAAATTTTACTGACCAAACCTCATTATGTCCCTTGTAACTCTCATAGAAACGATCACTCATCAATTGAGGACAGGGACCATGGGACCATGAACCAGTTTAAGGACCGAAAGACCTGGCAGGCAAGAGGCTGGGAAGAGGGGCAACCTGATTGCACCTACAAGCCATCTCAGAGGCCACATGACACTATCATCACGCCGTGGGCGCAATGTCCAAGGTAAACAGATGATATAAACACGCCATTCCCAACCGCTGACACTTATCTGTCTTTAGCACTGTTCTGACAGGCTAAATATGAAACTCTGGACCTTGATCATTATCTGTAAGTACACTGACAGCCCCTAAATTTTGAAGGCTCCATTTAGGAGTTTTTCACTTGACCGTGGTGCAGAAGCAATACTCATACAACCATTCTGTCTTTCACTCTCAGCCCCGTATTCAAATAAGTGACAAGAGACATTCAACACTTTACCATCAAATAGGCTTTGTGTTAGGTGATTTTGCCCAACCATAGGTGAACATAAACGCTCCGAGTGTGTTTAAGGTAGGATGGGAGCTGGCGCCGCGGCTCACTAGGCTAATCCTCCGCCTAGCGGCGCCGGCACACCGGGTTCTAGTCCCGGTCGGGGCGCCGGATTCTGTCCCGGTTGCCCCTCTTCCAGGCCAGCTCTCTGCTATGGCCAGGGAGTGCAGTGGAGGATGGCCCAGGTGCTTGGGCCCTGCACCCCATGGGAGACCAGGAAAAGCACCTGGCTCCTGGCTCCTGCCATCGGATCAGCGCAGTGCGCTGGCCGCAGTGCGCCAGCCGCGGCGGCCATTGGAGGGTGAACCAACGGCAAAAGGAAGACCTTTCTCTCTGTCTCTCTCTCTCACTGTCCACTCTGCCTGTCAAAAAAAAAAAAAAAAAAAGGTAGGATGGGAAGTAGGTTAGCCTGACCCACCTTGGTCAATGCATTTTCAACCTTACAGTGGGTTTATTAGGACACAGCCCCATTGTGAGTTGAGGAGCATCTGGTAGTCTTCAAATTTAACCAGTGACTATAATTGTTCTCCAGTTTCCTTCTAAAACAAAGAGTAATTGGCAACTGTGTATTGCAGGAGAACTATTCGAAAAACAAATGCAAAACAAGTCTTTGGATGCTAAGGTGAAAACATTCACATAGGAGCTGGCATGGTGTAGGGTGTCAAGCCACCAACTGTGAGCTGGCATCCCATACGAACACCTGTTCTAGCCCTGGCAGCTCCACTTCCAATTCAGCTCCCTGCTAATGCGCCTGAGAAAGCAGCAGCAGATGGCCCAAGTACTTGGGAGTTCCAGGATTCTGGCTTCTGCCTGGACCAGCCTCAGCTGTTGCAGCTGTTTGGGGAATGAACCAGTAGATAGAAGATGATCCCTCTCTCTTTCTCTCTAACTCTGCCTTTAAAATAAATAAATCTTTTTAAGAAATGTTTATATCATTCTTCTCTGTAAGACCTATCCATGATGGGCAAGTCTGATTCTCTCGGAATATTCCCCCAGAGGACGTACCTGCTGTGTCAATCCTCAAGACCTTGAAAAGCAAAAAATCCGCCTTCTCCTTGGACAGTCGCATATGTAGATTTCGGGCCACTTCAGCAGCTTTGAGAACCTTGAAAGGTGGCCCACTCTGCACGTAAAACACAACCGTGGTGCTGCAGAGGCAACAAGAGGGACAGCCGCATGGTCAGCCGGTCACGGGGTGACAGACGTGTCCCCTGGCCCATCTGACCAGTGGCATCTGGGAGGCAGGCTGCTACCACCCATGGGCCAAAGACTGGATCTTTCTACTCGCAACTCTCTGGGCTCCAAGAGGAGCTGCTGGGAGACTACAGATCCAAAGAGCAGTGTATATGTGTGCAGGCAGCCACAGCTACACAAAACGCTGACTGACACAAGGCCTTCCTTTAACCTTCTAATTGAGACGTAACGTGCGTACCACAGAACTGATCCCTCTAAAGAGTAAAATCCAACAGCTTTTAGTGTATTTGTAGAGTTGCACAACCATCACCAGGATCTAATTCCAGAACATGTTTTTCACCCCAAAAAGGCAGCCGTACCCTTGAGCAGCTTCTCCCGTCCCGTCCCTGACAGCCACTTCATCGGCTGTCTAAATAGATTTGCCTATTCTGGACATTTCATAAAAGGGACCATGTGAGTCGGGGCGCTGTGGCATAGTGGGTAAAGCTGCTGCCTGCAGTGCTGGCATCCCATATGGGCGCCAGTTCGAGTCCTGGCTGCTCCACTTCCGATCCAGCTCTCTGCTATAGCCTGGAAAAGCAGTGGAAGATGGCCCGAGTCGTTGGGCTCCTGCAGCCATGTGTGAGACTGGGAAGAAGCTCCTGGCTCCAGATCAGCACAGCTCCAGTCATTGCGGCCATCTGGGGAGTGAACCAGCAGATGGACGACTTCTCTCTATCTCCCTCTGTAACTCCATTTTTCAAAGAAATAAAGGACCATGCAATATATGACCTCCTGTTCTGCCTTTCTCCATTTAGCATGATGTCATCCATGTGGAAGCAAGTACCAGTGCTTCAGCCCCTTTTCTTGCTGAATAATATTCCATCACAGGAATATATCATGTCTGTACCCATTCATGAGTTAATGAGCATTTAGGTTGTTTCCACTTTTTGCCTACTATGAATACATGCTATGAACATTCACATTCATATGCAAGCTTTTGGCTTCCCTTGGACTTAATGGACTATTTAGCATTTGAGGGACTGTCTTCCACAGTGGCTGCATTATTTTACATTTCCACCAGCAGTGCTCCAATGTGTCTATTTACTTGCCAACGTTTGCTGTGATCTTTCCGACCACTGTTGTCCCTCAGCGGCCTGGAGGGGTTGGATCCAGAGCCCTCTCCCCACCCGACACCAAAATCTACAGACGCTCAAGCCCTTTACACAAAATGCAGTTGTATTTTTATATAATCTACACACATCCTCCTGTGAACTTTAAATTCTCTCTAGATTACTTACAATACCCAATACAGTGTACATGCCACATAAACACTTGTTAGGCTGTCTTGCCTAGGGCATAATGACATGGAAAAACAGTCTGCATATATTCAGTTCAGATGGAATTTCTTTCTGAATATTTTTTTATTTTTTAAAGGTTTATTTATTTACTTGAAAGTCAGAGTTACACAGAGAGAGAAGGAGAGGCAGAGAGAGGGGGACAGAGAGAAAGAGAGGGAGAGAGAGAGGTCTTCCATCCACTGGTTCACTCTCCAGATGACCACAATGGCTGGAGCTGCGTCAATCCAAAGCCAGGAGCCAGGAGCTTCCTCCAGGTCTTCCACACGGGTGCAGGAGCTCAAAGACTTGGGCCATCTTCTGCTACTTCCCCAGGCCATAGCAGAGAGCTGGGTCAGAAGTGGAGCAGCCAGGACTAGAACCAGCACCCATACGGGATGCGGACACTACAGGTGGAGGCTTATCCGCTATGCCACAGCGCTGACCCCCTGAATATTTTTAATCCACGCTTGGTTGAATCCTGGATGTGGAAGCTTCGGCTGAGCTGGGCCATGTGGGCAGCCTTCCTGGTGCGTGTGAAGTGGCATCACACTGTGGTTCTCTCTTACATTCCCCTAATGGCTGTAACAAAGAGCATCATTTCATGTGCCTAGTGGCCCTTTGTACATCCCCTCTGCAGAAATATCTATTCAAACCTATATTGGTTTCTTAGGGCTGCTGTAAAAAAAGTACTGCAAACTGATGGCTGAAAACAAGAAGAATCCCCTAGGATGGTTCTAGGGCACAGAAAAACCAGGGCCAAAGCTTCCACGGGGCAGAGCTCTCTCTGAGGCCTCTAAGGGCCGTTCGCTTCGCTTCTGGCACTCCTTGGCTTGCAGGTGCATCACTCCAGTCTCTGCCTCTGTCACCACAGCGTGTTCTCCCTGAATGTCTCTGTGTGTCTCTCGTCCTCTTCTTGTAAGAGCAACAGTTGGGGGCCGGCACTGCGGCACCGTGGATTCACCCGCCTCCTGCAGCACCAGCATTCCATATGGGCACCTGTTCAAGTCCCAGCTGCTCCGCTGCCTACCCGGCTCCCAGCTCATGCACCTGGAAAAGCAGCAGAGGATGCCCCAAGTGCTTGGACCCCTGCACCTGCATGGGAGACCCAGGTGAAGCTCCTGTCTCCTGGCTTCGGTCTGGCTCAGCCCCGACCATTGCAACCACTGGACAGCGAATCAGCAGATGGAAGACCTCTCTCTCTGCCTCTGCCTCTCCATAACTCTACCTTTCAAATAAATAAATCTTTTAAAAAAAAAAAAAAGAAAAGAAAAAAGACAACAGTTATGTTGGATTAAGAGCCCACCCCATTCTAGTATAACTTCATCTTAACTAATTACATGTTTTCTTATTTCCAGATAAGCCCACGTGCACAGGCACAGGGGTATGGACTTGAACCTATCTTCTAGGTGGGAGACACAACACCCACAGTGTTTTCATCACAAAAGAGTACTGAATTGTCTCAGATGCCTTTTCTGTGCCCGCTCGGACGATCCCTTCATGAATGTGGCTTATTGTATTCATTGATTTGCACACGTTGAGCCACACGCACAGTGAGTTGGGGGATGAAGACCACATCAGTCCTTTTATATACTGCTGGGTGCAGCTGGCTGCTGGTATTCTGTAGCCAATGTTTGCTTCCATATTCACAAGGGATGTTGCTCGCTAGTGTCCTTGTGAGGCGTTTGTCTAGATTTTGGTGACGGGGCAAAACGGACAGGACGGAGGCATTTAGGAAGAGCTGTGTTAACTCTTAAAACGTTCTGCAGAATTCACCAACAAAGCCATCTTGTTCTGGGTTTTGTGGGAAGTTTTCTGATTATGAATTCACTTTAATTGTTACAGGTCCATTTAGACTGTTCATGTCTTCTCAAGTGAGTGTTTGCAGCCTGTTTTTCTAGGAATGTGTCCATTTCATCGAGGTTATCTAAATTTTTGATACATAATTATTTACAGTATTCTTTTACAATCTTTCTTATTTCTGCAAAGTCATAGTACTCCCTCTTTGACTCCTGATTTTAGTAATGAGAGTCTCATCTATTTATCTTGGTCAATCTAGCTACAGTTTTATCAACTTTGTCGATCCACCAAAGAAAAATTTTTTGTTTTGTTGGCTGTAGATAAGACTTTGAGCCACTCTCTGATATTTCATGAGGGAGGGAAATGAATGATTCAGTTCCACAGAACCTGTTTTAATCTGGTGCTTTTCTAAGTAAATTTCAGTTCTCTGGAAAACTAAGTTGCAGAGTTGAACACAGCTGGCAAGTGGAGTTCCTGTGAAAGACAGGTTCTCCGTGTATATCCTTTCTCTCTCCTCTCACCTCAGACTGTGCTGTATACGAATTTAAAAATAAAAACCTGGGACTGGTGTCATGGCGTGGTGGCTTAAATCGCCATCCGCGATGCCGACATCCCATGAATGCAAGTTCCTGTCCCGGCTGCTTCATATCTGATCCAGCTCCCTGCTAATGGCCTGGGAAAAGAAGTGGAAAATGGTCCAAGTGGGAGACCTGGATGACTCTCCTAGTTCCTGGCTTCGACCTGGCCCAGCACTAGCCATTTTGGCCATCTGGGTGGGGAGAGAACCAGTGGGTGGAAGACCTCTCTTGGTCTCCGCCTTGCTCTCTGTAACTCTAACTTTCAAAAATAAATAAATATTTAAAACACGAATTCAATGCAAACAAACATCTTATTGAAAATAAAGGTTGAAATTTCAAGCAAATGGTAACCAAGGGTGCTTATCACACAGTGAGAAGCCTCAGCCCTACAAACACGGGACAGGCTGTGGTCAGGCTGTGAGACAGCTCTTCATGTGCCCCAGGCCATTTGCATGCTCCCTGACGATAGCAGTGCCAAACCCAGCTCCCTCCGCTATGCCCTAACCCCTCATCCAGAACATTCCCCATCGACAAGTATTTGCTGAGCCCTGTCGGATGGACCTAGAATGGTCTGAGCTTACCTCCGCCCTTCGAGGGACAAAGGGGATGGGATAGAAGCCTGTGCAGGAACCTGTGCAAGAAACCAAGTGCACACGTGAGCAGCTGCCCGCTGCACTGGGGCCATGGCCTCTGAGCACGCGGCTCCTACCTGAGGTCCGAGTGGGCCTGGATCTTCTGAACCTTGATGTCCGAGTGCATCACGCGCAGCAACACGGCCAGCTGCCTCACCAGGGTGCCCTTCTGCCGCTCCGTCAGCTGCCCAGCGCCCACCTCCAGGATCAGCTCCACCAGGCCACCCTCCCTAGGGTCTGCGAAGAGAGCAGAGGTGGCGATTCCACGTGGATAGCTCAGGTGGCACAGGGTCAGGACTCAATGTCACCACTGGGACTCTCGCGCTTGGGTTTTAGGACTCGGCTAAGTCCCTCTAAATGCCACGGGGGCTGCCCCCGAGAGCACCTTTTCCTTGTGCGGCCCCAGTCCCTGGTCTACTGTTTGTGTCCCACGAGGTAACGAGATGTGCTGAATTAGCATCACTTACGCCCCTCCCCAGCACCAGAAAGAGAATTTCAGGCCCCAGTGTGGGGGTGGAGAAGGCTGCCTCCCTAGCTCTACCCTGCCTTAGCTCTCCAGGTACAGAAGTCACATCCACTCCAGGTGGGGTCTTTGTCTTCCAGCAGGAAACAAAAGCAAAAAGAATCACGGGGCTGATGCTGTGGCGTAGTGGGTAAAGCCACTGCCTGCTTTGCTGGCATCCCGTATGGATGCCAGTTTGAGTCCCGGCTGCTCCACTTCCAATCCAGCTCTCTGCTATGGCCTGGGAAAGCAGTGGGTGATGGCCCAAGGCCTTGGGCACCTGCTCCCATGTGGGAGACCTGGAAGAAGCTCCTGGCTCCTGGCTTTAGATCGGCCCAGCCTCAGACATTGCAGCTATTTGGGAACCAGTGGATGGAAGATCTCTGTTTCTCCTTCTCTCTCTGTAACTGTGACTTTCAGGTAAATAAACACATCTTTTAAATAGAAAAGAAGAGAAAAGCTTGCTGCCAGATATTAGTTACAAGGCTGAGTCTGCAACCAAGTGGACAGAAGTCCTCAAAGTGGGCCCAGCCAAGAGCTGCAGCCAGGCACACACACCTCCCACACTGGGTTACACCTGCTACCCGCAGAGAAGCCTGGCGCTGACCGGCCACGGCCCACAGACGCACCTGGCTGCACCTCCACGGTGGCAGAGTCTGTGTCAGAGGCACCCTGCCCGTCGGTGACTCGCAGCTGGAAAGTGTAGACGCCCTCCACCAGATTGGTGAGCTGTAGGGCTGCGCTGTGGTCAGAGCCATCGAGGACGTCCTGAGAAACAAGGCGAGCAGCAGGGCGGTCATCAACCCCCAGTTCCCAACGTCCAGGCTTCCGCTCACCCCACACCTCTGAGGCCAATCCTTTGAATACGTGTGTTACTGCAAAGGGGAGGCTGAGGAGGAAGGCGCTGGGGGCCGCAGGGCTAGCGGAGGACCACGGGGATACTGGTCAGCACCTCTCCCCTGCACAACGCCTGCAGGAACAAATTCTGCAGGCAGAATTTCCTGAGCTGAGCTCACCGAGCCCATTCTAGGAACGAGCAAGCAAACAAGTGCCCCCAACCAACAGGGGGAAAGGCTGTTGGCGAGGGTGAGGCACAGGTGTTCAGGGTCATCTTTTCCAACACAGTTCTCCAAGGCCGTCACCCTGCGTCCCCTCCCCGTATGTCATGTTCGCCTTCCCAAATGACCCAAGAGCCTGGGGAGGAACGTCCCCATTCTGTGGGCTTCAAAGCTGCGAAGAATCAGCAAAGAATCCCCCAGACCCTGTGCTGAACCTGCTCACAGGAGAGAAGGGTGAGAAGAATGGCGTGCTCTGGACAGATGCTGCTGAGGGCCAGCCCCACAGCACGGCGTCTGAAGATGCCTCACCAAGGATGAGGCACTGTCGGCACCTTCCCAGGGACCACTCCTCGGGCACACGGACAAGAGCATACTTGCACCTCTCATCCTCAACTTACAGCCTACGAGGTACCGTGAGCCACAGGGGAGGAATGCCTGCCGGGTGCTAAACATCAAGGTCTGTGCAGGTTGGTTTAATGAGGAGTGAGTTGGCCTTGGCCAAGTCACTGTCCGTCCCTGTATCTCACTCTCTGAATCTGTGAAATGGGCCAGCAATCCCTGCCCTACTGACATCAGGCTTGTGACCAGGAAAGAATCCACATGGACTAAGACAGGGGTGATGGGGAAGTGAGGTGCAGAGTAAAGCACTGTGGGGCGTGGCTTCATGGTTTTCCAGGCTCTGGTTTCTGACCCACCCACAACCTGGTCAGGAAAGTCAGAAAACACCTCAACATTTGCTGAGGCCTAACAGCCCAGTGCCTCCAGCCTCAGGGCGTCCCAGTGCAGAGGCGTGAGCACCTGGCTGTGGAGGCGGGGTCAGAACATAGGTGTTGGGGCCAGCGCTGTGGCATAGCGGGTAAAGCCGCCACCTGCAGCGCCGCCATCGGTTTGAGACCTGGATGTTCCACTTCCTGGGAAAACAGCAGAAGATGTTCCATAATCCTTGGGCCCTTGCACCCATGTGGGAGACCTGGAAGAAGCTCCAGGCTCCTGGCTTCAGATTGGCCCAGCTCCGACTGTTGTGGCCATCTGGGGAGTGAACCAGCGGATGGAAGACCTCTCTCTCTCTCTCTCTCTGTCTCTACCTCCACCTCTACTTCTCTGTAACTCTGGCTTTCAAAAAGATAAATAAAATAAAATAAAATAAAATAAACAGAGGTGTTGCTGTGGACTGAACTGTGGCCCCCAATCCACCTGTTGGAGTCTTACCCCTCAGTGGAACTACACCTGGAGCTGGGACGTATGAAGAGGTAACTGAGGTTCCAGGAGGCCATACGAGTGGGGCCCTGATCCTACAGGATTATTGTCTTTATAGGAAAGGGACCAGAGAGTCCTTTCCGTCTCTCTCTCCCTCCTGCCCCCAACACTCCCTAGCCTTGGACACAGTGAGAAGGTGAGCCCCTGTCTGTAAGCCAGGAGGAGAGACTTCACCTTGACCTTGACCTTGTTATCCCAGCCTCCAGAACCACTGTCTAAGCCTCCCAGCCTGGGGTGTTTGGTTGTGGCAGCCGAGCTGACTAAGACATAGCAGTGGCCCAGGGCCAATGCCTGGTAAATACTCACTCCAGCTGCGGGGCTCTGGCCATCCCGGATCCACAGATAGGACACAATTCCTTGGTCATCGGTTGACCTTGAACCATCCAAAGTAATGGAATTATTGGGAAGCACAAGAACATGTCTGCCACCAGCCCGGGCTCTGGGAGGGCTATTATTTTCTAAGTCAAATACAGCAAAAATGAAAGCAAAGAGATTGATGTAAGATGCTGGTGATAGAAATCGTGGCATCAAACACCCACAACCGCCCCACCTTGCAGATAGGAAAGTTTAACATATTCCAAAGGCGTTGCTTTCTGCCCCAGACACCTGTAAGATCCCCTGCAGACTTCCTGCAAGCTCTGTGCTTAACTGGTTCTCACTGGGATGAAAAAGGTAAAAGCCGGCACATTGGGAATTCTTCTCATAAAACAGTTTTTTGCCCTTGGAAAAAAGAAAACAATGACCTTACTTATGTCCAGGGATCAGAAAGTGCAAATATTTTCCATTTAAAATATCCTCTGGGTCAGTTCTCACCAGGTTATGCCTCCTGGCTTACAGACAGAAACATCTTAGTTTCTAGTACTGCCAAATCTTGAGTGTCCAAGAGAAGGAACTGGAGTAAAAACGAATCAGACCCTCCTTCCTCTGCCTGTGTCAGGCATAAAGGAGGAAATTAAGGGCCAAGCCGAGGGAACAGCCTCAGGAAGGAGGGGCCAGGGTGAATGCGGCAGGACTGGGGTGCAGTGAGTGGGGAGACCACAGTCTGGAGAAGAGGCTGCTGAGAGGCAAAACCATCTGGCTTAGCTGGGGCCCAGGGACCCACCTGCCCCTTCAAAACAAGTCAGGCAACAGAAAAAGGGGGAGAAGGTACCAGGTATTGACCCAAGGCTGCCATTAACATGCCACTGGTCACCGGCCCTTCTCATCCTGGGAAGCGACACCAGGGACTGAAACAGAGGCCATCAAGGCCATTGCCAACTTCCCACTGCATTCAGTGCACTCCAGCCAGGAGAGATTTGAGGAGGTAGAATGTGGTGCCAGGGAGGCTTAATTCCATTGCGGACATGGGCATCTCAAAATGCCCACCGGATGGTGGAATTGAAAGGTAAGTTTATTTTGGTGATAATTTTTTTTCAATCCATGCATAGGTTTTCCAAAATGTGCATTTTCCACTCTTTCTGAAAACCCCTCAGAGAGAAAGGCCAGAAATCACATAAGTGGACAGGGGGTAAAGTGAGTCACTCGGTTACAACACCGTCTGGGTCCTCCCTGGGTGTTAGTTCCATAACCAGAACCTGAGACAGCCCCTCCCGTACCTCTGGGCTGCCACACTCTCAGACCCCAGTCATGACGCTCCCCCAGCACCTAGCCCAGTCCAGCCACTCCATTGCCACCGGTGCAACACACGCCCATATGAATCAATACCTCAAACCTGCTGCTGCCGGCTGTGACCCTGATTTCACACCATCCCCGTCACCCACCCACAAGCTGAAACTAAGAGTGTTGCCATCATCCTGGACAGCGTTCCTCTCAAACTCCGGATCTGGTAGGTTTGGATTCTCCCCAGTCCCGAGAATTCAGGAGCACAACTCTCTTCCCAGTGCATCCTTTCCCCTCGTCTCTGGTTGGCCTCAGATGGGGCTCATTTCATTGCTGATCCAGGCAGTTACCACTGCCTTCTCACTAATCTCCAAATCTGAGAGGCAACGTGACATAACGAAAGGGTTTGCTTTGCATTCTCCAACAAGAAGAAAACAGGAATCGATAAATGCAACAAGATTGGCAAAACTCTGACAGCTGCTGAGGCTAGAGGATGCGCATACGCTGCTCCATTAAGACTACTCTCTTAGGGTCGGAGCTGTGGCTTAGCAGGTAAAGCCACTGCCTGCAGCGCTGGCATTCCAAATGGGCACTGGTTCGAGTCCCAGCTGCTCCACTTCTGATCCAGCTCTCTGCTATGGCCTGGGAAAGCAGTAGAAGATGGCCCAAGTCCTTGGGCCCCCTGCACCTGCATAGGAGTCCTGGGGGGAGGCTCCTGGTTCCATGCTTCAAATTGGCCCAGCTCCAGCCATTGTGGCCAATTGGGGAGTGAACCAGCAGATGGAAGACCCCTCCCTTTCTCTCTCTAACTCTCACTTTAAATAAATAAATAAATAAATAAATCTTAAAAAACAAAGACTTGGCTGGCGCCGCAGCTCACTAGACTAATCCTCTGCCTGCGGTGCTGGCACACCGGGTTCTAGTCCTGGTTGGGGCGCTGGATTCTGTCCCGGTTGCTCCTCTTCCAGTCCAGCTTTCTGCTGTGGCCAGGGAGTGCAGTGGAGGATGGCCCAGGTGCTTGGGCCCTGCACCCCATGGGAGACCAGGAGGAAGCGCCTGGCTCCTGCCATCAGATCGGTGCAGCATGCCGGCTGTAGCGGCCACTTGGGGATGAACCAACAGAAGGAAGACCTTTCTCTCTGTCTCTCTCTCTTTCACTGTCTAACTCTGTCTGTCAAAAAAAAACAAAGACTACTCTCTCTTCTTTTATGTCAAGTTGAGAATGTCTACAAAGGCTTGAAAACAATCCAAATCCATATCACTTTGCTGCTAAGACTGGTTCAGCCTCCCTCAACTGCCCAGAGGATAAAGTTCTAACCCGTGACCTTCACGGCCCAGCCTCGGCTGGGGGCTGCAGCCTCCCCTAGCCCCCGTGCTCTTGCCCTTGCACCATACACGGGCCCCTCTAGCCCGTCATACTTCCTCCTCCCCACTTCAACACATCATTGTCAGCCAGAGATGAACTCATCCAACCTACCCCCACCCATACTCTCCCTGCGTCTAGCATGGTGCTGCACAGAGAACACAGACAATCCAAAGCCAGGACCTCAGGCAGCGCGCAAATGGGCAGACAGTGAAGGAGATGAGTACCCAGGGCAGCACTGCATTGGTCAGCACCGCAAGCTACACAATAAGAACAACGCAGGGCCGGCGCCGCGGCTCACTAGGCTAATCCTCCGCCTGCAGCACCAGCACACCGGGTTCTAGTCCTGGTCGGGGCGCCGGATTCTCTCCCGGTTGCTCCTCTTCCAGGCCAGCTCTCTGCTGTGGCCAAGGAGTGCAGTGGAGGATGGCCAAGTGCTTGGGCCCTGCACCCCATGGGAGACCAGGAGAAGTACCTGGCTCCTGCCATCGGATCAGCGCGGTGCGCCGGCCGCGGCGGCCACTGGAGGGTGAACCAATGGCAAAAAGGAAGACCTTTCTCTCTGTCTCTCTCACTGTCCACTCTGCCTGTAAAAAAAAAAAAAAAAAAAAAAAAAGAACAATGCAGAACATGAATCTCCAGGGAAGAGAGAAAAGCAAAGCTCTTGGCCGCAGGCACAGAGGCGGAGTGAAGCTGTCAGGAGGTCAAGGCCACAGAGGAAAAGAGAGGCTGTTTCCTGGCAGAAGGGCACAGGAAACGAGCCAGTGCGGCAGGAAGGCGGGCTTTTCCGGGCCAGGCAGAATCGGATGCCTGCTGTGAACAAACAAGCAACCAGCAACATCGCTGCACACCTGCGAGACCCCCACCAGGGTCAGACCACTCACCCTTCTTCACCTTCACAGCCACCGTCAGGGTGGACGTACTGCTCAGTCCCTGCTGGTCTCTCACCGTTAAGCGGAAGCAGTAGGCGCCCACCTGAAGGCCAGTCACGGTGGCTACTGCCTTGTCCACATTTTCCATCTCCACCACACTGGGGCCTCTAGGACATGAAAGCAGGGAACAAGAGAGAAGCCCTGAATATGGCTGGCGCGTGACCTTGCCCTCCTCAAGGCCATCTAGAGAGTCGTAAGCTAACTCGGGTCACCTGCACTGGGGCACTGGTCTGGCACGGGCCAGAAAGTCAGTCTTCTGAGAGAGGCATTACTGGGTGGCAGGGGTCGTGGGTGTGGTGGCAGGAACACCTGGAGAGACAGGCCCAGCTACCTCTTCCCGTCTGGGCCACCTGAAGCCATGCGACCTCACCAGTCAAGCCGATGGGGACATCGGTATCCACTCCTTCTGTGCAGAGCTCAGGGTACGTTGTGGAACGCAGTAAAGCCCGCACATCGCCAGTCTGCAGACGCAGTGCAGACAGGACCACACACAGGCTTCCCAGCTCCTCTGGGGGCCTCATGGTAAGACAGCCCTGCCCCCCTGCCCCAGCTCCCTGCCCCCCTGCCGGCCGCCTGCCTTATCCACCCGTGCTCGGTTCCTTCTAGAAGGGCGCTTCAACCCTGCTCCTCAGCAAGCCAAGGCTGACTGTGGGCTGCAGACCCCCGACAGGCTACCTGACCAGCTCCCAGCGGTAGAAGACGATGCCGTGGTCGTCACTGCTGCTGCTCCCGTCCAGGGCCGTGCTCCCCACGGGGAAGACCAGCTCCTTGTCGGGGCCAGCCACGGCCACCGGAGGCCTGTTGCTCTCTAGAATGACAGAAACAGTGTGAGAAAATGTTCTCCCTTTGCATTACGTCTGAAATTCGCCTGTCTCCAGACTTCACCCAATTGCGGTCAGCCTAACAACCCCACAGCTTCTGCATTTACAGATTCAGCAACTGCAGGCTGGAAATATTTGGGGGAAAGAATGTGTCTGTACTGAACACATGCACTTGCCTTTTCTTGTTGGGTCTTAACCGTAGGGAGACAGTGCGAGAAACACAGCACTGGCAATCTCTCCCTTGTGTGAACACCACACAGGGAAACTTCCTCTAGGCTACAGTGTATGCACTGCTGTGTGTGGGTCGATAGTTAATTGCAATGTCATTATGTCCCCTAGGAGTGTGTTCCATGACACTTACATCTCTACGGTATTGTAAGTCATCTAGGGACGGCTTCGACTACACAGGAGGATGTGCACAGGTTCTATTTTATGTAAGGGACTTCAGCATTTGCAGATGTTGGTATCCATGGAGTTCCAGAACCTTCCACCAAGGATCCTGAGGCAACTGGACCCGTAATTCAGTCCTGGCAGCCACCAGAGCATGCAGTGTCCTTTGAGAGTCCTGGGAAGAAACACTGCAGGCCTTGAGCAGAACCAGGAGTTGAATGTTCCAAGTGTGAGACTGCGGATACAGCAGCGAGAAACACTGCTCTCTGACTTGCACGCCTGTGGTGTTTTGTGTTTTATATTTAGTTACTGGCCGGCGCCGCGGCTCACTTGGCTAATCCTCCGCCTGCAGCACTGGCACCCCGGGGTTCTAATTCCAGTTGGGGTGCCGGGTACTAGTCCTGGTTGCTCCTCTTCCAGTCCAGCTCTCTGCTGTGGCCCGGGAGGGCAGTGGAGGATGGCCCAAGTGCTTAGGCCCTGCACCCACATGGGAGACCAGGAGGAAGCACCTGGCTCCTGGCTTTGGATCGGCTCAGCGCACCGGCCGTAGCAGCCATTTGGGGAGTGAACCAACAGAAGGAAGACCTTTCTCTCTGTCTCTCTCTTTCACTGTCTAACTCTGCCTGTCAAAAAAAAAAAAAAAAAGATTTAGTTATTTATTTGAAAGTCAGAGCCACAGAGAAGGGGGGAGGGGGGAGAGAGGGAAGGAAAGGACGGAGGGAGGGAAGGAAAGGAGGGAGGGAGGGAAGGAAAGGAAGGAGGGAGGGAAGGAGGGAGAGAGAGAGGAAGAGAGAGAGAGAGAGAGAGGGAGGGAGAGAGAGAGAGAGAGAGAGAGAGAGAGAGAGATCTTCCATCCACTGGTTCAGTCCCCAGATGCAACAGCCAGTTCTGGGCCAGGCTGAAGCCAGGAGCTAGGGTGTCATCCAGGTCTCCCACATGGGTACAAGGGCCCGAGCACTTGGGGCATCTTCAAAAGCTTTTCTCAGGCCATTAGCAAGGAGCTGGATCAGAAGTGGAGCACTGAGGAATGAACCAGCACCCACATAGGATGCCGGCATGACAAGTGGCGGCTTTACCACTGTCCCATAGCGCCAGCCCCCTGTGGTTTCTTTAAAGACCTTCAAAAGTCAGAGTGAAGAGCAGGAAGAGAGAGGCAGGAACAAGAGGGGAGGGAGCTGATATCAATGCAAAAGTGTCTCCTGCTATGCCTGGTTCACAGGATATGCTCAAAACATTTAATGTTAAACAAAAATAAAAGATACAAAGTATCATCGATATTGCTATTGATAAAATAAAATTTCTGTAAAAAAAAAGTCACACAGTCAGAAACTAAGGCTGCCATTACCCATCGTCTGAGCTGTGTCACTGCTCACTAAGAGCCGCCGAATTCCCATTGCTCTCAGCAGAAAACTCTCATGGACATTTATGAGGGGCAGGCATCAGACAGCAGGTGGAACCACCACTGGGGACGCCCACATTTCTATATCTGAGTGCCTGGGATCGGGTCCTGCCTCGGCTTCCTATCCAGCTTCCTGCTAATGTCCCTGAGAGGCAGCAAGGATGACCCAAGTATTTGAGTTCCCTCCACCCACATGAGAGACCCAGGAGGAGTTGCTGGCTCCTGGTTTTAGCCTGGCGCAGGCCCTGTGGTTGCCAGTATTTGGGAAGTGAACCAGTAGGTGGACGATTTCTCTCTCACTCACTCTTGCTCTCACTCCTGCTCTTGCTCTGCCTTTCAAATAAATAATTTAAAAAAATGTTTTAAAGGCCCTTTGTGGGGCTGGTTTGTGGCGTAGCAAGTTAAACCACTGCCTGCAACACTGGCATCCCACAGGGGCAAGAGTTTGAGTTCCAGGTGCTCCACTTCTGATCCAGCTCCTTCCTAATGGCCTGCCAAAGCAGCAGAAAATGGCCCAAATGCTTGGGCCCCTGCACCCACGTGGGAGACCCAGATGGAGTTCCTGGCTCCTGGCTTCAGCCTGGCCCTGCTCTGGCCGTTGTGGCCATTTGGGAAGTGAACAACTGGATGGACGCACTCTCTGTCTCTCTCTAGCTCTGCCTTTCAAATAAATAAATACATCTTCAAAAAGGAAACCTTTATAATACGGTCCCTGCCCCTCTCAGATTGTCTGAGTCATTCCAATTCCTACCCAGTCCTACGCTGACATTCCCACACCCCAGCCTGGCCCTCTCTCCCAGTCACACCAATGCCTTGGAACTCTGGGAATGCAGACTCTCTCACCTCCACCAGGACTGTGCTGTCTGCCTAAAAGGCCTTCCTCTCGCCCTCCACGCCCCATCCTTGTCTTCCACCGAACTCACTCCTGCTCTAACTTGAGCCCGTGAAGGAGCTCCTGGCAGCCACCCCCAGCACAGGCACAGCCCCTTTCTGTGGCTCCTGTGGCACCTGTGGCACCTCCTCCAGCACTGACCACATCACCTGTGGGAGCTCCCCCTTAAGCCCTATCTGGGTTGAGGCCAAGTGCAGCCTGTTTAATTCCTCTGCCCTAGGGCCTCATGAACAGCACTTTTTAATTTATTTTTTATTTTATTTACTTGACAGGTAGAGCTATAGACAGTGAGAGAGAGAGAGACAGAGAGAAAGGTCTTCCTTCTGTTGGTTCACTCCCCAAATGGCCGCTATGGCCAGCACTGCACCGATACGAAGCCAGGAGCCAGGTGCTTCTTCCTGGTCTCCCATGCGGGTGCAGGGGCCCAAGCACTTGGGCCATCCTCCACTGCCTTCCTGGGTCACAGCAGAGAGCTGGACTGGAAGAGGAGCAACTGGGACTAGAACCGGCACCCATATAGGATGCCAGTGCCACAGGCGGAGGATTAACCAAGTGAGCCACGGCGCCAGCCCGAACAGCACTTTTTTCACACATTAGCTGAATAAATTAAGTGAAGAAAGAGCCAGGGAAGTTGTCTCCAGGTTGAGTCTGCTCTCACTGCCAGGACTCTGGGTAGGGTTTCTGGGACTGGCAGGCCTCTTACAGAAACTTCCTAAAGCAAATCCCATTGCCACGCAAAGGCCCAGTGCCCATGAGGTCACTGCAGCCTGAGGGCAGGCAGTGAGCTGAGCTGAAGCCACCTGCCCAAGTCAGGCTGCGTGAGAGTCGGGCAGCATTTGAACCCCAGCCTCTTCAGGTCCCCTGCAGCTCTTTGGCAGACTGGGACACGTGGAACGGTGTCCACATGGTGAATCTGTGCCGAGGGTGGCTCTCATTTTGTCCCCCATAGCATGGGTTAGAGACATGGTCAGGACGAGATTTGAAAACTCAAGAGCAAATCGGTTTTTGATGTCTCCAGCCGTCCTGCACATCTGAAGCCCAGTGCTCAGCGGCCATCTCCGCTTCCGTCCCTGGGCCAGGTCTCTTTTCCGTCTCACCTACCTGGCCGCACGAGGACGGTGGCCACCGCGGTGGACTGCTGCCTCGCAGAATCCGTCACCGCCAGCTGGAAGGTGTACTCTCCTTGCTGCAGAGCAGACAAATGCAGGTATGGGGTCTGCGCTCCCTACGAAACAGCAAATGCAAATCTAAGAAGACATTAAAGCAGCGCAAGTGCACAGTATGACGCGATGGAAAATGAGACTTCACCGAACACGGAGATCGTGCAGGACAAGGCAACGAGTGTGTCCCCAGGAAGACGCCAGTTAAAGGCCATCATGTTGCCGGCGCCGCAGCTCACGAGGCTAATCCTCCGCCTTGCAGCGCCGGCACACCAGGTTCTAGTCCCGGTCGGGGCAGCGGATTCTGTCCCGGTTGCCCCCCTTCCAGGCCAGCTCTCTGCTGTGGCCCAGGAGTGCAGTGGAAGATGGCCCAAGTGCTTGGGCCCTGCACCCCATGGGAGACCAGGAAGAGCACCTGGCTCCTGCCATCAGATCAGTGTGGTGCTCCGGCCGCAGCGCGCCGGCCACAGCGGCCACTGGAGGCTGAACCAACGGCAAAGGAAGATCTTTCTCTCTGTCTCTCTTTCTCTGTCCACTCTGCCTGTCAAAAAAAAAAAAAAAAAAAAAAAAAAAAAAGGCCATCATGTATCCACATGTACCCTGTGAACTACTACAGCTGATGTGGACACCAGCCTGGCAAGTCCACTAACTCCTCCAGTGAGCGCATTCCTCAGCCCAGCAGTCCCACGTCTCGGGATCTACACTAGAGACGCACAAGGAGGCTCATACATGACACTGACGGAAGTGCCGTCTCTAACAGCAAATACGGAACCCATGTAAGCATCCACCTACGGGAAGATGACCGTGCACACTGTGATACACTGAACGATGCAGGCTTAGAGATGTTAAATAGAAAATGCAAAGATATATGAGGCTTTAAAGTTGCAAACAGTGCCAGGGCTGGCACTGTGGCATAGCAGGTAAAGGTACCGCCTGCAGTGTCGGCATCCCATATGGGCGTGGGTTTGAGACGCGGCTGTTCTACTCCTGATGCGGCTCCCTGCTAATGTTGCCTGAGAAAGCAGCAGAAGATGGTCCAAGTGCTTGGGCCCCTGCACCCACAGAGGAGACCCGGAAGAAGTCCAGACCTTCCACAAACAGCCACAAAAGCTGGGGCTGGGTCAGGCTGAAGCCAGGAGCCTGGAACTCCATCTAGGACTCCCACGGGGGTGGAAGGAACTCAAGTATTTCAGCCACGCTTCTGCTGCTTTCCCAGGTGCACTAGCAAGGAGCCGCATCTAAAGTGGAGCTGCCAGGACTTAAAGCTGTGCTCAAGCGGGATACTAGCGCCACAGGCAGCAGCTTCACCCACTGCATCGCAACACAGACACCAACGTGTATTTGTAAGAGCTTACACAGAAAATTGATACAAATTCAACTGTATCAACACAACAAAAACTTCTGAAATTTGAAATGCATACTTTTTGTCAGTGCTTAAAGAGAATGTAATATATGTATGCTTATCTGTAATTAACACATAACTGTACATACTTACAGAGTACAATGTGGTATTTCAATGCATGTATACAACATATGATGATCAGATTAGGTAGAATATCCATCACCTCAAACATTTACCATTTGGGTGGGAACATGCAGAACCCTACCAGCCATTCTGAGACACACAATGAATTGGTTTTTTTTTTTTAAGATTTTTATTTATTTATTTGAAAGTCAGAGTTACACAGAGAGAGGAGAGACACACAGAGAGAGTGACAGAGAGAGAGGTCTTCCATCCAATGGTTCATTCCCCAGATGGCTGCAATGGCCGGAGCTGCACCAATTGGAAGCTAGGAGCCAGGAGCCTCCTCTGGGTCTCCCAAGCAGGTGCAGGGGCCCAAGGACCTGGGCCATCTTCTACTGCTTTCCCAGGCCACAGCAGAGAGCCGGATCAGAAGAAGAGCAGCCGGATCTCAAACCAGCGCCCAAATGGGATGCCAGCACCTCAAGCCAGGGTATCAATCCGCTGTGCCACAGCGCCGGCTCCACAATGAATTGTTTTCAATCAGTGACCTCACTCTGCTATAGATCATTACAAATTACCCCCACCCACCCAACTGCGCCCTGGCGCCCATCAACCACCCTCCCTCTGGCCCCTTCTCCCTGCACTCCCTCCCAGCGTCTGATAATCACTAGTCTACTCCCCACTTCAGGAGATCAGCTTTCCTAAGCTTTCACACGTACGTGGGAACAGGCAGTGGTTTTCTTTCTGGGCTGACGTGCTTCACTTCACACAGTGTGCCCCAGGCTCCGCTGTGGCTGCATTCTTCTCTATGGCGGAGTATTATTCCATTGCGTATACGGAACCACACGCTCCCTATGCATCCTCCTCCCAGCGGAGCCCTTGGACGACTCCACACCCTGGCTGTTATCAACAGGGCTGCGACACACACGGCAGTTGCAGGGATCTCTTCAACACCCTGGTTCCCGTCCCTCTGGATGCACACCCACAGCGGGACTGCTGCATCACATGGCAGTTTTATTTCTCGATTTTGGAGGAAACTCCACGCTGTACTCCACAGAGGCTGCACTGATCTATATTCCCATCAACGCTGTATGAGGGCCCCCTTTTCCCACATCCTCGCCAGCATTTGTTGTCTTTCTGTTTATAGCCATTCTCTTATCTGAATGGTAGAGTTAGAGAGAGAGAAGGAGACACACACACACACACACACACACACACTTTCATCCACTGGTTTATTCCCCAAATGACAGCAATGGCCAGGGCTGGCTGGGCCAGGCCAAAGCCAGGAGCTTCTTCTGGGTTTCTCACGTGGGTGCAGGGGCCTAAGTACTGGGGCCATCCTCCACTGCTTTCAGAGAGGTACACTAGCAGAGAGCTGGATCAGAAGTGGATCAGGAATCAAACCAGTGCCCAAATGGGAAGCCGGCACTGCAGACAGCAGTTTAACCCGCTAAGCCACAGCACCGGCCTGTGTTTATAGTCATTCTAACTGGGGAGAGACAGTATTTCATTGCAGTTTTGATCTCCCTTTCCATGATGGTTTCATAAACTTGCTGATCATTTATTTGTATATCTTCTTTTGAGACATACTTAGATCATTCGCCCATTTTCTAACTGAATTACTGGGGAGATTGTTGGGTTTGAGTTCTTTAATCTCATCAGCTGAACAGCTTACAAATATTTCTTCCCACTCTATGACATGCATACACTTTTGAGAATTATTTTAAAGGTTCTTCCCTACTTTGACCACAGAAGGCAAAGCACCCTTGTCTGTGGCTGTGTGAACATTCATGCTCACCACAGAAGGGAACGCCATGGCACTTAGCAACTGGATGGACCACTGCGCCCCACTGATGACCCACAGCAGCCACGTGATCTAGGAAACGCCCAGGCTCCACCTCCGTCCCCACGTGGAGCACGCCCTCTGTAGCTGCTGGCACGTGCTTCCCACTAAGGCAAAGGGATCTGTTCACGGAGCTCTTCGTTGTCTGCCATAGCGAATGCAAAGCATCCTCCTTGGGCGTTTCAATCAGTCACATGGCTGATTTCGTGGTCTTTGGGGGGAGAACAAGAGGTTGGGGGAGTCCCAAACAGGGTGTGGGGGCAGCCAGGGCAGCTCTGCAGCCCAGCCCTTGGCAACCTGCTTTGGATAAACATCCAGCACACGTGGATGAATTCTGGAGTGTTAGCTTTGGGCACATCATTCTCAATTAACTACGCAAGAAAAATTTGGGAGACTTTTTAATAGAAGGAATACAAAATATCGCATCTTCCTGTTTTGTATCCAGTCCCTCGGAATCAGAATATCTAACACAGCAGAAGCAGCAAACACTGCACTTGCCACAGCACTGAGGGGCAGACAGATGGCGCTGGTGAGCAGCCAGGCACAGACACACACTGCAAGGACTCCATAAGGCCATCTAGATGACTCGCAGCTCTTTCAAGTTCCACAAGCCCAGTTAAGTTGTATTTAGGAACCAGCACTGTGGTGAAGCGGGTAAAGCTGCTGCCTGCAGTGTCAGCATCCCATGTGGGTGCCGATTCGAGTCCTGGCTGCTCCACTTCCAATCCAGCTCTCTGCTATGGCCTAGGAAAGCAGTGGAAGATGGCCCAAGTCCTTGGGCCCCTGCACCCACATGGGAGACCCGGAAGAAGCTCCTGGCTCCTGGCTTTGGATCGGCACAGCTCCTGCCCTTGTGGCCAACTGGAGAGTGAACCAGCAGATGGAAGACCTCTCTCTGTCTCTCTGCCCCTCCTTCTCTCTCTGTGTGTGTAACTCTGACTTTTAAATAAATACATAAAAATCTTAAAAAAAAAAAAAGCACCTTTCAGAAATACCAAAAGTAAAGTGAGTTTTAATAGGATATCTGATATCATCTCAAATACCAATGAGGAGGCTGGCATGTGGCCTAGCAGATAAGACACTGGTTAAGACTATGTGCTGACTACCAAAAGCAATTTACAGACTCAATGCAATACCAATCCAAATATTGAGGACATTCTTCTCAGATCTAGAAAAAACGATGCTGAAATTCATATGGAAACACAGGAGACCCCGAATCATTAAAGCAATCTTATACAACAAAAACAAGGCCAGAGGCATCACAATACCAGATCTCAAGACATACTACAGGGCAGTTACAATCCAAATAGCCTGGTACTGGCACTAAAACAGATGAATAGACCAATGGAACAGAATAGAAACTCCAGAAATCAATCCATGCATCTACGGCCAACTTATCTTTGACAAAGGAGCTAAAATCAATCCCTGCATCAAGGACAGTCTCTTCAACAAATGGTGCTGGGAAAACTAGATCACCACATGCGGAAATGAGAATCAAGATCCTTACCTTACATCTTACACAGAAACCCACTCAAAATGGATAAAGACCTAAACTATGACCCAATACCATCAAATTATTAGAGAACATTGGGGAAACCCTGCAAGACATTGGCACAGGCAAAGACTTCTTGGAAAAGACCCCAGAGGCACAGGCAATCAAAGCCCAAACTGACAAGTGGGATTACATCAAACTGAGAAGCTTCCGTACTGCAAAAGAAACACTCAGAAAAGCAAAGAGGCAACCGACAGAATGGGAGAAAGTATTTGCAAACTATGCAACTGGATTAATAACCAGAATATATAAAGAGCTCAAAAAACTCAACAACAAAACAAACAACCCAGTTAAGAAACGGGCAAATGACTTAAACACATTTTTCAAAAGAGGAAATATAAATGGCCAATAGACACATGAAAAAATGTTCAGGATCACTAGCCATCAGGGAACTGCAAATCAAAACCACAATGAGGTTTCACCTCACCTTGTTAGAATGGCTTCCATACAGAAATCAACAAACAACAAGTGCTGGTGAGGATATAGAAGAGGTAGCCTGATCCACTGTTGGTGGGAATGTAAACTGGTAAAGCCACTGTGGAAAACAGTATGAAGATACCTTAGAAATCTAAATACAGACCTACCATATGACCAAGCCATCCCACTCCTGGGAATTTACCCAAGGGAAATGAAATCAGCATAGGAAAGAGTTATCTGTACCCCCATGTTTACTGCACTCAATTCACAATAGTTAAGACACGGAATCAACCTAGATGTCCATCAACTTAAGACTGGATAAAGAAATTATGGGATATGTACACTATGGAATACTACACAGCAGTTAAAAAATGAAATCCAGTCGTTTGCAACAAAATGGATAAAACTGGAAAACATCATACTTAGTGAAATAAGCCAGTCCCAAAGGGACAAATACCATATGTCCTCCCTGACCTGTGATAACTAACAGAGCACCTAAAAGGTAATCTATGGAAGTGAAATTGACACTTTGAGATGCAATGACTTTGAACAGCCCTTGTCTCGACTGTTGAGGAACTTTTTTTTACTATTTGTTGAACTTTTTACTTAGTATAGAGTTAATCTCATTTGTATAAAGTTAGTTAAAAATAGATCTTAGTGAAAAATAAGAATGGAAATAGGAAAGGGAGGAGGAAGAAGGGAGGGAGTGCTGGTGGGAGGGCTGGTACAGTGGGAAGAATCACTATGTTCCTAAAGTTGTATTTATGAAATGCATGAAGTTTATATTCCTTAGATAAAAGGTTTCTGGGGAGGGAAAAAGACTACATGGGGCCAGTGCTGTGGCATAGCGAGTGAGGCCTCCGCCTGTAGTGCCGGCATCCCATGTGGGCACTGGTTTGAGACCCAGCTACTCCACTTCCAATCTCGCTCTCTGCTATGGGCTGGAAGAGCAGTGGAAGATGGCCCAAGTCCTAGAGCTCCTGCCCCCGCATGGGAAGACCTGGAGGAAGCTCCTGGCTCCTGGCTCCTGGCTTCTGATCGGTGTAGCTCCGGCCATTGAGGCTAGTTGGGGGAGTGAACTAGTGAATGGAAGACCTCTCTCTCTCTGCCTCTGCTTCTCTCTCTGTGTAACTCTGACTTTCAAACAAATAAATAAGTAAATCTTAAAAAAAAAAAAGACTGCATGCCATACTTGAGTCCTAGGCTTGTGTCCTGGCTCCAGCTCCTCACTCCAGTTTCCTGCTAATGCAGACCCTTTGAGGAAGCAGGCAAAAGGCACAAGTGGTTGGGTATCTGCCACTCCACATGGGGGACATGGATTGTGTTCCCAGCTCCCAGCTTTGGCCTTGGCCCAGCCCTGTCTCAGTAGGGTTGTTTCCTCTCTCTCTCTCTCCCTCTCTTTCTCTGCCACTCCCCTATTCTCTGTTCCACCTCTCAAAAAAAAAGTAATTAGAAACTTATCTTAGTCTGGTAACATAGACTTTGAAGAAGAAGTTAACAATATAAGGTTTTATCCTTTAAAAAATTCAATTTTCAGGGGCTGCCTCCAACACCAGCATCCCATATGGGTGATGGTAAGTGCTTGGGCCCCTGCTAACCACATGGGAGACTCAGAAGAAGCTCCTGGCTCCTGGCTTCAGCCTGGCTCAGCCTAGACATTGTAGCCTGATGAGTGAGCCAGCAGATGGAAGATATCTCTTTCCCTCTCTCTCTCTCTCTCTCTTTCAAATAAATAAATATTTTTAACAAATTAAATTCTCAAATAACAGCAGAATTTCAGAGACTCCAAGCTAGCTAGCAACAATTAGCTCTGATTGTCATACACGTATACACACAAAAATAAGCAAAAAAAGCTCTCGCACGCGCACGTGCACTCTCTCTCTCTCTCTCTCTCTCACACACACACACACACACACACACAAAGGTTATGTCTTTAAATATACTTATATATTTTAACAAGTAAGGGCTGGCATTTGGTGCAGCAGTTGGGTCACTGCTTGAGACACCCACATCCCATGTTGCAGTTTCAGGGTTTAAGTCCTGGTTCTCCTTCCAATTCCAGCTTCCTACTGAAGCACAGGCTGGGAGGCAGCAAGTGGCTCAAGCAGTGAGGGCCCTGCCACCCGTGTGGAAGATCTGGATTCAGATACAGCCTCCTGGCTTCAGACCAGCCACAGCCAGCAGATGGAAGATTCCCTCCCTCTCTCCCTCCCTCTCCCTCTCCCTCTCCCTCTCCCTCTCCCTCTCCCTCTCCCTATCCCTCTCTCTCTCCCTCTCCCTCTCCCTCTCCCTATCTCTCTCCCTCTCCCTCTCCCTCTCCCTCCCCCTCTCCCTCCCTCTCCCTCTCCCTATCTCTCTCCCTCTCCCTCTCCCTCTCCCTCTCCCTATCTCTCTCTTCCTCTGCCTTATTTTCCAAATAAAATGAAAAAAAAGTTTTAATTCAAAATAAAGACTTTAACAAATCGAAAGGTGGCTACAATGAAGCTCTTGAAAAGAGACCATTAGATGTAGACAGGACAGTATGAAGCTTGTATAAACAGAGAAAAAAATCACACAGAATTTTCTGATGACGAGGTTTAGGTTAGCTCATTTCTAAGATTTCTCTCAATACCAAGATATGTCTCCAACAGATATTGGGTAAGGCTTTTTCCTAATCATCCTCAAGGTAGTGTTGTTAAAACAGGACCAATGGGCTGTTACTTGTGTTCTTCCAGGTGGGTGAGGGGAAGGGAGGTGAAAGTAGAGGCTGGATGAGTTCAGGGGCTTTCACAGTCATAGCAGACAATGCTGTAAAATGGGTTTTCTGGATCTCACTTGCTACCCACAAGCTACTTCTTGATGACTGAGTGGGTGAGTGGATGGGTGGATGGATGGCTGAGTGGGTGACTAGGTGGATAAATGGACAGACAGACGGCAGGTCAAAGCTTGAAGGCAGGGTGGACTTGCCTGCATGACCACCTCCTTGCTCTCACTCCCAGGACCCAGCGACCACTCATAGAGGACAATCTGGTGATCATCCGTGCTCTGGTTTCCATTCAAAATGATGGAGTTCTGGGGCAAAATTAGGGTCTGATTTGGGCCCGCATTGGCAACTGGCGGCCAGTCCACAGCATTGCTGACTATCAGGGCTGCCGTAGCGGAGTTAGTGGCTCCATCCGAGTCTGTTACGGTCAACCTGCAAAAAAGAGAGGAAGCTATTACATTGCAGAGTATTCTAGGTCCACTTATGCTGCTCTGGGTACAGTTATCAGAACAACTCAGAACACAGGGAGAAAGAAATTTGAGGACGAAGCTAAGAAAAACACACAGTTGTAACTTTTTTTTCATTTTTGGCTCATGACATATTCACTTGTTAGAATTCAACCCTTACAGCTTTCCGATTAATCCTTGAGATGCTGGGTGAAGAACCATCCTCAGCTGACACAGAAGACACTGTGGAATGAGAGAGACTAAGAATGGTAGCAGGTGTTACGTTCTACCTGCAGCCCGAACATGGACAGACAGTAACTCACTCAGACATCTTCACCTGCAAACTTTTTAATTTGGAAAATCTTTCCTAGAGTGTTTATTATAATTAGGTTTGCAGGACACACTCTTTGCAAAGCAATGTTAGGATGGGGCACATTCTAACACAAACCAACGCTCAACCTACACAAGGAGCGCAATAGCACTGACCCTCCCAAGCTAAGTTCATTTTGAGTGCTAACACAATGACAAAATCAACAGGCCACCTCATCCCTCTGGGGTAGAGGGTAGTTAGAAGCAGCGCTGAACACTATGGGAATAAAGAGTTAGACGGGGAGGAAGCTCCTGTGGGTAAACGTGTGCGGTGCCTGCGTGCAGCGCCTCTGAACGGCTTCCACCCCATCCCACCGGATCCACACCCGGTTCCTCCTCCTCTTCCAGGCTCGGTCAGGACCGTGCGGCCCCCAGGGGATCTCTTCCTGGGCCAGCAGCCGTCACCTGCCTCAATCAGACAGTGAGGCGGGTGAATTAAAGATGACTCAAAGGTGCCTTATAAAGTACATTGCACTAAATTTAAACTTACTTCCCCCCCAAAATAAAAAGTACTAGAGAAATACTATTAATAATTACTTTCTGAGCCGGCGCCGTGGCTCAATAGGCTAATCCTCCACCTTGCGGCGCCGGCACACCGGGTTCTAGTCCCGGTTGGGGCGCCGGATTCTGTCCCGGTTGCCCCTCTTCCAGGCCAGCTCTCTGCTATGGCCAGGGAGTGCAGTGGAGGATGGCCCAGGTGCTTGGGCCCTGCACCCCATGGGAGACCAGGAAAAGCACCTGGCTCCTGGCTCCTGCCAGGATCAGCGCGGTGTGCCGGCTGCAGCGCGCTGGCCGCGGCGGCCATTGGAGGGTGAACCAACGGCAAAGGAAGACCTTTCTCTCTGTCTCTCTCTCTCACTGTCCACTCTGCCTGTCAAAAAAAAAAAATAATAATTACTTTCTAAAGCCCCCTTAGGTTTTTATATCAGAAAAATCCCGTAAGTCTCTATTGACAAAACACTCTGACATGATGTAGTCAATAACAAGGCAAGATGTGTCAAATACCTTAAAGACATACACACCTCTGGCCCTGCAATTTTTACATGTACCCTACAGCTGAACTATAAAGATATTCACCCAAACACTGAACAACGGGGCTGTTAACAGACTACAAGATGCCAGCACAGCACCCAACATGATGCTAAAAAACATTTCATGGCATAGATATTCACAACACCCAGCAAATCTAAAATGAGGCCCCCACACCTAGAAAAACTTGGTAAGGGAGAGATATGGCAAGGAGAGACCCCACGGTCAACAGTGCCAAGATTTCTCCACTCCAATGAAACTGCGAATGAGCTGTAATTACTTCTGGACAGGTAAGAATTTTAATGCAGAAGACAAAACTTTGAAAACGTTAAAGGAAATATAGAAGGTAGTATGTGAAACACCTTATTCATTTTGATCCAAATAATTGAACAAATGTTAAGTTTATGCGTGCATAGAAAAAGGACTTTAAGCAGCAGCACCCATCTGTGAAGTGGTGGAATTATGAGAGTTGATTTCCTCCCTTGTGTTTATTCTGATGTTTATTTCTATGGCAGACATGCATTACTGTCAACATAATAAAATATTACTTTTGTCACTCCTGCATTGTTACTTCCATCTAGAAACCTGCATCTGCTCCAGGTGGAGATGCACCTGCCGTGCTGGGACATGAAAACTAAACAGCACTGCCCGCACTGAGCCTACAGATCCTCGGAGATCCACTCTTCTAAATAACATAAGCTGCAGAGCAGGCTGGACTTTATTCTCTATTTTTTAAAAACTGTGATAAGATAGGCATGACACAAAAGTCATTTAACCATGTCCAGTGTAAAAATACTGATACTATAGTACAGCCATCACCCCCCATTCATCTCCAGAAGTTTTTTAATCATCCCAAATAAAACTCTGCACCCCTGAAAAGTCACTCCCGGTTCCCAGCCACCAGTCCTTGGCAATTGCTATAGCATTTTTTCTGTCTCAATGAGTTTAACCACTTGATGTCTCTTTTAAATTTTAAACTTTTTTTTTTTTGACAGAGCAAATGAGAGAGAGAGAGACAGGTCTTCCTTTTTCCATTAGTCTATCCCCCAAATGGCCGCTACAGCCGGAGCTATGCCGATCCAAAGCCAGGAGCCAGGTGCCTCCCCCTGGTCTCCAATGTGGGTGCAAGCGCCCAAGCACTTGGGCCATCCTCCACTGCCCTCCGAGGCCACAGCAGAGAGCTGGACTGGAATAGGAGCAACCGGGACTAGAACCCGGTGCCCATATGGGATGCCAGCAAAGGAGGCGGAGGATTAGCCAAGTGAGCCACGGCGCCGGCCTCTACTTGATGCCTCTTAACACAAGTGCAATCAAGCAATATTTGTCCTTTGGCATCTGGCGCTTTTCACTTAGCATACTATTCCCAGGGGTCCCCCATGCTGCAGCATACAGTCCTTTTCAGGCTGAGAAACATTCCGCTGTATGTAGAGCCCACCTTCTATGTAGCTGTTGATGGCTATTTGGGTTGTTTCCACCTTCTGTGTTACTGTTGATGGCTATTTGGGTTGTTTCCACCTTTGAGCTATTGTGAAAGACACTGTTATGGGTGTGGACGCACAAAGACCTGTTTGCAGCCCTGCTTCCGGCTCTTCTGAGCAGCTACCCAGCAGCGGACGGCTGAACCACACAGTGACCCCGCGTGTAGCTTTCTGAGGAGCTGCCACCCCGATGTCCAGCACTGTGCCAGCAAGGCAGATAAAAAACGGAATGGAGGCTTTCCCGACACGTATCAAATCTGAAACACCTGAGAGCAATTGTTTGGGCCTCTGTCAAGTCAAGGTGAATGCCATCAGCCTTGGGAGTTTCCCAACAGGTCAAGCTTCGGAGGACCCAAGAACACACACACACACACACACACACACAGCTTCAGAAGATCCATGCACACACACAAACACAAATTTCATGCACACACACACACATGCACAAATACACACTAACAGCTTCAGAGGACATCTGATCACACACACATGCATGCACACACATTAACAGCTTCAGAAAATCCATGAACACATGTGTGCGCACACACGTGCACACATACACACACACACACACACACACACAGGCCTCTCCTCTGGAACCTTCAGATCCTTAAAGAAGTATGTGAGGTGTTGAAAGTACCACATGCTGGAATGAGACGATGCACCTAAGAAGTCCTGAAAGGAAAAATGATAGTTTTGAAAGCTTCATAATAAAATAAGGAAGATCTATTACTAAAATGCCTACAATTCTACTCTAAACACTGAGAAAAAGAATTGCAAAATGCATCAAAAATAAATAGAAGAAAAGGAATGATGAGGAACAGAAGTCAATGGATAATGAAAGACAAATGCGAAGCTGACGGGGCTGTAGCCAGGTGTTGTTTTAAAGATAAAACACAGTACCAAACTCCTTAATTGGACCGATGAAGACAAAGAGAGACCAGAAGTCACCAGTACTGGGAGCAAAAAAAAACCAACTATGGCACAGATCCTGCAGACACTGAAAAATGATACGATGACCATGACCACGAACAGCTTTCGTGAACATATCTAACATTTTAAATGAATAGACAAATTTCTTTTACAAAATCAATTTTACTATGTGCAATAACCAGGTCACTAGGTTTTTCAATTAAAAAAAAAAAAAAAGGAATGGGGACCAGCGCTGTGGCTCAGTAGGTTAATCCTCCGCCTGCGGCACTGGCATACTATATGGGCACCGGTTCTAGTCCCAGTTGGTCCTCGTCCAATCCAGCTCTCTGCTGTGGCCTGGGAAAGCAGTGGAGGATGGCCCAAGTGCTTGAGCCCTGCACCCACGTGAGAGACCCAGAGGATCTACGGATCAACTCAGCTCTGGCCATTGCTGCCATTTAGGGAGTGAACCAGCGGATGGAAGACCTTTCTCTCTGTCTTTCCCTCTCACTGTCTATAACTCTGCCTCTCAGATAAATAAATAAAAATCTTTTAAAAAAAGGAATGCTCTTAACACAAGGTACAGTATAAAAACTAAGCATTGACAACCCACTTGCTTCTCTAAGGGCTATTTACAATCTCAAACCAGCTTTCCAGAAAGCTCAGCAAGGTTTCAGATCAATGTCCTGTTTATATAGAAATATAGAAGGAGACAATGAACACCAACCTCAGAGTGCAGGACTCATCTCTGAGAACATCCTCTGCTGTTTTATACAAGTTGAAAATAGAGTGCAGAAATTAATTCAGCTTCAAGTTGTGCTTTGCACATACATTTTCTGAAGCTTTGCTGCTACTTCGTTGACAGGACAAAATTACCTAACAAATCCACATCTGCGATGTGCTGTTCTCTTGCCCCAAAAGGTCATAGTGCTACGTCAACTGTATTTCGGAGGCAGATTCTCCAAAGCATAAATTACTCCCTAACTTTGGGTTAGAGCCTTTGGAAGCCACGGTAATTTGCACAGGCTGCAAAGTATTATTAACACACCAAAGCAATCATTTGCCAGCTTACTAGGTTGAACCATAGGGAGGTGGCTATATTTACACATTTTAACCTTTAAAAGGCGAACATTTTAAGGGGCTCAACTTGTTCTATTCTAGAACCCGGGAGCCTGTGCGTCAATGTACTATGGGGATTACGGCACGCGCACCTGCGGTGACTGCCCTCTCGCCTGTAAGGTGACTATGAGTGGGGGCACATGTGCCATACAGACACAGATTGGGGGGGGGGGCTTTCCTGTTTTTCTGTCTCCAAACTAGCTTTGTCATCTTCCAAATCGCTGTAAACACTACTCTCAATGGAACGGCCTCTGACCCTGGAAACTGTGACTCTGCAGATGAAGGGAGCCCCTGCCATAAACCTTTCTCCCTCCGGAATGCCCTGAGAATTCAGCTGGGACAGAAGATTATTCGCTGGCTTCCCCTAGCCAGGCCTGGAGAACTGAGCCACGTGCAAACATCCTATCTCAGTGATTATAATAAAAAGTTCTCTGTGGCTTTCAAACTTGTTTTTGTCATCTATCTCAGTGATTTGAATGGATGGTGTTGACCTTTAGGCTGAGAATCTTTGATGTGAAGGTATCCTTTTCAGGGGTGCTTACATGGTTTCAAAAATGGGAGAACACGGACTATGAAGGCACAACATGACGGGGCTTTCGTTTGGTAATCTGCAGCTACACTAAAGGGAGTTGTACAAATTTCAAAAATATTTACTTGGAGTTCTTTCATCTGGAGAACAAAGTGAACTACATAACAGTTCCTTCTGAACTGCACGGTGGTACCAAAAACTCAAATCTATGACAGGATTTTAAGAAAAGCAGAGGAATGCTTTTCTAACATCAATCCAAGACAGCCTGAGGCACCTAATGAGCCACATTTAAAATTTAACCACTTCCCAAATATCTGCACATATAGTAGTAAACAGCCCTTTACCACATAGTTTTTTTTTTTTAAATAAAAAAAAAGCTTGATTTATTTGAAATTAAGAGTTATAGAAAGGCAGAGGCAGAGAGAGAGAGAGAGAGAGAGAGGTCTTCTATCCGCTGGTTCACTCCCCAGATAGCCATAATAGCCAGAGCTGGGCCAATCCAAAGCCAGGACCTTCTACTGGGTCTCCCATGTGGATGCAGGGGCCCAAGCACTTGGGCCATCTTCCACTGCTTTCCCAGGCCATAGCAGAGAGCTGGATTTGAAGTGGAGTAGTTGGGACTCGAACTGGCGCCCATAGGGGATGCTGGCACTGCAGGTGGCAGCTTTAACCCGCTATGCCACCATGCTGGCCCCTATCACAGAACCTTAAACAGCACCCCATTAACCTTTCATCGCATAGCCTTAAACTGCACCACAAAGGAAAACTCACTTAATCTTTAAAAAGTCCATTGCAAAGTTGGATGTATAAAATGCTAAATTATAACCCATATATACAGAATACTGTTGTTTAAGAAAAAAAAAAGAGACACAGTTTTAGAATAAAACAATCTTACACAAAAAAGGGGCACTGCATCCAAATCAAAAAAAGACTTTTCAAAAGCATATTGAGGGGTCAGCACTGTGGCATGGTGGGCTATACCTCCGCCTGCAGTGCCGGCATCCCATACTGGTGCTGGTTCTAGTCCCAGCTGCTCCACTTCCAATCCAGCTCCCTGCTATGGCCTGGGAAAGCCGTGGAAGATGGCCCAAGTCCTTGGGCCCCTGCACCCACGTGGGAGACCCAGAATAAGCTCCTGGCTCCTGCCTTCAGATCCACCAAGCTCCGGCCATTGCGGCCATTTGAGGAGCGAATCAATGGATGGAAGACCTCTCTATGTGAGTCTGTAACTCTGCCTCTCAAGCAAATAAATTAAAATCTTTAAAAAAAAAAAAAGCATACTGAAATGCCTCAGTTCGGAAGGGTAACTAGAGAGAGAAGGTTTGCTTCTACTCCAGCTCTGAGACTCCAGCAGGTGGAATCTGGTTGGCTGAGGGAACATGCACCACTTTCTTCCCCCAGGAAGGAGTTCACTGCTGAGACGGTGATCACCCAGATGTGCACCTGGAGGCCCAGTCTGCCCAGCCTTGCCCTGCCTGGGCACCTGGAGGCTGTGGCATCAACCCAGGGGGATTTCTAGGCTGGGTGGGGGGCAAAGGCTGCCCCAGCGTGAGGTCTCTCAGCCCTGAGGAAATAACCAGGGCAGGGTCTGGGATGGGTACCAGGTGTAGCCTCTGCAGAGCAGGGCCCATTTCTTTCTCCAGAAGGGAAGGGTGTAGTTTCTAGTCAGTCCAGTAGAATTTGTAGAGCCAGAACCAACTGAATCTGTTTTGCTGGTTCCTGATCCTGCCCCTGAAGGCTTTCCAGACAAACCACAACCAGACCATGGATTTGATGGAACGAAGTCCCTGCCTGGGCTTGGCAGGATGCCATTTCTTATGATGATTCCAAGCAAGTCTTGAGAGCGCTTGGCTGCAGATCCCAGGGCCAGTGTGTCTCACCTCTGATGTGAAGCCTGGGTAGGGTGCTATTTCCTGATGGCTTCAGGTCTAAAACACTCCCAAATCTGCAGAAAGCATCTGGAATGAGAAGGCCATGCCAAGATGGCCACTGGCAATGGAGCCTGCCTGGCAACAGGCTGTGATTGATTAGGGTATAAACCACCCCTTGACTGGATTGGCTGCCTTGGCTATATAAGCTGCTGTACCAACTGAAATAAATTGAGTCTGTAGGCTGCTCGCCTCTGGCCTGCTTTCTCCCGGGATCTGTGTGGTGACTCCGTGCCTCTTGCCCCCGCCATACTCCTCCTCTCAGAACGAATCCACCTCAACAATCTCTCTGTTTCTTCTTTTAAAAAAATGATTTATTTTAAAATTTATTTGAAAGGCAGAATTACTGAGAGAGGGAAAGACAGCTGCTAGTTCACTCCCCAGATGGCCACCATGGCAGGGAATGGGCCAGACCAAAGCCAGGGTCTCCCACGTGGGTGCAGGTGCTTGGGCCATCCTCCATTGCTTTATAAACCCAGGCGCATTAGCAGGGAGCTGGATCACAAGTGGAGAAGCTGGGACTCAAACTGGCATCCCTATGGGATGCCAGCATCACAGGCAGTGGCTTTACCTGCTACACCACGATGCCAGCCCTGCTCTGTCTCTTCTTGCTTTGCACATCAATCACAGTGAAGGACAGACTGAAGTCCAGGTCATCCAAGTCAGCCCACTCGCCGGAACCTGTTCATCTGGAAATAAGACCCCACCTGCTCCTGCTCTCTGGCTCGAACTCTCCACATTTATACTGAGGCCAGCTAGGATTTTCAATTGAGGTTCCCTGTTGTTTAGGGAAGAGAAAAACAAAGTGCTCAGCTTGTCTTCTTGAAGGTGGCTTGGGGGTCTCTCTCTGCTGGAGGCCTCTGCTTTGTAGGGGTACACGAGACACTGAGGGCACTGGCTGGCTTGATGTGGTTGCTGGCTTTTCCAGAAGATCATTCTGTGCTTTTCCTGAATCCTGAACACCCTGTAGGGTGCTGTCCTATGGGTGCCCAATATGGAGGTAAGGCTATCAAGGCACCTGACTAGCTGTTGGGCATTCCTTAAGGTCAAACTGGAGGATGTCTCTCAGGAGCTGAATTGCCTTGTGGCTAGCACGTGGAATCAGGGTCTTAGAGGTACTGGGTTTCTACTGGGGCCAGCGGAGGTTCACAGACTTGAGAGCTGGCTGCCTTCAGGCCAGTCGGTCTTTTCCAGTGTTCCCAAGACTTGGCAAACACTGAGTACCAGGTCAATCACGGCGGCACCAGGAAGAGTGGCTGGAGGGTGTGCAGTTCTGCCAGGATGCAGCCCACTGCTTTCCCAGGCCATAGCAGGGAGCAGGGTCAGGAGTGGAGCAGCCAGGACCCGAACCAGTGCCCGTATGGGATGCTGGTGCCGCAGGTGGAGGCTTATGCTACTACACCACAGCGCTGGCCCCTGTCCAGTTGGTTTTACTAGGCCAGTGCAATAATCTTCATACCACACCTTGGCAAAGACAGTGAAAAGACAAAGTAACAGATCAGTATCTTTCATAAACAAAGATAAAAAATCCTTACCAAAATATTTGCAATTTGAATTTAATACTATATAAAAAGGATGTTATGACAAAAAAAATGGGGCTTATTCCAGCAGTGCAAGGTTGATTCAACACTCAAAAATCCCAGATAACACACAAAAACTAATTCAAATTAGATCAATTACCTAAATATAAAAGCTAAAGCCATAAAAATTCCAGACAAACAATCCTAGAAATCTTGGAATAGACAAAGGCTGCTAACAAAAAGGCAAGACACATGAGACAGGAAAAAAAAAAAAGGACAATTCTACTGCATCAAAATCAAAATCTTTGCTTTTTGAAAAATACATAAAGAAAATAAAAAGGCAAGCCACCCACTAGGAGGAATTACCCACAATTCCTATAGCCAAGTAAAGAAGCCCTGTGTGGAATGCATATAGAACTCTTACAACTAACTACTGTAGTTTTTAGAATGGGCAAAAGGTCAGACTGTATGTGTCACAGCAGGAGGGAGATAATGAAAGGTAAGAAGCCTGAAAGTACAAGCTGAGGATCACTGGTCTCCAGGCAGACGCAAAGCACACCACAGTGACAGAGCAACCACCAGACTGGCTAAAATGTGTAAACCTGACCACTTACACGTTAACGAGAACATGGAAACCGGAAGTCTTGCGCAGGGCAGGTGAAACTGTGAAACTGTGAAACGGGGCGGCCCCTTTGGGAAGGAGTTCAGCAGCTCAGCTGAAACTCCGGCACGACGCAGCCTTTCCACCGCCGGGTGTATGCTCGCCGCCGTCTCACTCCCAGAAATGAAAAGAGGCGCCCACGCAAGGACTTGTGCAAATAAAGCTGCCGCGAACGCGCTACAATCACTCGCAGCTGTAAACGACCCAAATGTTCATAACAGATAAACGGATAAACAAGCTGTGGTCCATCCACGCGCTGCAATTCAACAAGAAAAGGGACAAAATATTGTTACAGACGACAGCGTGGGTAAATCTCAAAATCATCTGCTGAGTGAGAGAAGCCAAGAAAACAAAGAGTGTATCCATGTATAGAAAATTCTAGCAAGTGCAAACCGGCTTAAAGAACCAGAGAGCAGCTGAGCAGTCATGGGGTGGGGGGTGGGGAGCAGAGGGTGGGAGGGGTCCCCAAGGGGCACCAGGAGTCTGGTGGGCACTTGGAAGTGCTTATTCTCTGCACTGTGGTGATGGCTTCCCAGTTACACACACACCAACAAGCACCGAATTTCCTACTTGGAGTATGTGTGGTTCACTATTCCTTGGTTATGCAAAGGAAAAGATTAAGGTAGACAAGACAGTTAGCAGATGATCGTACAGCTATCTCCCTGCGACTCGGAAGCTGCCAGCTACCTTCTGCACAACTCGCCGGAGCAAAACGGCGCTCTCTGCACGCGATCCTGACAACTCCAGCCGAGTGACTGCACAGCGGGCACCCCCGACTCACAGGCGTTAGTGAGGATGTCAGAGTCCATGGGGCAGCCAACCAACACCCTCCGGAAACCAAAGCTGTCTCCCCAGCCTCTTGCTCAGACTAAGAAGCGGCGGTGTTTTCTAGGCATCACGTTGAAGAAGCGGGGAAGACACAGCAGGGCAGCGCCCAGGGAGGGCGGGGAGCCACTTGCCTGAGCGTGTAGTTCCCAGGAGCGAGGTTTGACAAGTGCAAGAGCGGGGAGTCCACCGAGGCCTGGGGGCCCAGGAGAGGCCCGCCAACCTCTTCCCAGTGATAGCTCACTATTTCAGCATCATCTGTGCTTTCTGAAACACGAAGAGAAAACAGACCAGAGTGACGAGTAGGAACAGCGAGACGTAAGCTTCACGGTTCATACAGCTGCTTACTGAAATTCATTTTTATATGAAATTATATACTTACATAGATCTGAATGAATATGAACAAGAGCTCTTCCAACAGTTCACCAAAAAAAGCATATTTTGAGAAAATTAAGTATGGGTTTCAAATATTTTGTACCAAAATCAACTTACCTTTTTTTGTAAAGATTTATTTATTTGAAAGAGTTACAGAGAAGGAGAGACAGAGACAGAGAGAGAGTAGAGAGAAATCGTCTGCTCTCTGGTCCTCTCCCCAAATGTCTGCAATGGCCGGGGCTGGGCCAGGCAGAAGCCAGGAGCCAGGAGCTTCTTCCAGGTCTCCCACGTGGGTAACAAGGACCCAAACAATTGTGCCATCTTCTGCTATAAATCAACTTATCTCTCAGTTCTGTTTTTCCATGAACTTTTTGAAGTCCCCTGGTATTAAGTATTGATGTCTCCCTCAATTAATTATCCACATTTTTCTCTGGGATTTCCAGCAGATTCAGTTGAGTGAGGTTTCCCCCTACTCGTAAATATGTAAGGAGCACCATGGCTGGCATTGTTGCTTTTTAAAATCAGGAGCCACAAAGAGTAGCACACTGAAACGTTACTCGTAGTCATCTCAATACAGCAATGCTAATCCTACTGTGGCTTCTAAAATGTATCTGAACTAACAGTCATAAAACATTGAGATGCTTATCTATAATCCATAAAACAACTTTTACCATATGAATTATTAAGGTATAAATCCATAGCAAAGTCCTATCCTAAATGAAAGTTTCAACTTTCAAAGATGCCATGCAGAATTGCAGACTAAATGACCTGGATGGCAGCCAGCGTCATCTCCTTCTTTTCAAGCAAGAACAAGCTCAGGTGATGGGTTAATAATTCAGAACCATTTCCTGCAATGACACCGAACTGGCACTAAATGAGAGGAATCAAATGCATCCTCCCTGGTGGAGACACCGTTCAGAGTATTGCAGACATCCCCACGTGAACAGACACAAGCAGTCCCGTTAGCCACCTCCACGCACACGCAGGCTGCTGGTGAGCAGCAGGAGGGCTAAGTGTCCCTTCCCCAACACCAGCTCTGCAGCTCTGCAGCTCTGCCCCCAAGCTCTACAGGATCTAGTCTTCGCTTTAGGAGTCCATGCACATAAAATGCCATTACTGAGTACACTCATTCAGTTGAGACAGGTCAGACATGGTTATGTTTTCAATGTTCTCATCACATGGACACCTGGAGTTACACAGAGGCCCCTTCCACATAACCTCTGCTGGAAGGAACAAACTGAATTAATTAACAAATAAGGGGCTGGTGTGTGATGTAGCAGGTAAAGCCACTGCCTGTAATGCCAGCATCATCCCACAGGGACACAGGTGTGTGTCCTGGCTGCTCCACTTCTGATCCAGCTCCCTGCTAATGGCCTGGGAAAAGCAGCAGTAGATGGTCCAAGTGTTTGGGCCCTTGCACTCATGTGGGAGGTCCAGAGGAGGCTGCTGGCTCCTGGCTTCAGTCTGGCTCAGCCCTGGCTGTTGCGGCCATCTGGGAAATGAACCAATAGACGGAAGATCTCTCTCTCTCTCTCTCTCTCTCTCTATATATATATATATATATATACACATATATATATATATAAAAATCTGACTTTCAAATAAATAAATATCTTTTTAAAGAAAAATTAACAAATACAACGCTACCCACTTCCATCCACTGATGGTAAGCCTGCTAGGAATTGTTTAAAGTGATTTTCCAACTGCTATTCAGTATACACCCTAACATCAAAAGGAGAGTCTTCCGTAATTGTTTTAAATCCAACTCCCAGAGCTGGAGCCTGGGGAACTTCTTCCTGGACAAATGAGACTTTACTGAAGGGAAAGTGAACATGGAACAGAGAAGCTGTGACAAAGGAACAGAGCACTTTGAGATCAAAGATGCTCATGTATCAGTCCATTGGCCCCTGAGTCCGCCCAGCCTGGAGGAGGCGCACCTGTGGAAGCTCGGAGGACCCAAGGGAAAACCACAAAGCAGCCCAGGTACTCACGGCTGCCGTCGAAGAGTGCGGATGTCTCAGGCAGGATGAGTTCCTGTGTCTGGGGCAAGACGACCGCCATGGGAGGCAGGTTGGCTCTTCTGGCTGCGACAGAGAAGAGGCCAGGGCTGAGTGCACACCCTGTGTGTGTGCGCGCGCACGTGTATGTTGTCACCCAAACAAAACCACTGCTTCTGAAAAGCTGACTACAGGCATCCGTGGAGAACGTCTCAGCCTGGGAGTCCCCCTGCACGTTTTAGGAACTTGTCCGGAGGTTTACATTTGCACCCCCAGGCTCAGGGAAGACGTGCAGTAATAACCCAGGGGTCGGTCACAGGAGGTGAGGGGTGACTGCAGAGCACTGCCCAGCCTTCGCACCGACTGATCTGGAATCTGACTGTACCAAGCTTCCACTGTACTACCAGCCAGGCAGAATGCGCGGGTGGCAGAGCTGGCAGCTCCCAGGTAAGGGGGGGGGGGTGGAGCTAGCATCTCAGCTGGTCAGGTGGCGCCCCCAGTCCCACTGAGGGGTGCTGAGGTCGAAGGCAGCCCACGTTGTGCTCATGGAACTACCTGTTTCTCAGATGCACAAATGCGCTAACCTAAGGGCAGGCAGTGGGCTGCCTTTCCCTCTGACCCTGTTGTTGCTCAGTGAACGTGCGTGACCTGCCCTGCACCTAGGGTACAGCTGAATCAGAGCGAAGGAGGTGGCAGAGCTGACAGGGTCGATGTCAGGCAGAGGAGGCTAAGGCGCTCGGAACGGCCAGCCATGCGCTGGCAGCCACAGACGGTGCTGTCAAGTAAGAACCGAGAGCTATTTAGAAAAAAGACATAAATAAAGACAGAACCCTTGCCTCTCTTCGCTACAACAGAGCCTAATGGAAAGAGAAGGAATATATCACATGCCATGAGCACCAAAAACAGAGATACTCTATATCACAAGAGGTCTTTCCCCCCGTGGACATACCTGGCCTAACGGTGACATTGACAAAGCCTTCTCCAAAGGCATTTTCACTGGAAACAGCCACTCTGAAGGCATAAAACCCTGCTGACAACTGTAACACAAAGAAAAGTCACACAGGTAAGCATCGAGAGACGTGACAGGTGCAGTACCCGGAAGAGGCAGAGATGTCCCCTGAGCCGGCTCTTAAGGTTGCACAGAGGAGAGATTTCCATCTGGGTCTGTAATGAGCCTGCCACACCCGCACTGGTTACGATGCCACTTAGGACACCCGTGTCCCAGATCGGAGTGCCTGGGTTCAAGTCCTGGTTCTGCTCTCAATTCCAGATTCTTGCTGCTGCGTGCCTTGGAAGGTGGCACGTGATGGTTCATGTAGCTGACTTGATTCAGTTCCTGACTCAGCCCTGGATGTCGCAAGCATTTGGGGAGGAAATCAGCAGAGGGAGATGTCTCTGCCTGTCTTCCTGTCCCTGTCTGCCTTTCAAACAAATTAAACAGATAAATAAAAACTAAGAAGCTGTCACATGTTGGAAACTGCTCCCTGGAGTGCTGAAGTCACCTAGACAAGTTACAGAGCTCAAATGAGATGGCAGAGCGGGGGGCAGCAGTTCTTAAACATGGGTTGGGGAAGTCTGCATTTTAAAAAGATATTTATTTGAAAGGCAGAGTTACAGAGGGCAAGAGGGAGAAGGAGAAGAGGGGAAGGGAAAGGGAAGGGATAGAGGGAGAGGGGGAGAGGGGAAGAGGGGGGAGAGGGGGGAGAGAGGGAGATTGAGGGAGAGAGGGAGAGAGAGGGAGAGGGAGATAGAGGGAGAGAGGGGGAGAGGGGGAGAGGGAGAGGGGAAGAGAAGGAGGGGGGAGAGAGGGAGAGGGAGGGGGGAGAGTGGGAGAGGGGGAGAGGGGGGAGAGGGGGAGAGAGGGGGTGATAGAGGGAGATAAAGGGGGAGAGGGGGAGAAGGAGAGAGGGGGGGAGAGGGGGAGAGAGGGAGAAATGGGGGGGAGGGGCAGAGAAAGAGAGAGAGAGAGAGAGAGAGAGAGAAAGCGCTTCCATTTCTTAGTTCACTCCCAAACGGCCACCATGGCCAGGGCCGGGCCGGGCCAAAGCCAGGAGCCAGGAATTCCATCCTGGTCTCCCACATGGGTGGCAGGGGCTAAAGTGCTTATATCATCTTCGGCTGCTTCCCCAGGCACATTGCTCGGGAGATGGATCAGAAGTGGAACAGCCAGGGCCTGAACTGCTGCCCATAAGGGATGCCAGTGTTGTGGGTGGCAGCTGATCCCACTTTGCCACAATGTCAGCCTTAGAAACCTACATTTTTAAAAAGATTTATTTATTTGAAAGGCAGAGTTACAGAGGCAGAGGCAGAGAGAGGTCTTCCATCCGCTGGTTCACTCCCCAAATGGCCACAATGGCCAGAGCTGAGCTGATCCAAAGCCAGGAGCCAGGAGCCAGGAGCCAGGAGCCAGGAGCCAGGAGCTTCTTCTGGGTCTCCCACGCGGGTGCAGGGGCTCAAGGACTTGGGCAATCTTCCACTGCTTTCCCAGGCCATAGCAGGGAGCTGGACCAGAAGTGCAGCAGCCAGGACTCCAACCAGCGCCCATATGGGATGCCGGTTTGCAGCTATGCCACAGCACTGGCCCCAAATCCTGCATTTTTAACACCTAGCTCTGGTCAGCTGGCTGTTGGCGATTATGGACCACGCTTTGGGAAATGAGGTTCAATGCCATGAGAGTGTGCATACCTCATGCTGCACAATAACATGGGGTGTGACTCACAGCCATGTGACAGAATAATACAGGGATGCTGCACACCCACATTGCACCATGACACGGGGGTGACACCTGCTCAACGCTGCACCGTAGCTGTGCAGCCTCAGGAGAGGAAGACAGAAAATCACCCTGCAGGAGACCAGACCTCTAGCAGCTAAGTCGGCGCATTCATCCTACATCTCTTGTGATGAGAGCCATACTTGATAGGCGAAGCAATTTGCAGACTGGAATGGAATTTGGGCAACTCTTAGAACCATGCCAGACTGAGAACCAGACAAGCGGAAGTCGCCAGCAGTGCAAGGAGAACAAGAGTTAGAACGGGGGCACCGCAGGGATCACTGGGCAAGCAGCTGCTTTTCCCAGAGCTGCTCTGCCAGGTCCTTCAAACAAAGCAAAGCCACCCAGAAGCCTCCCTGCTCAACCACCTGCCCGCCGACTGACACGGCCAAGCCTTGATTTGTTTGTAGCCTTCTTTTGCTCTTCGCCATAACACATTCCATTGAGTGCAACAGCAAGATGGTATTATGTGCGTTCTGGGCTGAGCCATCACAGACAACTCACCCCCAGTTACTTACTCGAGAGAGGTTAAGGGTTTGTGTGTGTCCTTGTCTTATCTCCCCTTGGTAGTCTGCAGGGTGGCTTATTAGACTCCATTCATAGTTGTAGGTTGTTTCTGAGAGCAAAGCAGAAATACGAGCGCTTATAAGTTCTGAGTGGTCACACAGAACCCAGACAGAGGGAAGGCGATGATGACCTTAAATCCTCCAGGACTGCCACCCTTAAATACACTGAACTCAACTTTCAAATTTCACTCAAGTGAGGAGTAATAAGGTTCTGATTTATGAATTATTTATTTTATATATTTGAAAGCAAGGGACAGAGATATGCACACACCTGTACACACACACACACACACACGGATCTTCCACCTGCTGCTTCACTCTCCAAATGCCCACAACAGCTGGGGTTGGGCCAGACCAAAGCCGGGAACAGAGAACTCAATCTGGGTTTCCTACATGGGTGGCAGAGAGCCAAATACTTCAACCGACACCTGCACCTCCCAGGATGCACACTAGCAGGAAGCTGGAATCAGGAGTGGAGCTGGGACTTGAGCCCAGACACTCTGATATCCAGTACAGGCAACCCAAGCAGTATCTTAACCACTAAGCCAAATGCCTGACCACATATAATTTTAGTACAAATTTTCTTTTAATTTTAAAACATATATTTATATATTTTACATACCTATAGGAAATTTGGAAAACTATATAAAGTTAAAAATCCAAAACCTCCCTAAGCTCACCATTAACATTTCGGACTCTCTTTTCAGGGTGCAAAGCCACATTATCCATGTTAAGTTTTAACACAGGGTAACCTACCATACTGCGTCTCCTGTAATGAAAGACAAGGAGAACTCCACTCTCTTGATCTGTTGTGGGAGTGTATTAAAGAAAATTGGACGTAACATCTCCGTGTTAGTATGAAATGGTTGCTCATTTTCATATAACAGTAAAGTATGAGGTACCTCACCCAGAGGATTAAAATGCAAATGCAAAATACGACCATTTCTGAATAAAGAAGCTGGCCTGAGTGAGCCATAGCCAACTCCATCAGAACACGTCTACCTCAGAGAGGAGGCGTCTGGTGGGACGTCACTGAACAGGGAGCACGGAGCAAGCAGAGGAAGAATGCTGGAACAACGCTTCCTGGGCAGCTGGTGTGCGGTACTCTGAGGACCTGGGAGCCAAGTCCACGCGCCTACCCAGGGTGTGCGCCACCTCCCTCATCCCAGCGACTCTCCCCAGGCTCTGTGGGTCCTCATGCGTCACCATCTGCCTGGGGCAGTCTCTCCCGCTATAATACACCCCTCTGCACCATCACAAACGTATGACTCTCCATCCCGGCCCACTAAAGGCTGTTACTGTGTTCTGTTTGCTTTGCTCTTGCTCCATTTAAAACCATTTCAGTACACTTTGACGCTGATGATCATCACAGCCTTGTCTTCCACTGTAGAACCTTTGTTGGTGACATCACACAGTACTGTGAAAACTACTCCGTGTTGCAAGGAGCCAGTGAAGACGACGCTGGAAGAACATCCTAAAAGAGGAAGGTCAAACTCTCACCTGCAGGGGGCGCCAGCACAAGTTCAAACTCTCACCTGCAGGGGGCGCCAGCACAAGTTCAAACTCTCACCTGCAGGGGGCGCCGGCACAACGAAGGCCTCCAGTTGGACTTCCGCGTTGGGTAAAGTTATTTCCTGGTTTTCTCCAGCAGACACCGTGAGTTCTTTCACTGAAAGTGAATTAGAAATAATACTGCATGCATTACATCCTGCAGTGGTGTCATAGCGCTGGCCTATGAGGCCTCTGTTTTAGTACTCAGCAACTGAAGCCGCATGAGCTTTTGTAATAGTCTTCCATGCACTTGGTTCCTCTGGCGAGGAACCAGACTGTGCCCTGGCTGGTGCAGCCTGAGGACCGCCCCTACACACACACACACACACACACACACACCCGCGAGAGTACACACTGCGAGGAAACACCTGCCACTGACCGAGCAAGGTGCGGGGTATGGTTAGTTATAAAAAGCCTGAGCAGAGTCGCAAGTGTTTCTGTGCCATTAGTCACGCACTGCGCAGCTCTGATAGCAACCCCACCTTTCCCGTCAGCCTGGATATAAAATGGCAACGATATAAAACGGCAACTTGAACTCCAGGAGCAGGACGTCAGCTGTGGCTACTAAGTCAGCACTCAGAGCGCCACTCCTTGACTTTCTCTACAACCAGGATTTCATCGATATGTTCATACCATGGTTCTATAGGCTTGCCTTGATGGGACTTTCATTTCATTTGTGAAATCATTACACAGAGAAAGGCAACACTCGGGGGCCGACGCTGTGGCACAGCGGGTTAAAGACCCAGCCTGCAATGCCGGCATCCCATATGGGCACCGGTTTGAGTCCCAGCTGCTCCATTTCTGATCCAGCTATCTGCTAATGTGTCTGGGAAAGCAGCGGTGGATGGCCCAAGTCCTTGCGTCCCTGCACCCACATGGGAGACCCAAAGCAAATACAAAAGGTAGAGGGGGTCATCCCCAAACTACATGGGCCCTTAGATCTTGTCTACGGCCATAACTGCTTTCTTAGCAAATGGAACGGTAGCTTCACCGGCCTCACGGTGGCCTCTGCGGCACCGACACTTTAATCATTTCTTCCTTTGTGGGACTGCAGGGAACCAGAATATGCCACCCCAGAACATGATTGCTGGCCAGAATATGCCACCCCAGAACACGACTGTCGGCCAGAATGTGCCACTGCAAATGCGCATCTGGTAACGAGGACGATTCTGGGCTGATGGTTTCAAGCAACAGCAGACAAGGAGGCGCCCTGAAGATGAGCAGAAATTCCCACTTCGGAAGCGACATTTGCAGCAGTAATGGGCACCTCCGTATGTGAGGTGTCTGCTCTGTACCCGGAAGAAGTCTAAACGACCAGGACTCTGATCAAGGGAAACACCACCCACGTGCACCGGCTCAGCAAACCCCACTCCCACTTAGCATCTTCTCCTGGTCACCTGCTGCCACCTGCCCACCCCCTCTCCTCTTTGCTTTAGTCGAAGAGCTACAGAAGCCAGAGCTGTAGGCCGCCTGTCTGAGGTTTACTCATTTCCCTGGGCTTCTCCCATCTACCCAGCTGTCCCCTGGTATCCGGGGCACTGGCACCAGGACGCCCCATGGACATGAGCCTCCGTGGATTCTCAGTCCCTTGTATGAAATGGCATGGCACCTGCACAGAACCAATGTAGGGCCTCCTGTCGACTCCGTCTGTGGCTTACTCGCAGTACCCCGTGCAGTGCGAATGCTGCGTCGGTAACTGTCACACTGTGTTGTCTGGGGAATAATGACGCAGGGCAGAGCCCATGCGTGTCCAGCACAGGCTCAATGGCTTTCTAAAGAGCTTTTCAGTCATGGTCAGTAGAATCCACATAGTGTACGGGGGGCTGACTGCACGCGGCATACACGAGCGGGGCACGATAACA